>NC_090673.1:2660681-2963712 GCF_013368605.1 Nyctibius grandis | reverse complement strand
CACAAAACTCATAACAGTGAAAACTTTTGCCTTAAAAGTGGTGGTGTGGTGTTTGGGGGCTTTTTTGGGGGGGGTTTGTTGTTGTTGTGTTCCCCCTGCTAACATAATCTAATTTATTTTTTAAGGAATGCAGAGAATTGCCCCGGAGTCTCCTTCACAAAACTCTTTCCCTGAACAGAGAGAGGAGGATTTCTATGGCAGAATGGCTAGCATGGTACCTTTATTTCATGCGTCTCTTCACCAAGTGTCAGCTGTGTTGCAGAGCTTTGCAAACATGAGTGTATTTGGGCTCCATCTTGCTCTTCAGCAAGACTTGAAGCTTGTTTTTCTTTCCTACTGTCCTTCCCCTTCAGTGGAATAAATAACGAAGAACTAGTAGAAAAATTTTAGCCATAATTTTCTTCTCTAAAAAGAATTTTTTTTTTTTAAAGAGAGAGGGGGGGATATCAGACTGTTGTCTGAAGAGTTTAATTTATCTTTCTCTGCCCTGCCTTCCTCTCCCATCTCCCAGAATGATTCCCCATAGCCAGAAGAACTTGTAGCATACATCAGCAAGTGAGGCACGCAGGCCCTAAAGAGCAGTTCTGTGACTGAGTTTTAAAAGCATAGTATTGACTATCACTTGGTCATGACTGGAAATGTGGAAGGTGGTTATCAAAATCCCAAACCCCTTTGTAAAATATATAGTATTTTAACTGTTTAAGTATCACTGAAGTTGCTATCTCCTGGAAGTTAGCTTAGACTCTTGAAGTGACAATTGTTTGAAAGAATTAATATAAACATTTTTAATAGGGATACATTTGGCAACTGATAAAGGATGGGGAGACTTTTTAACTAGAAGTTAACCGTACTTATAGAAGAAACAGGTTTGGTTTTTTTTTTTTAATTATACTTGAGTTGCTATATGAACATTAGAAGAAAAACCTAATGTTAGAGGGGGAAAAAAATGCAGCAACCACGCCCTGGTGCAGCATTTTTATATCTTTCCTCTGGTTAGCTTGCACAGCAGTGCCCTGATGTAACTCTTTAATGGACCAATTACATGATGGTGCAATTACTTGGCCAGACTTCAGCTCTTTTTCTGCACCTCCTACGTGTCAGAGGAGATAGAAGTACCCAAATAACCAGCTCAAATATCTTGAATTGTGTGTGGGAATTTTTGATAAGAAGTGAATGTTGTGTCAGATGTTCAGCTGCTTATTAAGCATGTCCTGGCTTTATATCTAACCAGGCACCAGGACGAAGATCCAGATCTGCATCTCAGTCTTCAGCACACATGGTATGCCATGAGCAGGCTGTTTTCTCTCACTAAATCTTCATTCTTATTTATGTTTATTGTTTATGTGGTTTTGTATCTCTTCCTATTACTAACTTTTCAAAGAAGGAATTTGTGTAGCAAGATGAAATGTAATCTATCACTCCAGCAGTGACAACTTTGTACTTTCTTGTGTATTTGTAACACAGGGCTATGAGCGAAGGTCCCGAACAACTTCAGAGTCCTCTGCGCATTCTGTGGGACGAGAGAGAGCCAACTCTGCAGCAAAACAGCCTTCTCCTTCTCCCTCTATTCCTGTAGGGAAAGAGACTAAAAAAGACAAAAAGGAGCCAGCACCTAGAAAGGTAAACTTTCTAAGGAGGGTAACTATAGCCAGAGGAGATTTAAGAGGTCCTGACTAAACTGCTTCTTGCTATTTATTAGGTGCAACTCTGGGCTCAGAGTTAAAGTCCCTAACACAAAATGAATAGTTGCATGAATATTTCTTTCAATCTGCCTGTAAAGACAGTGTTGAGAGAGTTAACTGATAGATGAATTTCTTTTTAGACTGGTGCAAACTGGCTTCGCTGGCTGATGGGAAAAGGAAAGAATGAAGCTCACCTTCCAGATGACAAGAACAAATCAGTAAGGCCCCTAAATCACAAAAACCTGTATACGTTTTAATGTGTTCAAAATGTTTTCCTGGATGACAGATGAACATTGTTTTGACAAGTAAACAAGTGTGTGTAAAACTTTCAAGATTATACTTGTTACAAGACTAGCTTTTTAAAAAAAAGTTACAGGTTTGGTTGGGTTTTTTTGGCTTAACAGTTGTGTTTGAACTCCTAATCTTGACTGTTATTTCCTCGTAGATCGTTTGGGATGAACAGAAACAACGCTGGGTTAATCTGGATGAGCCAGAAGAAGAGGTAAAAATCTGAGGACTCATTATTTCTCCAAGTGGAAAACTGAAATCTGTACTGGCACACGATTTTCTTTAATCTATTATTGGCTCTTAAGAGTTGCCTTTTACTGAATTTGGATTAAAATGTGCAACATTTTCTCAAACTAAGGAATGGGTTATGTGTTCTTTTAGTCTGTATCCTTATGGAACCATTTGTATCTTTAGTTGCTGGTGTGGATTCAGTAATTGCAATCGAATTTACGAGGGAATTTATGCTAAACTTAGCCCAGTATACCTCTTCATAGAGGCTGACATCACCTAGGCAATTGCTTGTTAATTGATTTGCTGCAAACAGAATATAGGGGGAAAAAGATAGGAAGAGTCTATAGTTTTGAAAATGTGATGCATTGTAAAGTAAAGAAAATCACACATCCTTGTCATTCAAGGATCTGTCTCAAAACACAAATGATAAGAACCGCTGTTGTAAATGTTTCCTTTTAGAGTGAGCATAGATGGGTTGTAGAAATGCCACTTAACATTAGTTATAAGATAGAAGATGAGGAATACTGATCTGTACTACAAGATATGTGTCTGTATACCCAATTTTATGTGCTCTGGAATAGGTAAGGAAAAGAAGTCAGACTGATACTTGGTTTAAAACTCTCAGTCGATAATGTGGTCGGATTTCTTTTGTTCTCCCTGCAGAGTAAGCCTCCACCGCCACCTCCAACAGGATTTCCTAAAGTTCCTCAGACTGTTGCACCTGGACCTGGAGGCCCACCTAGTGCCCCTGTCAACATCTTCTCCAGAAGAGCAGGTAACAGACAACACTGATGCCTGAAGTACGGAAGACTTCAGATTTCCCTTGCATAAAATGCAAAGGCAGAAGTTTTGGCTTCTCTGGACTTGTTTGGGAACAGTTGGCAACTCAGTGATGTCATGGAGCTGTGGCTATTGCTGGCTTTGCCTGTGCCTAGCTCCTGCCCTGCGATTGCTGTCACAATTGTGACTTGGCTATTATTGTTTGTATCCCCGGAGCATTATTTTCTGATTCTGAAAGATGGCTTAACCAGCAGACTGTTCAAAATCGATGTGGGGATGACTAACACAAGGCTTATTTCTATTATTTCTGGATTTTTCTGTTTTAGCCGGAAGCAGAGCCCGTTATGTTGATGTCCTGAATCCAGGTGGAGCAAAGTCAAGTGGTGCTCTTCCTGCACCATCAGACCTATTTGCCCCCTTGGCACCAATGCCAATTCCTGCGAATGTATTTGTTCCAAACTCAGGTGTGTCATAAGTGGATAAAATTGTAAGGAGGTTGTATGGTTATTTATGGCTATGTGGTTATCTAAGTCACTTTTGACAGTGTGTGTCTAATGTAGCCTTTAATGAACATTTAAGAATGTTAAATCTCATCAACTCCAATTTGTTTTAGAAGTAGAATCAGTCTGGGAACTGTAGTAAAACAAATGGGTTAGTAAAGCCCAGCCCTGCATGCTGCAAACAAAGGGGTTCTCTTTTTTGCCTTCCCCCACGTGGCAGAGTGGCTAGGCCATCCAAACACCAAAATTTGAACTGCAGTATTCCTGTGTTGCTCAGTATCTCGTGCTCACTTCTGACGCCTGTTCCTAGTTCCAGGATTGATATTTGGGGAAAGAAAGGGAGAGGTCCTACCTGCACACTTGCCTACTGCCTTGTTTTTTCCTGCTTTCACTACATGCTGTGTTGCACCAAGGTTATCTGTATGAACTGTGTGCATCTCCTGCTTGCACACTTGTAACAAGCCTGGGGCATCTAGAGACATTAACACTGCCCTCTTTAAATTACCTCTTTCCTGGGAGAAGATTGGTATTGTAGAAATTTGGTTCTGCTGATGTCTCTGCTTCTCATTCTGTGAAGTCAGAAGCCCTGGAATGGTGTGTTTGGCTAAATCCCATTTCCTTTGTAGTTCCAGGGGAACCCCAGCCGATGGAAGGGAGTGATGCAGTAGAGCACACACCAGCTGCAAATCAAACCAACCCAGGTCCTGCTGCAGCTGTTGAACCAGAGGTGGGTTAGAAAAGAGTGTCTTGTATATCTAATTCAAACTTCTGATTAAGAAACCCTCATGATTCTGAATAGTAGTTTTGTAGCCAGAGTAGGTACAAAGCATGTTGTTATACGCAAACCTAATGCCTACATTTTAGTTAAAAACTGGAGAAGGGAAATGCAAGTGAAAATGGAAGTGGGAAGCCTGTGAGAAGTGACCAAAGGGACCAAGAACATAGGAAGTAGCCACAACACTGTGTGTTCCACCTGGCTTGGTGTATTGTGATGTTGTTTTGCTTCGTGGGATCAATAATAGCAGAAATGTGAAATAGCATCATAGTAACAGAGAGTAACAAAAGTGCATTGTTTTTCTGTAGTATTTAAACCCTGCAATCCTTCCTCCTGGATCTGGACTGCCTGTTTCTAACCCTGATGGCTCCCAATCAGGCGAGGTAAGACTTGATTCAAAGTGGTTAGTGATGACCTGTGCAGCATATTTTAACCATTAATTCATAGTGGACTTAACATGGGCCATCTAAAACAACAAGTAACGTGATTAAGTTGCTGATAACTAGCCAAGATGGAATCATATGACTGCCTCCAAAATTGTACAGAAAAACCCCTCTGAGTCCATATGAGAAGCTCAGCCTCCATGCCATACATTCTGTACTGTGATCACTTTTTTTCTGTATAAGTAGACTTTTGCAAGCCTTTTTCAGAGTAAAATGTCAATAGCAGTTTGAGGATCTCTTCTTGCCTCCATGCATGCATATAATTTCACTAATATTAAGTGCAAGACACAAAGAGGAAAATAGATTGCTGTGTGCCAGGCAGAGTAACATTACTTTTGTTCCTACTAAATGTTTTCTATATCTACATAATTTTGTGCTTTAAGAAGTCCTTTTGATTTAAACTAACTTCTGGCTTTACATTTTTTTTAACTTGAAGTTGGTTTAACCTTTGGCAGTGAGACTTTTTAAAATTAAATAAAACGACTGAAAGCTTGGGGCAGTGACATGCATGACGACTTTTTTATTTGTGTTTTTTTGTATTTGTGTGTTCTTGCTGTTTTGTAGCTTTCGCGCTCTAGTTCAATGAGTTCATTATCACGTGAAGTAAGCCAGCATTTTAATCAGGTACATGTGGCTGGCCATTCTCATTTATGTTAACTTATTTACTTTTCCCCTCTTTATTTTGCATTTGCTCAAATACTTACTAATGCTACTTTTAGTCATTTTCCCCTCTTCTCATTTCACAGAAGTAACATTGTCTAATGATGTAGTGTTCCTTTCAACGCTCAAACAGGGTCTTCAGATATTTTGTATTTATGAGAATGCTGTAATCCAGGCATGCTTTTTGTTTATGTTTATGTTCCCAAGAGATTCACTTAGTAATTTTGATCAGCTCTTTCCTGGGATACCAAAGAAGTCAGTTGATTTTAAACAACCAACCAACCAAAAAAAACCCCCAAAACCTCCTAAAAAGACTCACACAAGCAAAACCTTGTCATTCTGCTGGTGCCAGTCTCAAATTGGTAGTAACATCATTGCCTGTTTCATCTGCTAAAGCCCCTGTAGGAATTAAAGGAATGCTTCATCTCTGCTGTAAGTCCTAGTACTGTGGGGTCACCATAAAGGGGTGACACAAACTCTTCCTGATATTTCTTAGTAAAGCAAAACTTGTCGTAGAATGTTTATTTGGGGGCAAGTCCTAAGGCCTACTAACAAAAGCAGAAGGTACTAATTGAGTGAAGCCGCACTGGTGTCTTGTTTTGGTTTTGCATGCTTTGGATTTTCAGAGCTATTTACAGTTTGTGCATGTGACATTGTTTTGCCAATTCCTACATTAAGCAAATAATGTTGAAGATACGGATGCAAACTGTACCAGCACTTTTTGCAGTTATTACAATATGCTGCGCTCTTCATATTGTTGGCATTATTACTGTGAATATTTTCTCTGTGTGACTAAGCAAATCACGTGTGAGGCAGTGAAGCTCTGCAGTTCTGTAACTCCAGTATTATCTACTCCCCAGCCTGCCACTGTACCACCTTCAGGGGGACCTTCAGCAGGAACAGTACCGTTCTACAATCCTTCACAATTTGCACAAGTGAGTAAAGGCCTCATCTTTACTTTGAGCAAAACCATAGACTTGTTAGCCCTGACTGTAAAACCAAGTCGTGAAACGTTGCTTGAGTAAATCATAGTCATGCTGAACCTTTCTTGTTTTAAGTGACCACAGGCCACACCTACCTTTAACAACTAACTTGGTGTGGCCTTAAATATCAGTACAAATTCTGCCTCTTCTTCTCTCAGGTGCCTTTTGAACATAGCCTTGGTGTGCCTTCCCCCACCTCCCCTTCATCCTTACAGGGAGATAGTGCAGTCTGTCACTTTTACAGAACATTTTTTATTCCTGTTCTCCTTTTTCAGTCTCCTGCAGCCACTGGAAGTTCAAGGCTGGGAAGAATTGGACAGAGGAAGTATCCAACGTTGAAGTAGAATACAATGGCTTTGTATTTGGAATTCTCACTCATGTTCTGAGTGTACAAAGAACTGTTCAACCTTACGGCACATGGTACCAGTACTAGCTGCAGTTGACAGGACAGAAATTTAATGATGGGTGATTTTTTTTCATGGGTCTCCCTACTTGCACCTCATCTACGCAAATCATTACCAAACATGAAATATATGTAACTTTTCCTTTTTAAAAAACCTGGCTCGACGTAGCTTTGCTGTGATAAAGAATAGACACGAGGGAGGAAATAGTTGCTGTCTGTTACAAAAACTATTTGTAAATTGCATAGGCAATTTATTCCTTATTTTAAACCTACTAGTGTGACCTTCGAAGACATAGTTTCAGGGATTCCTTAATTTCTGAAGGATGCTCCCCTCCCAGCGGGGGAAAAACATGTCCACATTGTAACATAACGCTCTGTGGCCTTAAGAGGACCATGCACAATTGTAACGCTTCTCAAACAGGACTTGGTTTGTCGGTGTATGAAATCAGAGGTGTTCATCTGGGAAAAGCCTCGTGCTGGTTTGTTTTCTGAAGGGGGGGAGGGAGCCACAGCTCATCCAAATAAATTGACCTGTATTGAATGAAAACTGTGACTGTAATCTAATACTAAATCGATTTGGATCTTACCTAGTATGTATGTAGTTTGTGGTTTAGACTACTTGTAAAGCAAATTGTATAGTCTGAAAGAAGCTCTCTGTATAATAGCCGATGCTGTTCTATTTGACGAGTGAGTGTTCTTTTAAGTGCAATATGGTTACTTGCTTTCTCTCGAACTGCTGGCACTGTACGTTAAGGTGGTAACAGCTTGAAAGTTGTTTTAAGTCTTTCCTGTTGAGTGCCAGAATCAGCATAATACTCTGTTCTTGAATTTCCAGTACTAAAATAACTAAGGTCTTAAATAGCTAACAGCTGAATTTCAAACATACTAAAAGTTGACGGATTAGACCTATACCGATGGACTTTAAAATCTTTAGGTTTAATATAGGAAATCTTGAAAACCATGATATGCAACATTCATATTCACTGAATGATCTGAATTATCTGCAAAGAGAGAAATAAACTTTAAATATTTATTAAATCATTAGGCCATATTTTATTTAGAACTTGCCACCAAACTATTTGATTTTACTTGAATTTCTGCCCAGGAGTAGAAATAATGTGAATGTGAAATTGCCAGTGTTGGTCCCCGATTGTTTTTTTTCTTTTCCTGAATAACGCCCACCCTTGTGAGATCTCGGTAGCCTTACGCCTGTCCTAAAAGGTTTGTATGTAGCCGAAGTACAGTGCTCTTGGGGGATTAGAAGAAACCTTTGCATAATGGTCCGTACTCGATTCCAGACGTGGTCAGCAGCAGTCGGTCTGGTTTACTTTTCTATAATTGAAACCTAGGCAGACACTTGGCTTTCCTCTAGTTCAGCCAGGCTGCTGATTAGTTTCTTCTTTCAGTAGAGACTGCCAAACAACTTAATTCCAGAAGGCTTCCTTTGAGCTGGGAGCGGCTATCTTTCCTAAGTGTAAGATTTGACACTGTAAATTCTTAAATAAAATATTTTGCGCTCTGGAGCACTTTCACATTTTACTACTTCTTGTGGTTATTGCTTTAGCGAGCTGGGTGAAGGAGCCTCTCCTGTAAGTTTAAATGGATTATTTCCAAAGAGAGGGAACGGGAGAGCGCTCCTCCCGTTACCCCAACGGGCATCAGCTGCCGGTTGTACCTGAGTGTGTTCATTGAAACGGCCAAAATTGAAGCTGTAGCCTTAATATAAGTAACTTTTAATTGTTTTTAAGTGTAAAATGCTTTGCTTTAAACTGCTTCTTTGAATATCGCCTTAATCTAGAGTGGATCGTGACGGTCGTGGGTTTATACGATTGATTGATCTATCGCTCTCCCAGGGCGGGGGCCGGCGGGGCGCTCCTCCGGCCGCCAGGGGGCGCTGCCGCGGGGCGGGCCCAGAGTCGCCGCCGTTGCCGCGGCCGGGCCGCGGGCGCGCAGCGGGGCCGGGGCGGTCGCCACCGCCGCCCGCTCGGCTCGGCCCGCGGGACCGGGGCCGCCAGCCCTGCGCCTGGGCGGGCACCGGGGAGGCCGCGGCGGGTGAAGCACGGCCGAGGCCAGCGCAGCGGAGCCGGCCTCCGCCGCGGTCGGTGGTCTCTCAGCGGTGAGCGGGGCCGGGCCGCGTCCCGTGGGTGGTGGCGCTTGGGCCCGCGCGGGGCCGTGGCCGTGGCCGTGGCCGTGGGGGGGTCTCGTCCATCCTCCCCCCGCCTGGGGCTGGCGCGGCCGCTGTCGGGGCTGGGGTCGGTGAGTGCGGTGCGAGGCGGTGGCGAAGCCGCCCCTCCTCCTGGGCAGCGCGGAAAGCGGGGGGTGGAACCCCAATTCCGTACCCCTAAAGCCACCCCTCGGGTATTGTCTCCGATGCAGCGGCGGTGGCCGGGGGTTGGCGCAAAGCAAGACAAGGTGGCAACGATCTGCCGCTGGGAGACCATGGTAGAAGCTGAGATCTCTGGAAATTTCCTGGCCTCTGGCCCCGAGTGCGGTGGGCAGCCCAGAGGCTGGTTGTGCAGGTGACTCGGTGTACAGCAAGGAGAAGCAGCTGTGACCAGGCAACTAGTGATAGGACAAGAGGACACAGCCTCAAGCTTCACCAGGGGAGGTTCAGGTTGGACATTAGGAAGCATTTCTTCTCAGCAAGGGTCATTAGACATTGGAAGGGGCTGCCCAGGGAGGTGGTGGAGTCACCATCTCTGGAGGGGTTTAAGAAAAGACTGGACATGGCACTTAGTGCCGTGGTCTAGTTGACGTGGTGGTGTCAGGGCAATGGTTGGACTCGATGATCCCAGAGGGCTCTTCCAACCTCATTGATTCTGTGATTCTGTGACTTATGGGCAGTTTTAGCTTCCTTTCATGCTGACAGCGTGCATAACCGTTTCTTGAAGAAGTCTCTATGCAGCCGTGATGCCTACAGCAGTGAGGATGTCAGTTCACTGCTCTGCTCTTGAAAGAAAAAGAAAATAACATTGGTTTTCTAACAAGGTCACGTTAAGGTTTTAATCGTTCTGGAGGGAGGTCCTGCGAGGAGCTGGCTTTCTGATTAAGGAGCAGAGTTTGCAGCTCAATAACTTTTCATTCTTATGTGTTTCTCTTAGAGAAATCCAGGTATCCCACCTCTTGAAATTTTGCAGACAATGCACCTGCCTACACATACACCTCCCCTTCATTCTCAGCTAAAGACTGAGCTGTCTTCAATTTCCATGTCTTTCTGGCTTGGCTACCCCTGTGAACCAACGGGGTAAGCAAGGGAAGGAAACTATGCTGTGAGGAACTTTTCCTATGGAGCAGCATCCATAGCTGGTACCCAGGGGAGAATGAGTACTCCAAACGGATTTCCGCAGCTCTCAGGGGCGTCTGTGACTCAGAGCACGGAGGGTGGAGCAGTACAGGACCTGCACGCTAAAAAAGCTGGCAAAGCAGCGAAGAAGGAGGCCAGTGGCAATGGGGTGCTTACCTTTGTAGATCCTCCAAGCACCTCATTAAATGAAACCTTAAAGCTTCTACCGGATGAACTCAAAGCTAATATGAAAATTAAATTGATCACTCCAAGGCCTCCTCAGAAACCCCGTCTGGAACGTGCTGCATCTCTGGATGAGAAAAGCTGGAGGAGGTGGAGGAAGTTTAGAACGAGTCAGGAAAGTCTGACTGATCCCAATGAGACAAGTTCCTCAAATGGTTCTCTGCAGGAAGCATCCCTCAGCCCTCCCATCAGGGGCAGGGCAAGCCCTTGCCATCAGTGCTGCCAGCAGGATTCCTTGCACAGTTTACCAGACGCCTCGGAAGCCAGTCCTGTGGGGAAGAGCAGAGGAGGCACCGCCGACCTGGGGAAACGAGCCTCCGAGATCTCCAGTGCCTTTGGTGGGCTCCTGCGGGGGAAACCATTCCCAGGCGGCAAACCCCGGCTGTCCCAAATAATGCCGGCTCGACCTCTGCCGCCCATGGAGCTCAACGTGGCCTCTCACACACTGAGGACAGCTAATAGGATTGACTCAGATTGCATGGATTATCAACATTATTCTCAGCACAAGTTTGGGAGGGTGAGCAGCAGCTTGAGCGATACCAGGCTACATGGCAACGGGATGGTCTATGATAATTGCTCCACAGACTCCATGAAATCCACGTTCAGCCTGCTCACTCCCATCCGCTCCAAGGATGTTCGAAGCAGGTACGTCCCCCAGGTTCTCGTGGCAAAGTTTGGGGCGCGTTAGCAGGGAGGCAGCTGCCCTGCAGAACCCTGCTGGGCTGAGGCAGGGAACTTCCAACCGAGCAGCGAAGCACAAAAGTTGTTCTGTGTTGTTTAACCTGCTGTGGAGACTGGAAACGGCTTGAAGATGAAGAGATTAGTACAAATACTCTATATTTGCCCCTTTCAGCTGGGTATTGTTTTTCATAAATATAAGTTTGGTTTGCTGTCAGCTTGCTTGTAATATTAATCTGTTTTGAAGCAGCTGTGCATGCTAACAGTTGGGAAAAACTATTTTTTTTTTAATCTAAAAGTAAATTGAACTGAATGTTAAATGGCAGGAAAAAACTCAAATATTTTAGCTTGAAACTATCATGCAGTACATGCAGTACTATCACAAACCCTGTAAGGTGCTGAGGGTCCTCTGCAGGTGCTGAGCTTGTTTGGCTTCTGGCAGGATCAAACCATGTACAGTGAACTGCTTCAGGGTCCCACGGGAGCTGAATTGAAGGAAGAATGTGAGTTTGAGTCCTTGATTAGGAGCAACTTGGTGCCAGAAGCTATTTTCATGTTTTAAGTAAACTGAGCTGCTTCAAGATACTCGAATATCAAACCAATCTCTTCATTCTTTGTCTGTGGTAAGTACTTTGGGTGGCTTCAGTCTTCTCATCGCAGAACCTGTGCAGTATCAGTCTCACCATCATGATGATGGTGTGGTGGCTTTGAAAAGGCCAGTTTATGACGATAGTTTTGTTTTCTTGCATATGATCCATGAACTCTCTCTACGGGTTGGAACTTTATAAGGAACTTTAGGCAAGCAGAACAATACATAATACTAAATGCCATTTTCTTGAGCTAAAGGTATGTTCTTGGTTAATTCAAAATTCAAGCGTTGCAAATCATTATTCCAACTGCCATGCTGTTTCCCTGGATGCTCTTGTATGGGTCTTCTGTTCACAGAAGCTACTTGGAAGGCAGCCTTCTGGCGAATGGTGCCTTACTGGGAGCAGAAGAACTTAGCAGATATTTCCCTGATCGGAATATTGGAATTTTTGTGGCCACCTGGAACATGCAGGGTCAGAAGGTATGTGCACGTAAGTCTCCACAGGTCTTTTGGCAGTGGTAAATTTACCCCATCTTTACTACAAGAATTGATGCAATGTTTTTTTTCTGTTCATGACTATGTTCCTTGTCAACCTGAGTTCATCGTCTTTATCAAATTACAAGAGCCTCTCATGCACGTTCAGCTTAGTGAGAGAGTCATTGTAACGGGGTTCCTCAGACACTAGGTATGAAACCTGTGAGCTTGCTAGTGCCACGCTGGCTTTTTGTGGCAGCTCCTTTATGCTTCGTTGCAATTAGGGTCATGTGAAGATGGCTGATGATTTAGTGCTTATGAGGAGAACATCTCTGATAAAGAACACAGCCTCCTGCCTGCATCTGGGAATTCAAGATTGATTCTACCAGGCGCCTGAGCAGCTATGCCTGGAAGGACACGAGCAACCCCTGCGGTGTTCAGTAAATAGCCTGTGAGCTTGGTAAAAAAGCACCACAGGAAATTAGAAACATCATGTTACTGGCCCACGTGGCTGAACTGAGGTACCTGAGGTGCTGCTGGAGCGACTGCAGTTGCAGTCTGCCTTTGGGAAGGAGAATTTTTAGTATTATCACTTAGCCTGAATTGTTTGCATATGCTGTGGAACTTGTAGCTTTGCCTGGACTTTCTCTGCACTCTTCTATAAATCTTTGCATAATTAATATTGCTCTTCTTTCTTTTTTTCTTTTTTTCTTTTTTTTTTTAAATAATAGGAACTTCCAGTGAATCTGGATGACTTCTTATTACCAACAGATCCTGACTATGCCCAGGACATGTATGTCATTGGGGTTCAAGAAGGCTGTCCAGACAGGTAGCAAAAACAATGTAATGAACCATCCTCTTTTCTTGTTAATCAGTTACTTTGCTTTTAATTAGTCTGGAAGTAGTGTCCATCATATTCTCAAGAAACCACCCCTTTAATAAGTCTGTGTATCCCATTGCATGAGCACCAGGGGAAATGTTTTTAGAGCAAAATGTCACAAAAATCTGTAAATACAGGACTGGGTCCTGGTGCAGGGCAGCTAATAGCAAAGCTCCTGTTTGATTGCAGTGGGCATCCTACCACAGACCTGGGCTGGCTGTGAGCTGGCTCCGGGCTGGCTGTTAGTGTTAGCATCCACATGCTCATTAGTTGTACATTGCTGCAAAATTTCTAGTCTTGAGATTGACCGACCCTAGAAGAGCAGGTTGAAGCCTCACGTCAGACTCTGCTGGTTTAGGGTATCTTCCCAGTGGGACTTGGTTTTCCTTAGATTTGCAAGCTGCTCGGGGCAGTGGCAGCAATACTCTCTCACCAACACGCAGAGCTGCACGGCGTGTGTGGAGCTCACGCCACACTGCCCAGCCTTCCCTGCGGTATCGCCGTGGCGGTGGAGGTTTTGCTTACCCTTACTTGATGTTTTTTGTCAGAGGGATTGCTCTGTTTCACAACGCTGATTTCCTTTCCTGGTTGTTGTCTCTTGTGCTGCCCTTGTGATCCAGCTGTTGTTCTTTCCTGCAGAAGAGAGTGGGAGATCCGCCTGCAAGAGACGCTGGGCCCCCACTACGTCATGCTCTACTCTGCTGCACACGGGGTGCTCTACATGTCGGTCTTCATTCGGAGGGACCTGATCTGGTTCTGCTCAGGTGTGTGGTCCAGTAAGAGCTGGAGAGTGGGGAGGTGAAAGGACTGCTGCCATCGGGCGTCTTGTCCTTTTCTCCAGGGCTGTCCCTCGCCTGACTTTCCTGATCACTGTCTCTAGAGGCTTTCAGTAACAGCAGCTTCTTTTTCTCCTTCCAGAAGTGGAGTATGCCACGGTGACAACTCGAATCGTATCACAGATCAAAACCAAGGGAGCTCTGGGAATCTGCTTCACCTTTTTTGGGACCTCCTTTCTCTTCATCACCTCCCACTTCACATGTGAGACATTTACAGTCTTGTTAGAAGTGTCCTGATTGAGGGAGGAGGGGGGTTGCTTTACAAAGGTAAAAAAGCTGCAGGGGGATAGAGGAGCGGGGCAGACTGAAGGCAAAGCTCAGGATTGCTGAGCTGAGAACAATAAGGGAGGAGGATTTTTTGGTAGTAAATGTGCAAAAGAACTGTGTTTAGAAAAAAATTAATTAACTGCACAATTGTATCCCTTTCTCCACACTGTCTCTCATTTTTCAGTCTGTGTGCTCCCTGGGTCAGAGTGTTAGATTTTACACGTAGAAAATGCCTGATGTCCTTTGGAAGCTCCGTTATAACCAAAAATGGTAATTGAATGAAAATGATGCATCGTTGGCAGTAACGGGATTCTGTCTTTCAGCTGGGGACAGTAAGGTGAACGAGAGGAAACTGGACTACAATAAAACCATTCAAGCCCTTACACTTCCCAAGAACGTTCCGGACACAAACCCGTATCGATCCAGTTCTAGTAAGTGTGAAACTGTTTGTGTGGGAGCCCAAATGAGCAGAGTTTGTGCATTGTCTTTCAGTCTACGCTAAGGAAGAGAGAATGAGAGTGCTAATTTGGGACGGTATAAAAAGAGACCACAGGTCTTCTTGTCTGAGGATGGTTATTATTCACATGATTTTTTTTTTTTAGGTGGAGCATAATTTTGGGGGGAATTTGAGAGAAAAAGTTGAAATGGAGGGGGAGAGAGAGGATTCAAAAGGAATTTTGATGTGATGTATTTTTTCTCAGAACAGCAATAAGATAATTTTGGTGTAATTTTAATCAATATTATGGATGTGTTTCACTTTTTCCTCTAGAACAAGTAGAAATTACTTTATTTCAAAACTTAAAGAACATTATTTCAATTTGCATATACACAGGTCAGCGTATTGTTTGCCAAATTCTATTATTGTTTCGTAATACTGTGTTCTTAACGTGACATCTAGATATATAGCTAAGCCCTTTTTCTAGAAAGATGGATTTACTCTTTATCTGCAGTGTAGCATTAGATTTCTGTGTTCATACTATTTAGGTCCTATAGATAGTTTGGTCTCTTTTCAGCTTTTTCTATGATTTTTAAAATTTCTGTTCTATTTTCTACTGTTTTTTTATTACCACATTCTGTGTGGTGACAGGCAGAAAATGTGCTCAAGTATTATATCTCCTGGCAGTAAAAAGAAAGAATTTATGCCTGTTCCTTGAGTCTATCTAGCAGCACTCTCAGTAAGCTGTGCATCATACAGCTCTCACTTCGAAAGAATTGAGCTTCATTTTAACGAGTGAGCTACATCATATACTTTAATTGTCCTCAAAAGTCAAAAGGAGATTGAGGGAAGGAAAGTTTGGGATTTTTTTGTGCTTTCAGAACTTTCCAGGATGTTTACTGACACTTCTGGCTTGGATTTGCAGGTGATGTCACAACTCGCTTTGATGAAGTGTTCTGGTTTGGTGACTTCAACTTCCGACTCAATAAGGACCGTGAGACCGTGGATGCCATCTTGAGCCAGAACCCAGAAACAAACGTGTCCAAGCTGCTGGCCTATGACCAGCTTATTAGTGAAATGAGTCGGGGTGAGGGATAGCTATTTTTCTTCCTAGCTGCCAGGAACAGAGATATCTACGCATAGAAATAATTTCAGTCAAATCCCTGTTTCCCAGAGACCTTCGCTGCTTTCTGTTAAGTTCCCTAAAAAGGGAGGTCAGCAGTTGTCAAATCCAGTGGTAGTCTGTACTAGGGACTATCTGTTGTAGCAGTTTGGTATATATAACATAATCTCCCACGCCATTTATTGCTCTGTTTCATCTGACTCCTCTGAAAACTGGACATCATTCTCTCCTAGTGTCTAGGGCATTTAGATTTGAATAGCTAGCATTTGTGAAGTGTCATGAGTGGAAGGGGAAGGGAATGTACCAAGTGTTGTGTGTCTAAATAGCCACTGAGTAGCTTTTCATCCTTGCTCTGTAAGAACTTGAGCTTGCTCCCTTTCTGGAGCCCAAGCTCATATTTTTCTACTCATGGCTGCAGTTTCTAGCCAGCATTAGTTGAGTTGTGTTGAATAAATGCAGCAATTGTGCCAGGTTCTTGGGAAGAAGCTTGTTGTTCACGCTGTTCTCCTCTTCCCTTACAGGGTCTATTTTCAAAGGATTCCAAGAGGCTGACATTAATTTCCATCCTTCCTACAAGTTTGACATAGGGAAGGACAGCTATGACACCACTTCCAAACAAAGGACTCCTTCCTACACGGTAAGGGATGGTTGCAGAGCAGCACGCTCGGAAGGGCTGCTCAGCCTCTCAGCTGCCTCCAAAGGGCATTCTCACCTGCAAGAAACAGCTGCCTTCCACAGTTGGTCTGCATAAGATAGAGTCATGCTGAGATTTGTTCCTTCAGGGGAACAGGGCATGTGGAACTGGTTTGTAAGAAAGGATTGCTGAATCTGTGAGCGTAGGAAGAGTTTGGCCCAGGCTGCTAATCTTATTTGCTCTGCCTTATATCCTGTTCCAATGCATTCTCCTCTGTGCTACAGCTGGGCACAGAACTGCTCTTGGGATCAGACACCCATTCTGCATGAATGTATCCCTGTCAAAGAGAGTTTCACTAAGTGGAGTGTGATAAATGAATAGATTTGTCTCTTGTGAACCAGCGCTGCTTTCCAGGGTGGATGTGCAAAGGGAGTTACCACCAGTCTCCCCTCTCTCTCTGCCTCCCAGGATCGAGTCGTATACCGCAGTCGGTACCGAGATGACATCCACGCTGTCAAGTACTCCTCTTGTCCTGTGATCAAAACTTCAGACCATCGGCCTGTGTTTGCCTTGTTCCGTGTGAAAGTGAGGCCTGGCAGAGACAAGTTAGTACCTCCTTATGCCACTCTCTCTGATTGCACATGAGGATATGCTCCTGCTTGGAGTTTGTCCTCTCAGGAGAGTCCCTGAAATAGTGTTAATCCCATGCAGCTCTCTGCAGCCTGTTTGTTTTTTACCCAATATATGCTCTCAGTGGTCAGAGCAGTAAGAGCACTTAAACCTTGCGCTGACACCTGCAATCCCTGCTGCCAGGTCCCTTAATCCTCCTGAGGGAGATAAACGGAGTCTGTTGCAATTGGCTGTAAATCTGTGTTCATCTGAGATGCAGCTCTCTCTTGCCTGTCAGCGTGGACAGCTTTCCTCTTCTGTTCCCCTTTCCCTCTCTGGGATCAATGCTGGTTTCCTCCCCAGCGGTGGCTGCATTTCAACGTAGCTGTATGTCAGTGGAGGATTTTGAGATCCTTCAAGTTCTTAATGTCCCACTGTGGGCTGCTGTGCTAGTAGAACTCCTTAGAAAATTTGGTTAAGTCACTGAAATTTAGTCTCTTCTCTGTGAGTAGCATGGTCAGGGATTTCAGGACCCAGGTATCTAGAAAACGGTGATTTCTCAAAGCACTTGATCAGCAGTGCAATTAGAATTGGGATTTTTTTTGTTGTTTGTGGGTATTAAATATCCATTAAATTGAAGTATTGCAGAGTCTGTGAAGCTGGGCTGCTAGGGTTTCCTTCTGGCCTCTCTAGAACACACCACGGAAAGAACTGTTGTGCATGAACCATCCCAGTGAATACACCAAGCCAACAGTTTAGCTTTTCAAACGAGTGCTTTTTAGTTTAGGGTCATAAAGAATGTCCTCCATGTATGTCCCTTATGAATGCAGGCATGATCGTGCTTAAATTGAAGTACATTTGCCTTTTACAACCAATATTTTTGTCATTTAAATGTATTGTGAAAAACCTTAACTTGTTGCTGTGGAAGAACAACTTTGTTTTACCCATTTGCTCCCACAGCAGTAGCTGAATGCCTTGAGAAAGTAAAAAATCAGGTTTTTGGCCTTTGTTGTATGAACTAGTTGGGAAATGCTGGGCAAAGAATAATTATTTGTGCCCTCATCTAATTGCTTGTGTTTGTATTGTAGCATTCCACTTGCTGCAGGGCAGTTTGACAGAGAACTCTATTTAATCGGAATAAAAAGGCGGATTACAAGGGAACTTCAGAAACGGCGAGAGCAAAAGGACCAAAAATCCAGCAGCGTATGTAGCGTCTCCTGAGCCGAGAACTCTGCGTTGCTTGTGTTAGAGGTGCCCGGAAAGAGGATTTCAGGCCGTGGCAAACTCTGCAGGGAATTGTCTGCTTAAGCACCTCTGGCAGTTGCTGTGGCTTGTGAAGAATGTCTTAAACCTCATCCTGGATTCATTTGCATGAGCTAATCCATGTAGCTCAAGTGCTTTTGCTGAAGAAAATGGAGTCAGTTATTTAGGACATCCATCCCAACAGATGTAATTGATTTATTTTTAACCATACTATCTTTGGAAGCAACCGGATGCAGTCTCTTGGTTCCGAGATGACTCCACACAGGGGCCACAGCTTCTGGAACTGGCATGACGGGGGGCAGGGGACCTGAGAAAAGCCTGCAGAAAGGTGACCATTTTTGTTTGTCTGTTCGATTTGATCTGGTTAGCTTACACACGTTGTAGGGTTGGTTTTTTTTCTCCTTACCTGTAGCCAAGTGTATGGTGTTCTGTAAAATGCATAACAGGGACCAGTGAGGGGATTTGGGCAGTTCTGTGTAAGGATGGTGCTCCTGTGTTGGGCTTTTGTGGTCCTCTACAACAAGATCTGTGTGAATGTACTACTGTACATTCCAAGTGTAGAAACATTGCCTTTCAATAATTATTCTATAGGCCTTCTGTTACTAAGGGGGTAAATATCAATCATCTCTCACACCATGTATTTGGCTGTTGAGACTGTTTGAAACAATCCCTTCCTTAACTCACTTGCCCTTCCTAGGGGTGATAAAACACTACCTGCCTTCTGCAGCAGGACACTTGAGTTGAAAATAATGGTCTAAGTACAGCTACTGTGTAATGCTTCACCAAAGGGATGACCATGTCAAGTGAGTATGCTAGGGAAGTATGCAGAGAAACTGCAGCAAGTCCCATCAGCGCAGTTTCATTACCTCTGATTACAGTTAATTCCGTTTATTTTTCCAATTTGGTGAACTGTGAGTAACTTGCTGTTTTGGAAGTAGTGTTGTCTTAAGGCTAAACATACTACATGGACCAGTATGGCACTGGTAAAATATTAAGTACAGCTAATACTTAAAACCTCTTCATGGGCACAGATCAGCTGGATCAATAATTACCTTAGTACATAAAACACCGTGCAAACAACTTGGAGGAAGTGCTGCTAACTATGCAACCTGTCCAAGACAGAGCTTCTGTTCTGCGGTACAAACATTTATGGCACTGACCTGTCTGTAGCCATCAGGTATTTGGATTTCCTTTCTTTTTAAAGGAATAAAAATAAATTAATGCAATACCTTAAATGAGAACAAGCTTTTATTGCAGAGTTGTTGACCTAGAGGTCTTTGTGTGATGCATGCTAACCATTCGGGTGACCTGAGCCATTTGTCTTCAGCTGGAAAAGAGGACACATTTCTTGGGGATAATTTGCATTAAACAGACACAGCACATTTCACCTGCCAGTTCAAGAAACCCAACCATTTGCTGATGAATTTCAGAACTCTTACTACTTGCTCCAGTCATTCAGAGGCCTCTTTATTTTCTTATAAACTTACACAACAACGGAATAGCACTTTCATACTCTGGGTTCCACAAGAAGTAATGCAACGTGTTTTCTTTTAGTTGCGTGAGGAAAGGTATGGGGATAAAGCAGGTAATAGCTGCCTCGCAGTGTTCTGCTCCCAGTTTAACTGCTCCTTACAGTACACCTCTAGCCAGTGAAGTGCTGCAATGCAGCTGTCTACATTTTCAATCCCATATGTCAGGGGATTATGTAAATTGAATGTTTATTCCTCTTTTGGGTCTCCATTTCTACGGTACATCAAATGCGTGGCGCTTAGCGTCATGTCTTTCTGTACCATGGTGTCAGTCACTTTAAAGATCATAAGCTTTCTAAATGTTCTCATTTTGTTGATCTTGTCTCCTAGCTGAGTGACATCTCTGCTGTGAGACTGAAAATTATCTCTTCTTTTTGCACAGCCTTAAATTCATCTGAGTGACAATGAAAAAAGTAGGTATGAGTTCAAGGTGCAGCAGCAGCAACTCTTTTAGTAACTTTGTTTGTCTACCAAGTCTGGAGTAAAAGAACTTTTATTCTTTAGCAGGGTTCACTTGCAAGTGAAAACCCTGAAGAATAGGATTGCTAAATAAGTGTCCATGTAGCATTATGCGTAGTATCTCTGTAGGTGAACTCCACAGAAACTTACTTACGGCATAGGTCTACTTTCCTCTGAGCTCTAGCAAAATTATGAAGTTATTTCCAGACATGTGACTTTCTGTAGTACTACAGATGGTAAATTACACTGATGAAATAGATCCATGATGCTTGTAACAAAACCTAGTCTGCAGAAAACTTGTTGCCTAACTTCACGTGGAAAACAACTAGTATTTTCCTAATTCAGTTTGACCAAGTCTTTGTTCATCTCGGTAACAGCTATAAATACTCTTTGAATTCAGATATGTAAGCCAAGCTCTCAAACGTGCCACCACATTCCTCAAGAAGGGCACACACCAGGGCCTCCAGCGGGACAGCCCCACTCCTACTGCTGGTGTAATTAGGTGGTAACACACAGCAGTGACTTACTTCTTCTCAGATGATACATGCTTTCAGTTGTAGTGATGAATATTTTGGCTTGCTGCGTTCTCCCCAGTGCCAAGAGAAGGCTGTATACACCCCTCTTCTCTTGTAACCTACTCAGAGGGTCAAAGTACTCATCCAGAGCCAGGGAGGGCCTTTAAGCCCAACATAAAGAGCTCTTCACACTCCGGTGTTCCGAAGCAGCTTTGTTCAGCTGTAGCATAGCTCCACGTTTGCACAGTATGCCTGGAAAGATGGGGGGAAGGGCTTGCAGCAATATTATAATCTCAAAAACATATTAAAAAAAGAAGCAAGTCTGTCAGGTGTGTGCAAGATGCACTGCCTTATCGGAAGAGTCGGTACATCCGCGGGAGTCGCCCATCCTTACTGGAAAGCGCTGCCTGGATGTGTTCATAAGTGGGCAAATCTGTCAAGTCACCCAGTGCAGCCACAGCTGGCTTTTTATGAAGCATCTTAGTGACCACTCTCTTGATATCAGCAGATTTCACCTGACCTGCAGAAAAGAAAAAAAGCCAGAGCTGTGACAACTACACTCTAAATAGCATGAAGCAGCTTTATGATGATGCTGAGTCAGGGAAAACTAATCACTAACTCTAGACCTTCTCTGTTTTTTCCTTCCTTCTGACAAAAGCAAGCATTGTGCTGGCTTGCAAACGATTGAGATCAGTTTGAAATATGTATCTGTAGTATTTATGCCCCCAGGCTTTCTAAGGCAGTTCATCTGTGCTACAAGGATATGTTGTAAGCTGCTTCCCCCCGCTGCCCAATTGTACCTGCAGTTCAGTCAAGGCAAGGAAAAGCATGGTCTACTCACTGATCAGGTCACAGAGCTCATGAGGTAGCTTCCTTGTGTTTGTTGCCAACACTTGCCTTCCCACATCTTCAAAGATAACTGGCCGAGACTCAAGGTTCATCATGAGCATGGACTTCAGCTGCGTCTTTGCTCGCTCAAGTTCTACCTGTAAATGAGCAGCAAATACAAACAGATGTTCAAAAAAGTCTGGCCACTGCTCTCTAATACCAGACACCACCTAAGAGTTCTGCAAACACCTTGTGAATGTGTTGCTAAAGTTACTGTTTTCTTTTTCAGAAATACGTAACAGTTATCTACAAAAATTCACTCTAGCAAAGCCAGTGCAATGCACTATTTCAGCTCAAAGACCATCTGCATAGTCTGCACGTTAGGCTGCTGACCTCTCCCACTGCTCCTGCCATTAGGATGAATTCTCTTGTGATGATTTCCACCATCTCTCGAACCTAGGAATAACAGATAATTGAAAGAAGATTAGAACAGTGCTTATTCTGTTAATGTTACTGTCTGGTAATAAGTGATGTGATTACTTTTTAAGGACACCTGTCTTTGAATACAGGACTCTATACCTGTTTTGGATCTGCACTGGCATGTATACACAGGAGACCTGTATCCTCATAACTGTGGTGGTAAGAGGTTGCATTATACATCCAGTGGTGCCTGCGAGTATACAAACAGTATTTAAAAATTTAAAAAACAGAATTTAAGTGTAAAAATTAAACAAACATGGACAGCGAGTCCTCTCCTAGTGCATTTTCAGGATTCTCAGCAGTGCCAGTGAGACCTGTCAGTCCCTGCCTCTGACAATTTCTGCATGTGCCATCTCTACTTCTTTCTCTCCACTTGCATCTTTGAGACCAAACCAAGAACAACGCAGAGACTGCCAATTCTGTTAATATCCCCTGATGAAAGGATGGATTGGGCTAGTGGAGGAAGACAGGATTCCTGGTCACTGCTGCCCTTTACTTTCACCCTCTCAAAATGCCCACGGACAAATCAGTCCTGCACGTTTCAAGCAGAATAAGCTGATGTAAAACCTGGGGGTGCTGGCTTTCAAAAGATGAAGCCTTCTCTGTGAACCTGCTAGAGAAGACTGTTCCTGCTATCCCTTAAACAGAAAGGCAAACCAACCTGTTGAGCACATTGAGATACAGTCGGGTGAACATGCCCTTGCCAGGTCCTCCAGCTGAAAAAGAGCCACCACCTCCCATCATCATGTTTAATACCGCAAAGGGAATGAAATCTTCCTCCTGAATTGCAACAAGAAACTCAGTCAGCTGACAGCAGAGCTCTCAAGGGTCAGGGATGAGTAAAGTGGGAGAAAAAGAGAGTCGGAAAGAAACATGGCACAACAAGAGTGTAAAGGTCAGTGCCTTCATCAAACTGTCAGTGAAAAAGCTGCTTGTCTGCACATGCAGCATCAGCAGCAAGTGCCAATGTTTACATCATGAGAGAGTATTCTGGGATTCTCCAAGTACAGGGCACCCAAACTGAAGGATTTTAGGTTAATACTTACTAAAAACGAGCAGCTTTCTAACCCAATCATGATATGGGTAAGCTCTGGGATGGGAGTGGGGCCCAGACTCACATCTGACATATCTTTTTCAACCTGTGGGAAGGGCAGACAAATTATGAGGGCTGATTTTCACCTCTGTTGTATCCAGCTTGATACATTCCCAATAATTAACCTGTCACCCAGATGATGGCTGTCACGGCCAGTTTTGGCTCATATTCATGAAAAGTATGTCATTTTAGAAAAGCAAAGCCTGTAGAGAAATCAGCTCAAGACCAAATCTGCACCTCCAACAGCGAGGAAGAGGCACGATCCCACCTCCACCTTCCTTTTACCTTGACAATGCCTCCTGTGTACTGAGCCACAGATCTGTCCACATCCTTGCTCTGCCCACTGCCCCACACTGGCTCCGCTCCAAGCAGATGTTTCCTTGCACACTCCACCAACTGCTCGTGCTCGATTCCCACCCCGGCAAGCACCATCCTGTCTGGTGTGTAGTAGTTGTGCAGGTACGAATGCAGGACTTCTCGATTAATTTTGTCAGTGTTTTCCACTGGGCAGTACCTGTTCAGTCCAACTGTATTGTTTCTGTAGGCTGCCTAAGAGGGAACAGATACATTAAAATAACACATCTGACTTCACCTCCCTCCATTTAAACTTTCTGTTTTAGAATTATGCCTACCCGTTTGAGACATGTAAGAGAGGAAAAGCTGAGCATTATTTCACTAATGTCAGCATAACTCAACAACACGCTGTCACCCATGTCAACAAGATAAGCTATAGAGAGTTTTCATTTCGGTTAAAATCTTTCACGTGTGTAGAATGTAGGATTTAAAAGTGGAGGGACAGCAAAATTCTCCCTCTCACCACTGAAATCTAATTGAATAACGGAAAAATCTGTTTTCAGAATAGTCTAAAATAAACCCTGAAGTTGAGAAAAGCTGATGGAGAGTATGCAGCATGTCTCGTACAGGGCACTGCACGCGAGACAGGCGTTCCAGTATTTTACCGCATGGATCATTTCTGTGAGGAGAGGCTCTGGATCAGGTCTCATGTTCAAGTCTTCAAGCTCAAATCGTATCGCTGCTCGAGTCATCTCAATTTCTTCATCTGTAATAAAAGAGGAAGCAAGAGGTAACAGCCACCATGCACAACACCCAATTGCTACATGATAACTTCTTGATGAGCACGAGCTAATGAAGAATTCCGAAATCTAAGAGCAAGTCATGCGCTGGAAGTCTTTTTTGAGGCAGAGATTAATGTTCCCAGACCTGATAACCTGGGCTGTAGCACTACATCAGCCAGCAAGTTGACCACCGTGTCCAGGCCTTTGGCATCAGCAGAAACAGCGTACATTATGGTGTCCCTGCAACACAAGCAGACGGGTCCTGCATTGAGAAGTTGCTTCTACGATCATTCAATAAAGGTGCATCAGGAAATCACAGATAAAGCTGCTTAACCAATGCTTTCAAAAGGAAATATAACCCTTTCGGGTTCACTTCTGTAGCTTCTTAGCAGTCGCCACAAATGGATTTCTGCTGCAAAAAGTGGCTTTTACTGTCACACATCAGAAAAAGTGACTCAAACTACTGTCAGTGTTACAACCACTCAGGTAACAGAGCACAGAGAAAGAGCATCATACCTGGATGCCTGGCAGTCACAAATGCCCCCGTGCTTTTCTAAGGTGAGGAGAATCTCATCTTTGCTGCCAAACTGAGCTGTGGACTAAGAAAGAAGATAGCAGTGTTATTAATTAGTGGAGCCATAACCGTTTATAATCCTTCAGTGCAGCATCTTCTTCTACGTTCTTTAAGTCAAACGGTTTGCTAAATACTCGCTAACCTTGGAAGTGAAAGCACAACAGACTTTCAAAATAGAATTATGGTCACAGTAATTAACTAGGAACACCATCACCATCTATTTAAACACCTTAAAGCCACAATGCCGCTGCGAGGGGCAGGCCCTGCCCTCAGCCGCTCTCACTGCTGTGCAGATTTACGGTGTTCCCTACAGACCCCGCTCCCACAGCACTCACGGAGAAGGCCAGCTTTTCCAAGAAGTGAGAGATGCCGCTGAGGTATTTCGCTTCATGTCTTGATCCCGAATTTATAAGAACTAGCATTAAGAAGAGAAAAAGTCAGCGTGATTTTTACCCCACCCCGCTCCCCACACACAGACCCGGCTCCCCGGGGAGGTGAAGTGTCACCGCCGCGTCCCTGCCCAGGCCGGCTCAGGCCGGGGCAGTGGCACGGCCCGGTGCTCCCCCCGGTCCCCCTTTGCCGGCCGCGGGTACTCACGGCCCACGGTGCAGAACTGCCCGAACTTGTTCTGCGAGGCGACGCGCAGCCCGTTCTCCAGCACCGTCACCCGCGTCTCGAATCGCTCCCGGCCCTCGGCCGCCGCGAAGACCGCCTTGGGCACGCCGGGCAGCGGGCACGTCAGCGACACGCTGGGGTAGGCGCCGCCGCCGCTGTAGCTCCGGCCGGCCGCCAGCCCGCACCTGCGGGGCAGCGGGAGCCGCCGTCAGGGAGACCGAGAGCCCCGGCAGCGCGTCCCCCGCGGCCGGTACCGGGCGCTGCATCCCACCCCCCGCCCCGTTCCCCCCGCGGGTGAGGGAGGGAGCGCTCACCGCCGGGCCGGGCCCCAGGCGCCCCGCCGCAGCCACGCCATGGCGACCGCCATCTTGCCGTCACCCGGCAGCCTCGCCGCACCCCGGCGCGGGGTCACGGGGGTGCGGGGCGGGCGGCACTGCGCAGCCGCGTGACCCCGGGGGGGCGGGGAAAGGGGTGGGGCTGAGCTATCCCCGGGGAGGCGGGACTCGGAGGAGGCCGCGATTGGTTGAGGTTGTGGTGGCCGCTCGCTAATTGGTGCGTTCTGAGGGGAGGCCCCGCCCCGCGGTTGGTCGCTTCCCGGGGCGCGGAGGGGGCGGCCATGGCGGCCGGGGGGCTGCCGGAGGCGGGTCCGGTCGAGCTCAACCCCTTCTCCTTCCGCGAGTTCGTCCGCAGCAAGGCCCGGAGCGGCGAGGAGGCGGGCGGTGCCCGCCAGGTAGGGCCCGGGCGGAGGCGCGGCCGGGCCCCGCTGCGCTGAGGCGCCCGCCCCGCGCCTGCCTGAGCCCCTCTGCTCTGCTGTCCCCTCCGCAGGCGGCGCGGCCCGGCCTGAGCCCCCTTGGCCCGCTCGTATTCCCGGATCCGGCGCCTCCCGGAGAGGCAGAGGAGGACGAGGAGGAATGGAGCGGGAGCTACCAGCCCTTGGCCGTGGAACAGGCCCACCTCGCCGCCGCGGGCCCCGCCTCGCCCCCCGCCGGCTCCTTCTTCAGCGAGGACCCGAGCGTGGCCTCCCTCGGAGCCCCCCCGGGGCCGGGCTTTCCCTCCCTGCGGCAGCCCAGCTACGAGGAGGTGAGCACCTCGGCCGTGCCCCGGTACCTTAGGGCGGGCACAAACGCCGCCTGCAGGCTCGCCTTCTGCCAAGCGAGCGCTAAGCTCGTGTATCAGGTTGTTACAGAAACGTGCTGTCAGCAAGGGCTGCTCGGTAAGTGGCAGCTTCTTGTTCGAGGTGCTTACGGAAGAGAAGTGGGTCTGAAAAACTGCTCTACAGCATGAGTCAGACTCGGTGCCTTGTCTGTCCTCCTGCTTTTGGCATGACCGAGGTGACTTCCTCATGCTCTTCCCCTTGAGGTCATGTTAATTTAGAATTAACAGCATTTGATTAGTCACATCGGTGCTGGCTGCTTGGTGCCACATTTCTGTGCCCTGCAGGGTCCGTGAAATTAAATGGTTTTGAGAGGGGAAAACTAGGTGTGAAAGAAAGCTTCAGTGTGATAGAAAGTGCAAGACTTGCCAGCACTAGAGTTAAAGCTGAATTTCTTCTGGTACTGGTCTTGGAGTGCTGGTAGTGTTGTGAAACCACACCCTCTTTCTAATGAGAATTTCTATTTTTTAGCTAAAAGAAGAGAATTCCAGCTTGAGAAGCAAGATCAATAAGCTTCAGATTTTCTCTGAAACTCAAGCAGAAAAGTGCGTAAGCCACAGTATGGGGGAAAGTAACCACATAAGCAAGGAGTTGTCTTAGAAGAGGTGCTCACTGGAAACAGTCAACGTCTTTAAAGAAGAAAAATGTAGTTGAAATCTATGCTATTTATTAAAAAGCTTTAACAAACCTGGTTTTCTTGTTGAAAAAGGCTTGGAAAGTAAGTAGCAAGCTGACATCTGATGCGTGTGTTTGTGTGGCTTACACTTCATGCAGTTTAGGTGGTTAGTGAAAATGAGGATGGGGCTTGACGGAATGCATTTCATAAAGCTTCAGATTAACAGAATAATGAATCTTAATCTCTCTTCTTTGAAGCAAGAAAAGCATTTTTATTTTTGCTGGTGAGCAACTTGATATTGGGAGACATGAATTTGCAGAGGTTAAACAACCTGGTGCCTGATCTAGGGTGGCAATTTCTTAAGTTCCTGTCTGAATCCTTTGCACTCTGCTGGTCCTGGCAGTGAGGCAGCTGGTACTTCCATGGTGATGGGGTAACCATTTGTTTCAGAATTACCCTTATTTAGGCGGATTGTGAATGGCCATATTTTCATTATGGCCTTTCTGCATTCAGCTGTATAGTTCCTGTTAATGCTAATTGATGTTCAACAAGGAAATCCCTGAGCCACAGCCTAGAAGTGTAGTTCTGTGGGAAGACTTCATTTTTCTTATAACATGAAAGAATGAGTTTCTTGATCCTTCCCTAGAATTTTCTTATGAAGTTATTTAATGTTACAAGCGCTTACTGAACATTCTCTCCTGTTTTTTAAGGATGAGGAAGCTTGAAAAAAAGCTTGAGGAAAACAAAATTAAAGAAGAAAAGGAAGCACGGGATTTGGAAGCAATGGTGCAGCACGTGGAACAAAATCTCCAGCTGATGACGGTAAGTGTTGGCGTTTGCCATAGCAGCAGAAGCTTGTTTGCAGCTGGAACTGTGTAGTTCTGTTCATTTCCCTTCCTCCCTCAGGAGAGTGCAAGAAGCTGAAGTGATTACTTCACCCATGTGAGCACTAAACAGCCCTGACATGGGTTCAGATTCTTCCCTTGTAACAAGACTCTGTCCCAGGCTAGAACTCCTTTCGTTACCTAGAATAGGGGAGGCCTTTGCAGAAATACCTTTTCTGGATTCATCAACACCTTCAGTTGTTTTTTTTGCTGCCTTCTGAAAACACCTCCTGTATGAACTAAGAGCTGTTTTTTCCTGCTTGCTTCTTTGTACTGACTACCTTCTCCTCTTGTCCATGAACAAAACTTAATGGCTGGAGGTGATGGACAGCACTCGAAGATATCAGAAAGGAAAAACAGGGAGGGAACAGCTGATCAGACATGACTGGGGGCACTATCCCCATCTCGTAAAGTATTCAGAACATGAGCTGGTATAACACAAACTGTATCACTTCAAGTTACTTGCTGGAATCGTGCATTCCTGCGTAGCTCAAACTGCCTGCTGTGTCCTAAGCACTGCTATGGTATAAATAAATCTTTATTTTATTTCAGAAACGGGCTGTTAAAGCAGAAAACAGTGCTACAAAACTGAAACAGGAAAATGCGTTACTTCAGGTACGCAGCAGCATTCTTAAGGCCTTGCTGAATGTGCTGGGGCTGAAAGGATACATCTTGAAATTGAGCCTATAAAAAGGATATTGAAAAATTTGAACTATGCTTCCCTTTTCCTATGAATGCCGTAGAAGATGTTCTAGACTAGAACAGTTCAGCTCTACGCAGACTGTTAACTTCATCTCTGGGATATGTGGTACTTTGCTTACAGTTCTGCTGAAGTTTCATGTGATTTTTCAAATGCTGTTTGGTATTTGGGACCTGTGAATGCTGTAATGCAACAGGGCACGTGGGCGTTTCGCTGTAGGAAGGTGCTTGACAGGAAAGGAGAGAACCTTGAGAGATAGTACAGATAGCTCAGCAGAGCCTGCCTAGTGTTGGATGTCAGTGTCAGGTAACAGCTTCCATCCCCACCGCCGGCGCAGGAATACGCTGCTCTCGCACTGGGTTGGTTCTGTGAAACAAGCAGACTTGAGGGCTGAGGCTGGCAGGCTGGCATGAAAACGCTGCACATGTTTTCAGTTTTAATAAAGACTTCCAAGTTGTAGTTTTGTGTCAGAGACTGCTCTGCAGAACTGACGACATTCCCTCTAGGCACTGGTTATGGGATCTGTTCATTAGTTGTATGTAATAAATTGCTGTACCAATGTATTCATTAGTTGCAAAGTATCTACTGGAGTTTTGGGGTTATTTTCATATAAAGTTGTTGCCTGTTTCCTCCCTAGGTTCAGCTGAAGAATTACAAGACAGAGAATGAAGCCCTGAGGTCAGGCCAGTCGGCGAGTCTGGCCGTGGTGAAGCAGAACGCAGACCTTGCCTTGCAGAACCTGCTCGCGGTTATCACAAACTCCCGGTCGTCAATAAAGTGAGTTGTTTTAAGACAACTCTCCTAACATGATCCCAGATGCTTGTCTAAATACTGAGGTCACAACTAAATGTCCCCAGTGGTTTTTTTTAGGATTGAAACTCAGGCTGTTGTATTCTGTGTTCCTACCTACGGTGTATTTTCCTCCAAGTTTAGGTAATAAAAATAACTATAATGTGTAAGTCTTATTTTTTTACTTAATAACTATTAGACTCTCTAAGTCTCTTATACTTCACTTCTCTAACACTCTTGTACTTCAAGAAGTGAAGTCTTCAGTCCAGATAAACTGCTGCTTGAAAAACCACGTTGCATGGGTAAACGCTGCCCAGCTGCTCTCTCCTCCTCGGTCTAACGCTGCGTCTTTCCCACATTCCAGGCAGCTGGTTTCGGGAGCAGAATCACTGCAGCTCGTCGCTGACCTCCTCCAATCAATAGACAGAATTTCTGAGCTATCAGGAGATGGACAGTAAAGCTACAAAACGGACTCCAACGGAGAACTTTGCTTTCATGCCGAAATCATTACTGAAAAGTTAATTTCTGATATTCAGCCTCGTTACAACGTGTGAAGCTGCAGAATCGCTGCTGCAGAATCGGCTTTTCCATCTCTACCCACGGCCCGAACGGACAAGCGTATGTCCTTTTCCTTCTGGACTGGGACCACGGACCCTCCTCCCTTCGCACCCCGTGTCCCCCCTGGGCTGGGACCCCCTTGCCCTTCTCTCCCCCTCGGGGTGTTCCTTGCCGCGGAGGGAAAAGGGGTTGTGGGGTTCGTGCAGCGCGGCGGGGCTCGGGCTGCGGAGGCGGTGTGTAATCCTCATCCCGGCCGCTGTGTAACGGGTTTTGCGGAGCTATTAAAGGCCGCGGAGGTGGCGGCACAGCCGGTGTGCGGTCGCTGCGGGGCAGGGAGCGGGGACCCGGGAGCGCCCTCTCGCCGGCCGCGTGCGCCAGCCCCGCCCCGCCGCGACACGGGCGGCGCGCTCGATTGGCTGGGCGGCGTCACGTGGGCGGGGCTCAGCTGACCGCGGTGCCCGGCGGTGATTGGGCGGGCTGGGCGGTGCGGCCCAGGCCCGGAAGCCCGCGGCGCCGCCATGTCCCGCTGGCCGGGCCCGGCCGGGGCCCGCCGCCCACCCGGCGCCGAGGCCGCGCTGTCCCCCGGCGCCCTCGATCTGAACGCGGAGCGGGAGAAGATCCGGCGGGAGATCGAGGAGCTGGAGCGGAGCCTGGAGCCCGGCGGGGCCGGCATCGAGGTGGCCGTGTCCGACTCCAGCCTCAGCTCCGGTACGGCGGGGCGCGGGCTCGCCCCTCTCTACCGCTGCTTCTGCTCCTGCTTTAAGTTACCGCTCTGGCTCTCGGGAGGGGTGTCCGGCGTGACGGGAGGGGCTCGCGCCGGTTTTGCGTTAACCCCACCGCTCCTGCCGGGCGCTGCGCACAGGCGGAGCTGGGAACCGGCTCTGGAGGGCTCGAGGCGAGGCGTCTCCTCGGGGCTTTCCTGAGCAAGCGTCCTTGCAGGAGAAGGCGCTTCCTCCGCTGTTTGGCGTGTTTTCATGATGAAACCAGTGGCAAGCTTAGCGGGGAAGGTTGAGAGAGCCCTCACGCCTCCTGATGGAGGTTTCCAGTCAGGGCAGGTGGTAACGAGCTGACTCATGAAGTGCAGCAGCCCACCAAATACCGTCAGTTATTTAAATCGTATGTTAAATCAGTTAAATCAGTCAGTATGTTAAATCGCAGCCGTTTCCACGCCGTCTGAACGGACAACACAAACTGCTGTGTGAGCCGCTCCCTTTCACAGCACGCCTGTGCCTCCTAAAATTAATTTTTCAAAGCAAAGAGAGAGAGTGGTAATAGTTCAGGTATCTGTACCTATAGTGGCTGTGACAGTCACTTAATCCACCTGTGTTTTAATCATGGAAGGCTGAATAATGTACGTCAGAAGTCTGCAGCCACACTGAATGCAAAATCAAATATTGCAGAAGAGTGTGGAAGGGCTGTTGGGGGCTTTCAAAGTTTATGGGTTTTATTGGGTTGGAATGTTCACTTGGCTGCATACTCTGGAGCCGTTGTTTTACCATGATGTGTAGGACCAAGATGCAGCTTGACTATTGCTGTAGTTATCAGCAGTTGCTCTTTTTTCCTATTCTAGAACAAAAAAGTGCATACATGGAGTATAACTATCATTTTCACTTGACAATATTTGCAGTATCCAAAAACTGTGATGGTCATGTCTGAGATACTATGTGGTGCTTTATTGTATATGCTTTAATTGAAAACTCTTTGGTTTTGAAGCTTTCCTTTTTTTAATCCCACTGCAGTCAGCATTTTTGTATTTTTGTTGTCTAACAGATGATGGTGAAGATGGTGACTCAGATTCTCATGCAGAAATGGTAACTATTTTCTCTTTAAGCATATCTTTCCATCTGTCTCTTGAAGGGAGCAGGAGGAAGGGGAATTTCACTCTGTTCTGGGGAAATCAGAGCAGCTGGCTTGACTCCGTAGCTTGGGAAGGATTAATAATAGACCTGGAGGTTTAGTTATTGCTGCACAGGACTTTGTTATTCATGTGTAATAGAATTCTCCATGTGAAAACAAATGACAGGGATCAGAGGCCTCACTGCTCTAGTGCTTGCTGATCTCTGTCACTGGAAGCACACCAGCTTCTGGGGAGGTCGCAGAGCAATTACATATGAGAAAGAAATCGTTATCTTGTGATCAAGAAATCTTTTACTTCTTTGTACCTGAAGAATGTTGGGTTTGTACATGAGGGGAAAATTACTCCTAAGACTTTCTACAAATCTGGTTACCTTTGGTGGTGTTTTAAACATAATATTTTCTCAGACTTCATATAAAAACATCCAGCAGAGAAATACCTTAACACCTGTACAGCACAGGAGAGGAGAAGCTAGTTAGTGATGACAAATCTGCTGGTGTGGATTGGACTTAACTGCCTCTGGGAGTGTTCAGAACAGCTGCTGGGGAGACACATACAGTTATCTGCCTCCAGTTCTTTTGGAAACCAGTTTTGTAACATAATAGAAGTATTGAGTTACAAAAATAAATGTGTTACATACCTGCATTGAAAGCAAGCATTTTTTTTCCTTTTTCCTTTTCCTACCCCCTTAAATGCCTTTTTTCTTCAAGGAAGTGGAAAGAGAGGATGACAGTAGCGATGATGATATTGAAAGTAGTCTGCCACAAGATCCGGAAACATGCCTGCAGATGAACCATGTGTACCAGGAAGTTATCCAGGAAAAGATTGAGGAAGTCGAGCTTCTCATTGCACAAAACAAAGAACAGCAGGTGAGCAAAACAGGAGTAAAACGTTAATTCCTGTGTTTTTCTGGGTTCCATTTGCCATCTTACCTTGCCTATCAAGCCCAGTAAAACTTTCCAGGACATTCCTAATCCATCACAGGTACAGGTGGAATCGGCTGCAGTAGTCGTAGTCCCTTATTCATATGCTGGTGCAGTGCTCAGCTTGCTCGGGTAGGAACCAGGTTCATTTTCTTCATGGCAGTCCAGACCAATGTCATTTGACTGGCTTTTTGAATGGCTTATTTGACTGATGTTTCCATGCTTTTATTGCCAAAAATGCTACCACTGGGGTATTTTATATCTTATATTTTAGCTGCTTGTAGCAAGTTAGGGTTTTTTTTTAATCATTTACAGTGTACTGTGCAAACTTGTGAAGTTCCAAAGCCTGTCTTTAACACGTACACTGATTTACAATCTGGTGCTACAGATTTGAACCCTGCCTGGGATGTTTGTGATCGCTCAGCCACTGCTCTCTGAAATGAGGAATTTGAAGGAGATGCTGATACTGTTTAATTAATTCTTGTATTGCAGAAGGAAATCATGTGCGAGCTTGGTGGTCCAAAAGTAGCAAAGGCAGGAGATGGTAGAAATCTACCAGCAAATATATTTTTGGGTCATTTCATGAAGCCATACTTTAAGGATAAAACAACAGGAATTGTAAGTAAATATAACTAGGTTGCATACTGTTATGTCTTTCAATGATAGATTTAAATTGTAACTGTGTTAAAGCTGTGTTATATTTCAGCTGTGTAACTGTGAATCACGCCTCTGTTTGAAGTATCTTTTTTCTCTCAGTTGTTGCTTCCTTACCCTCTCTTCGAAGTGTTTGTTCAACCGGTGTCTGGCTGTGATGTCTTAAAGTGAGTTCTGAGGAGTGGCATTCCAGCCCCGGGGCACTTGAACGTTGTTATTTTCAACTTAACTTTGATTGTTTGTCTTCATCTCCACGATCCAATTCCGTGCTGTTGTTTGAAGTACTTGTTGAAATCTGATTGTCTTGAAACAGAGTTTTCTGAGGCAAATGTCACGACTTTTTTTATGTGTTTTTAAAGGGTCGCTAGCAAAAGGAGATCTTGACTTTTTGTTGTAGCTGAGATGTCAGCTGTCACCATATATATATTAATATAATCAAGCAATTACTGGTAATTTCTCTATTAATTCCTACTCAAGTTGGTAGTGCATCATAAGTAGATACAAAGGTGTAATACGTGTTCAAAATGCTTCTTCAGCCAACTGTCAGCTACTGCGACCAGGCCTGGCTCTGAGCTGAGAATGTGCTGTGTAACCATGGACAAACTTACTCGCTTGAGGTGTCTATTTGTATTTGTTTCGATTTACCAGTCTTTTTTTGTAGCAGTTCATGCTAGAGTTCTGAGAAGAAAGGGCAATTTTGTGTATATCTGACTTTTCCAATGTATCTAATCTTCACTAGGGCCCTCCTGCCAATGAAGAAGCCAAGGAAAAGGCAGCTCAGGGCATAAAATCCTTTGAACAACTGATTTCAACAAAATGTAAGAAATTCTGTGTGCTGTTCAGTGTTCTGTAAGAGCTATAACACATGTATATATTCATATTGTTAGTCGCCCGCCCACCATTTGCAGTTAAACATCAACACTTCTGATATTTCATACTTGACTCCACAAAAAAAAAGTAGTTAAAAGTAAATGGGATGCTCTGTAAATTGTTTCATGGAGTGATTAATGACTCACTTCTTTCGTTTGCGTTTGTTTTGATGCATCATATAACAACTCCTGTGAGCACTCCAAAACCAAATGAGATGATTGTGCAACAGTAGTGCTCAGATGAGAGAAGTTCAAGGGACACTTACAGCTCTAGATAGTTACAGACACCTGGGTGATGATCTTTATTAAGATCTCTTCGGAACTAAAACTGAGCAAGAGGCTGTGACTTGCCCAAGTCAGACAGGACATTAGTCAGTTTGTTGGAGAACAGAATCAATTTAGCTAGCCTCTGGTAGCCGCTTTGCCCAACAAAATCGTGTAGCTAATGAAGATGTGCTGTTATTGAAGATCTGGGGAATACTTTTAACAGTGGTATTGAAAGCATTTTTCTTGGCAGTGGTTTTGCAGTGATGTCTGAATGCTTGATTACCTTGTTTTGTCTAGGGAAAAGCAGAGAGAAGACATTACTGCAGAAATCGGTAGTAAGTGACCGCTTGCAGCGCCTGCTTCAGCCAAAGTTACTGAAGTAAGTACTGTGCAAAAATCTTCTTTCTCCTGATGAGAACATTATATGAAGGAAGGAGGGGATATATGTGGAGATTCCACCTTCCTTCAGCAAGTTCTTGTGTTAACTGTTGGCAGTTTGTTAAGGTTACAATATGCAGCAGAAATACTTTGACTGTCACCATTGGGCCTGGGAGAGCTGCTCTGTGAATTACAGCATTGACTCCCCTGTCCTGTGGGCAGCAGTGCAGAGGGTGACACTGTTGTAGGTAGCAGCATCTTTCGTTCTTTGTTGACATCCTTATTATCTGTGAGTACACATGGTCCTGAAGGGTCTTGGACTGCGATGTTCTGACCATAAGCAAGAGGCTGCAGCATCTGGGTTGGGTTGTAAACACTTGGTGATTGTTCTGTGGGCATCTGGCAGGTGGAGAGGTTTTGGTTTGTATTGTGGCATTTTTATAGCCATCTATTTCTTCCCATTGACACAGTGGTATAACTTAAAATAGTCTATGGGGCTTGAAGCTGAAATTGTGATATGTAGCAAGTCATAATGGTGTGTCCAGCGAGAGGTTTCTGTGCCTGCAGCTGGTATGGTCTGTCGTTGTTGCTGTTCCAGCAACCATTGGTTCTCTCTGTGAATACCAAAATGATTAATCCGAGACCTGTTCTGGATCAATGATTTGCATTGAAGGTCAAAAATAGGACAATGAGTGTTCCGTGTGGGAAAACCTAGAAGAACAACAGCTTTGTATAGTGTAGAAATAAACTTGAAGGAAAGAACGACACTGATGGGGAAACCACCTTTTCTGTACATCTTCTGATGCCATTGACCTCATTCCCATCTAGTTGTATCAAGTAATGATAAAAATGTCTTTGAACAGGATGGAATATTGGAATCAGAAGCTGGAAAAAGTCAAGACTGAAACGGAGAAACAGATCTTGGAAAAGCAAATCAAAGAAGTGGAGCAAGAAATAGGGGCAATTAAGTGAGGAGTCTTCTTATGTTATTGGTGAAAATGAAACTGTTCTTGGAGTTTACCTCTTAAAATTCCCTTCTTCCTCGAGCACTTCTAGATGTGACATTTGGTGAAAGCTTTATTTGTGTTGGCTTGCAAAAAATTAAGTGCTGTTCAAACTCTGTAGAGCTGTCATCTCCACAGTTCTTTACTAAGAATTGTGTTTTGGGTCTTGATGCACAAATGTAGTGTCTATACCCAATACAGAGGTGCTGCTTTAAATAGTTCCTGATTTAGCAACAAAGCAGCAGAGAGCTCAGTAGTTCTGAGCTTTTGCTCATTAGCACGCCTGGAGCAATGTATTTTGATATTGCATTAATCCTTTCTCCTGCTAAACCAACATCATCTTCTTAGGGGGCTGTTTTTCATGAAGAAACCTTCTTTTGGGCCAAGTTACTGTGTTAAAGAGCCCAATGCTTTGAGATAGTAAGGGTTCAATTCTTGTGGAAATCAGTAACATATGGGAGGAGTAAGATGAAGCAAGATCAGGAAGACAAAGCGACTGTTTAATTAACCATTTAATGTGGTTCTTTCTTTATTTTTGTACCTTCTGCTTTAGCCAACTCCCAGAAAGTGACTTGTTAGGAAACAGATTCGATGAGCATGACTGGGAGAAAATTTCCAACATCCATGTAAGTTGGGAGATCAGCTGTTTTATGACTTCTGATATCTGTGTCCCTTCTCCTGGGAATTACCTGACCTGGTCTAGTTTGCATCCACTGTTGTCGTCATGCATTTCTTGAAGTTGACATTTAATGTGATCTCAACTTGGCAAGCACAGAAGTACTTAAAATTTTACGTTATTGGTTAAATTTGATGATTTAATTCTGGAAAACTTAGCAATAAGACATACCTGGAGTGCAAAATACATTCCTCGTATTGATGTTCCTGTCTGTCCAGGTGTTCAGTCCCAGCTACAAAACAAAACAGATTTTTGATGTTTCTTTTAGTTTGATGGACAACGTAGTTCAGAAGAACTGAGGAAGTTTTGGCAAAATTGGGAGCATCCCAGCATCAACAAAAAGGAGTGGACTGAGGAGGAAATAGAGAGGCTAAAGAAGATAGCTGCTAAACATGGTTATCTGGACTGGCAGACTATAGCCCAGGAGTTGGGGGTAAGGTCTTCTGAGCTCAGAAACAAGAGGTGACAAGTCAGTTAATTCTGACTTAACTGTGCACCATGTCAATTTTCAGAAAACAACGTTCATGTTAATTCATTGTTAATTAATGCTCTTCTGAGAAGCGTTCAAGAACAGTACTAAAAATTTTTGGTACTTTAGCCTTCCTCTCTTGGTTTTTGTCCTCATAAATAACCAGGTATCTGTATATCTTTGTTTTCATTGTATTAAGACAAACAGGACACCTTTCCAGTGCTTGCAGAAGTATCAAGTCTATAACAAAGATTTGAAAAGGAAAGAATGGACCAAAGGTGAAGATCAGATGCTTTTAGAGCTTGTTCAAGAGATGAGAGTAGGAAGTCATATCCCATACAAGAAAAGTAAGTGACCTACAAGTGAAAGTGCCTTCCATTCACCTGTAACTTTTTTTCATTCTCCCAGGCTTATGTCTGTTGATGTTGCTGCATACCAGAGCACCCAGCCTGCTCTGATTTAAGGAATTAATGAAGTTTTATTTCCCATTAATGATTCCATTTCCAGGGTAGTCACCATGCTGTGATTTCTCCTCACTGTTCTAGCCTGTGATCTAGGTGAGGCACAACAGTGCTGTGGCTCATCTGAAACTACAGATGTCCTGATTTCTAAAACCCCCTTGTTGGTGAGGTGAATGAAAGATGATGGTTGAGTTTTCCCTCTCTTTTTCCTTGGTGGGAGCAGTGATATATGCCTTTCCTGTACCTACCTGGAAGTTTCGTTGTATCAGCAAGAACTCAGTATCTCTTGGATCCTTTATCTATCTTTGAAATTTGGTTGAAACTGGTTGAGAGTTATTAACGAGTACCAATGGTGTGTGAGCTTTGTTTTTTGTCACAAAATCGTCAGAGTTGTTCCCTAGAAAGCCAGTAGTCATTCATGGCCAGCTGTTTTGGCAGTCTACAGTGCTGTGCCCCGAAGCCTTTTCTAGGGGGTCAGTACTGCTGCTTCTGTTCCTCAGAAGTGTGGGAGGCAGCATGAGTAGTGAGGAGTAGAGCTGAGAACAGCAACCAACTATCTGGGGTCCTAAACCAAAGCCTGTGAGTATAACACCTGGTGTCTTGAACCTGTCAGATACGTATTGGAGATGAAACCTTTCCTAGTTCTCTGTTGTTGCAAGGTGGTCTGGTATGGATAATGCCATTACGAATAATGACATTTTATGTATGCCACGCTCTTTCAATTCTTGTCGTGTACCATTGCTTTAAGTATTTAAGCTGAGATTTAAATGCTGCTTATGGGGATCCACTGTTTGAAAATATCGCAGTTACAATGTAAATAAAGGAAGTAACACTGTTTGCAACAGACTTTAAAATACATCCTTGCATTTCTAGTTGCTTATTACATGGAAGGAAGAGATTCTGCTCAGCTGATTTACCGATGGACAAAGAGTGTGGACCCCAGTTTGAAGAAAGGACCCTGGACGCTGGAGGAAGATGCTGTAAGCTCCGTTCTCTGATGCCTAGAATCGCAGGGTGCAAAAAGTGGGAAGGTTAGAATGAAAATTTCAACTCTTGCTTTGTCTGATTAACGTAGATGCTGTTGGCTGCAGTTAAGAAGTATGGAGAGCGTGACTGGTATAAAATCCGGACAGAAGTGCCAGGGAGGAGCGATGCTCAGTGCAGAGATCGGTAAGTATGCTAAACGTAGCACGTGTGCTTTCAAGTTTATTACATGGAGCCAAGATGCAACTTATTTTACAAATATGTTTGATTTGCTTAAACCAGTGTCACCTAAGGGCTGTTTTGTAAAAGTGGTTATGGTCTAAATATAGTCTCTAACATTGTCTCCACATAACCCTGCATTTGTAGTTAGTTACAGAAGTCAAAAAGCTGAAATTGAATTTAACGGAGAGAACAGTGCATTGTTGCCTGTGGTGTGCTACTCCCTCAGTATACTTGCCTGTGGGTTAGAAGTTGAGAAGGATGTTCAAAATGAAGCAAAGGGGTCATTAAACATGAATGAGTGCATGTAGGGAGGGAAGGTTGCCATCCATGTATTGTCTGTGTGTCTAGAAAATGATCTAGTCAGTGGCTTCCTGTAACTGAACACCAATAATGAGGTGCTGAGCAATTTTCAGCCTTGGACCCAACTTCAGGAGGCTCAGAGTACAGTATGTCCTAATTTCTGTGACCCATTTTACAGCTGCTTGTTGTAGTTCTTAATCATGTGGCCTGCTGTTTTTGAGAACAAAGATTGTAGCTGTGCTGCATTAAGGGAGTAGGGATGGGACCCCTTAGAAAAAGGAAAGATCTGGTAAGGAATGCTGGTTTTGTTCAGCCTCGGAGTATGCAGTTGTGATTGGAACTGTACAAGTAGGATTGAGTGTTCCTGACTTTAATGTTTTCGTTTTGAAGGTACTTAAAAGCATTGCACTGTGATGTAAAGAAAGGCAAGTGGAGTTTAGAGGAGGAGGAGCAGCTAATTGAACTGGTTCAAAAGCATGGCCTGGGTAAGTGTTTCTGTGGCTTAATCTTTAGAAGTTTAAAGAAGTATTGTTAAGGAATTTATCATTTTTTTCTCCTCTTATTTTAAGCCCTGCAGCTGACACTAGCAGGCTCTGCTCTGTACTGATGACTGCAACCTTTCTTATATCACATAGTCTGTTCTTGGAAATTCAGTTATTGAAGGATAGTGCAGTAAAGAGTTCTATAGCTGTGTCAGCAAGGTGTCAGAGCTATGACAGTTTAGAGGGGTGAGTTCCCCTCTAAACAGCCCCTGAAAGAGTTCTCTTATTTTCTCTAGGACAACTTTCCTTAACAAACAGAAGCTTTTCAGCATTCAGTTTAAGCTTTCTTCTAAGCACTCTCTTACTGCTGCAAGGGAGTGTGTAGTTCTGCTGGGGTTTTCGTTACTGGTTCATTTTCTAGTAGTTTCTAACTTCAGCTGATTGTCTAGTAGTACACAATCTGATCAAAGAACACGAATGGATATTAATGTTTTGAGATCCATTCATCTAGTAACTCTGTGCCTTATACAAGGAAATGTACGACGTGTATAATGTTCTGCACTGAAAAGGCCTGTCCCTCAGTTTGTTGCATTAATAGGTATGCTCTACTCTGCATCCTTTTTAGGTCACTGGAGTAAAATAGCTTCCGAGTTGCCACATCGGACTGGCTCCCAATGTCTGAGCAAGTGGAAACTCATGATTGGGTCTAAGGTACTGTACAAAATCCTGCTATGTCACAGTCCCATCTCTTTAACTAAGATTCTCTAAACTGAAAGTGAAGTCCTGTGAAATCAACACAAAAATTGACATTGATTTCACACAGTCAAGATTTTTGTCATGGATGTTCATGGTCTAATTTTTTGATGCATTAAAGCAGCCTTTGTTCTGAAGGTCTGAAGTTAATTTGCTATTTATTTGTATATTACCCAGAATTTCTTTACTGCCTTGAAGTGCCTGTAAGGATGGGATATACCTAAGTTTTCATGTATATACCTCACGAGTTGCCAGTTGTGGTACCAGACACTCCAGAAGTTCTGGATGCTTAAGACCACATTAAAGATAGTCTTGTTTTCATTGGCAAAGCACCTGCCCTAGGGAAGGGTTCATGGAAACTCAAATGTGTCAAGATGGGGCACTGTACTTAGTTTGTACTTCCACATGCACCAGTTCTTAACACAAACTTGTCTCTATCTGTAGCTTTTTTTTTTGTGTACAAGAATCTAAACCAATAAAAATCTGTGTCCAAAGGCAATTGTCAGTTGTACTGGATTTAGTTAATCTTAGCAGAAGTAAAGCAGAACTGTGCATTTGGAAGTCACCCCTCACTGGTAGGATACTGCCCCATAAAACTTGCTGATTTGAGAGATTTGCAAGTCAAGGGTGAAACTGGCTAAAACTTGTCTGTGCTTTTTTTGTCTGAGAAGAAAAGGTCTAGGCCAACAAAACGCCGGCATGTGCAAGAGAGTTCCAGCTCTTCAGAGAGTAGCAGTGAAGACCTAGAACTGGACTTAGCAGACAGTTCAGAAGAGGAGACAACAGTCGAGAAGGAGACGACAACCAAGGAGGAGTGTGCATGTCCCAGCATTGATTTGTGGATACCAACACAGACAAATACGCAGGAGTCAAACAAAGGAAGATACCAAACTCCATCCCTGTTCTCTCCTGCGAGTGCTGATGCAAAGAACAGTAGTGAAGTTCCAAGTGCAACATGTGATGGAGACAAGGACAGAGTTGCTGATAAATCGTCAGAGTTGAACACCCTCCTGAGGGGCATTGCACGTCCACACTCAACGGACATCATTGTGAAGAATCCAGTAGAAGTAATGAACAAGGTGAGTCCTGGGATTCTCACTCTGTTTCTCATGGGATTGGGGCGTAGATCAGAGGTGACCAGAAGTGCAGTTGCAGTAGAGTGATGAGTAGATGGCAAAATCTTTTTTGCGCCTTTGTTGGCTGCTTTCTCGCTGTGCCGTTGGGAGGTGCTGTTGGAAACTGAGCTGTGGGATTAAACAAAAATTTCTAGCACTGCCTCCCCATGCAGTACCTAGGAAATAGCTGTGTGCTTTCCTACCCATAGTGTCACAGAAACAGAACTTCTTTTATATCTTCATAAAGCAGAATTGTTCAGTGAATTGTGGTGTCTCTACACTGGTGACTGGAGCATGTAGGCTTAAACTTTGGAAGAATTAAGTTACTTTTATACATCTGTATCTGATTCTGAGTTGGGTTTTTACCCCTAATCAGGCACTGAAACAGTACAAAACCTCCTAGCACATTTTTGCAGAAAGATACTCCTTAGCAAAATATTATATGTCTAAATTGCTGTTTAAATTCACGTAAGCAAAATCGTTCTGACTTTTGTTAAGAATTGCACGTGTGCCCTACACTGCAGGGCCAGTTGCATCAATGACAAGTGTGTGGGTTACAGAAGTGGTGTGTTCTGGGGGTTATGGTATGCAAGGGTTGCAAGTACTTTGATTTTGATTACAGGTACAACATTATTTTACTAGTAGAAGTTTAGGGAAAAGTCAGTGGCTTTTCCAAACCTCTTCCTGTTCCTTCCCTTGTACTGTTAAGCCAAAAAATGCCAAGAGAATCATCCAATAAATTCTGACCCTCAGCATGGGTTTTTGTAGATACTTCACACAAAGGCTTTTACAAAGTAGAAATTTGGTATTGTGATAGTGTACAAGGACTAAAAGGTAAGGTAAGCGTCTGCACGTCATGGCTGATTTCATTCAATAAGATACTTTCAACAGCAGGAATGTTGAAAACTTTTGTACCTTCTGTGTATAGTCAGTGCAAGTAACTTCCTGTGAGATATTTTCCCTTTTATCTTTTCTTGTACACTTTTGTTTTAAGGCTTCCAGATGTGGAAAGCAAGTGCTACGGGTTACCCTGGAGAATGTGAGAAGAGTTTTAAGAAATAACACATGCTTTCAGAGGAAACTTGTAAGTGCCCCTTCTGTCTTGTCTGCTCTCGTGATGTGAGCACTGCCAGGCTGTATTTAGTAGGAAATGTTTTTTGATAGAATCACGTATCTTCTTGCACTGTGGTCCTAAGAAGAAAAGCTCATAATTTTTTTTTCTGTAACTGGCCCGTGAATAGTTTGTCATGGGACTAATTATGGTAGAACCTTCCTAATTGGAACTCTAATTATATATTTGTTCATGCACAGCAATCAAAGATACTAAAACCTTCTGCCACTGCTCTAACAAAAATATCTGGGGTTAGTACTGTTGGCCAGAAGCTTCAGGGGCTGCAGAACATCACGGAGAAAACTTATCGTCAAGAGAGAGAGCGTTTGAGAAGAATGAACCTTGACAGAAAGCTTCTCATGGCAGTGACACCCTGGGTGGGCAACGTCCTGCTGCCTTGCACCTTGCAGACTGGGAAGATGGCTTTCCGTCAGACAAAAGGTAGTGGTGATCCATCAGGGTAGTACTCTCCTACTTTTTGTCCCTACTTTCTGACATCTTGTAAGTGAATGCCCAGCTGATTTTGATGTTGGACTTTTTTCTAGCTGATTCTATTCAAGAGAAGATTAAGTCGGTCAGTCTTGCGAGCACTCCTCTGTTCACGCTTTTCATTCAGGTGCGTTTTACTGTCTTACTAGAGTTATCTGCTTTCAACCAGTGGTAATCTTTATTTCTGTATTTGATGCTTAAATAAATTGTTTATCTTTGTTCCTTAAACTAATCATCTAATTACTGGATTAATCTGACCTCATGGCTCGCATATGACGTTTCTTAAATAAATCCTGCATCCAAAGTCTAATACTGTGAGGATTTTTTTCTGTAAGTGTAAAAATGTCCCCAGAATCTTGCATGTGAAGCCTCTCCCATCCATCTTGTACTGTCACCGGCTCTACCAGAATATTTTTGTTCTCAGTCAAATTTTAATGCAATTCTCATCTTGCAGCTCTTTCAGATTGATACCCTTGGATGCGTTAAGATTATTCGTGAGAGAAGGCAAAGGCAGTTGGAGCTTCTTAAGGCTAATGCAAGACGGCCTCAGCAGGTATTGCACATGGTCTAAGCTTTTCCCACTGAAGTCTTGACTAAAGTAGAGATTTTTCATTGTGTGTGGCTGGTGGTGCTGTTTGTGTGCGTGTGTTACCAGTCTGTTTGGCTCAGAAGCATAATAAAATGTATAGGATGTTGGCAGATGTGGGTTAGATTCACATCTGTGCTGTTTTAATGATCTTTAGATACCTCAGAAGTATAATTTAATATAATTTTTTTGGCAGGCTTCCCAAAATATGGAGACTTCTTCAGGTACCTACCAGAACATTTATTTTTATGATGTGCAAGAACTTTCACTTAATTCATCACCGTTACATTAATGACCAATTTAACTGAAGGAGAACTTTTGGAACAAAACCACATTGTCATACTCATTTTTGCTAGCTCTTGGATTTTCAGTTATTGGCTAAATATGTTACCCTTTGGTAAGGACTCGAAAAAAATACTGAAGGGCTGGGGGACCAGTGGCACTGGGCCACCAGTTCTGTAGACTGTTGCTGTTACGCTTCTCTCCAGCAAGGTGCTGGCTGTAGTGAACATGCTGGCACTGACCCAAACCCCAGTTTGTTGTTATCGTGGCTGGTGTGGAGTCCCAGTGTAGTGCTGACCAGTGCAATTCCCCATGTGCAGTGTTAAGGTGCTTTCCTAGCCCATCTGTGATTTCTGGGGAAAACTGCATCATTACTGAACAAGTGGTAAGAGTTATCTGAAGGATGTCAGGACGGGGCTTGATTAAATCAAGACTGTATCGTTGCAGGAACTCTCACAGAATTTTGCTACTTCCTGTGCAGGGTACTTGATGCTTAATAGCTAAGGAATGGCTTTTGAAACTACTGTTCAATCTTTTTAATTTTTTTTTTTTATTTTATTTCCCCTCCTCTATAGGCAATTCATCACAATCTTGTACTCAGAGGAACTCCCGAAGAGGCATACCAAGGAATGCTGTCAAGAGACCTGTTGCCTTAAAAGCAAGGGAGACTTCTTCTGTATTTGAGAGCAGCGCTCCTGCCATGCAGGGGGCTCTCCCAGCCCAAGTGCAAAGGCAGAAGCCTAAAACTGTCTCAGAATTACTGAGAGAGAAGCGGCTGAGAGAATCCCAGGCTAAGCAAGCTATGCAGAGGACAGTATTTGTTGCCCCACAGATGCTGGTTTCAGGGCCTCTGATAATCCAGCACCCACCACAGCAAATCCTTCCTTCTGCACAAGCAGGGAGCAAACCTGCAGCAGTTGGTTGTACGAATAACCAAGTACAGTGTGCGCCAGCTCCACTGCCAGCATTTAGTTCTGTTGCAGGTTCAACTTCTACCCCTGTCGTGCTTGGAAACCATTCCTCATCAGTGCCAGAAACTAGGGAAAGCCCTGGTTCCTCACAAGGGACAGAGCTACAATCCAATAAGGAACTAAAAGAGCAAGCTTTGGAAAGTAGCCCTGAAGGAGGGGTTTTTTCAGGCATGAATCCAGCCACAGCAGAGAAGGCCCCAAATCAGGGAGGGTGCAATGGTCAGGTCCTAGCTGGTAGCTCAGCTTCAGTAGTGTTGCAAAACCAAGCTTTTTTGCCCCATCAGATTACAGTGATGCCTGTTGGCATTGAGTCTGGCACCAACAAATTATCTCTTTCCACACCAGTTACCTGTGAGCTGAATAGTAATGGGCCACAGCAGAGGCCAGTCAGTCTATTGCCTGCTCTTGTAACTCCCCAAACTGGTTCGCATTTGATTCCCAACAGCATACTGCCTTTCACGTGGGTCGTAACGCCACAGGCTTTGCTCCCCACCTCTGTACAGACTGTGGTGGGTGTTCCCCAAGGACTGCCAGCTGCTGCTCTAAGTCAGTGTCAGGCAACTGTGACTTCCAGTGGCAATGTCTCTAGCTTAGGAGTGCCTCCTGTGCCACCTGGAGCAAATACGTCTCAACCCAGCAGTGCAGAGACAACAGTACCAAGCGCCCAGTTAGCAGAAGGAGCACCTTTGGGAACCGCAGCTAACCATTCCTCAATTCTCTCACCTGTGACCTCAGCGAGTCCTGGATGTGCCACATCCAGTGTTTCTTCTGCAACACCCGCATGTTCAGATGGCTTCTCCAAGGCTTCCGACTCCTCTGCAGCTCAGACAGCTCTTCCACCTGATGCACCAACGCTGCACACTGTGCTGCTGCCCCAAACACAGCTACCTGCAAGCACTCAAGGGTCTGATTCCCCATGTGTGTCAAGTCTCAGTAGCTTGGGAAAGAGCCATGACTCTACTACAACAAATGGATCATCTTCCAATCCAAGCATCATCATGAAAGGGATTGTGCTGCAGCCAGGAGATCCAGTTCCCCATAACAGTGTCTCGAGGAACTCTGATTGCTTTGCTGCACAAGCATTGAAAAACAGACCTATTGCCTCCAAACCTCCGACTGCGCAGCCTGCTGACAGTTCACCCAAGCCAACCACTTCCAGCGCAGAAAAGAATCTACCTGACTTCAGCCTGATTTCCCTTGAAGATGAGGGGCTAGTGAAGGAGTGGCTGAGTGGCAAACAAGGTGTCCAGGTACCATCACTGCAAACCAGGTTGCCTTATTTGCCACCTTTTCTGTGCAACTTAAAAACCCTCTCAAGGCTCCTTCTGCAGAAAGCAGCTTTAGAAGAGCAAGCAGCATGTCTTCTGCCTTCTGAAGCCGGTCAGGGTGAGGGCACTAGAGTTGATTTGCACGCTATCAGTGAACTGGTGCAGCAGAAACTCGGCGATAACCCTGCTTACCTCCTCCTGAAAGCCAGATTCCTAGCAGCCTTTACGCTCCCAGCTGTACTAGCAACTCTGCCTCCTCCAAAAGTGGCAACAACTCTGTCGGCCAGCAGGAAGCAATATGAAGAGAGTGATGAAGAAGAGTGGCAGAGTGAGAAGGAAGTGTCTGAGGAAGAGAGTTCTGGGAATGAAATAACACGTGTACGGTGGGATGGGACAGTTGGTGATGAGCCTGGAGACAAAGATCTTGATTTACTAAATCAGGTAAAACAGAGATGCCAGGGACTAAAAGCAGAAATTTACTGCCAGCTAAATATTGCTCCCACTGGAATCCAGGGTGAAACCCCCACTGTTCTTAAGTGTAGCACAAATTTGGTCCTTTTGAAGAAATATAGTTTTGCAGCTGATAAAAGGAAAAGCTCTCTAGCTCAGCTGGGAGCCATTAGTTCTCACAAGGGTCGAAGCCTGTGTTTTATGTAGCATGTTAAACATGACGTGATAGTTTCCAGAAGTGGGTATCAAAGCTCCCTTCCTCTCACAGTTTATAATCTGCTGCAATAACTCCTGTATTTTTGAAATCAGGCCCTTGTTTTTCATTGTATGTGTCCTTTGAACCCCAATAATGTCAGGAATTGTGTGTGTTTGCTCCTATTGCCATTTGAGGTGTTAGTCCTTAATTGTTTTATATGACTAGAGGTTATTAGAGTATATGGATCAATGTAAACCGTAACGTCAACCTAAAATCAGAGCATTCCTGTAGTAAAAGCCAGCAGTTATCTTTCTGTTCTGGCTCTGACTTTTGGGTCTAGGCCAAGTTCAGTGTAGTTTGAACTGTAAGCAGTTGGTTCAAAAGCCACCAGCAATTCTTCACTGCCTGATAGCCTTACTGCCAACCTCTGTCCTGTGTCATCTCCCACCAGGCTTCCTCCCACTCCTTTTATTAATGCTATAGCCAGGTTATTTTGCTGGTGCTTTTCAGTGAAAAGTTTGTGGTAGGGGTATTTTATGAGAAATCAGAACTTTGTATTGACGTGTGGTGTCTGGGGCAGTGTCTGGCTCCAGCAGTGAAAGCTAAAGCATCACTCGTGGCGGGCGTACAACCTTTCTAACGAAGGGTTGTGCCCAGACAGAAGCTACAGCAGGGTTTGCTGTAGTTGGTAGCAGTAGCAGAAGCAGGAAGAAATGGCAGCGTTGGCTGAAGGTTTCACTTGGAAAACTTTAGGATGTTCTATGCTTATTGTGACATTGGTAATAGGATGTTGTTGTCCCATGCTTAATTTTGAAGGTATTCAAAATGGAAGATTGTTTTGGAAATCTTACTGAGCTCCCTAAAATGAAAAGATGGCTGAAGGGGTTCTTTTGCAATTCTGCTAGCTCTCCTGGTGTTAATAGTCTCTTCTGCTTGTGTTGCAGGGGTCGGGAGCTGAAGAGAATGCTTCGCAGTCTGTCTTGGACTCCTGCACTGATGTGGCTGATGCCAGTGCTCCTCAAATCAGGAGAAGTGCCCGCTTCAGGAAAAGGAGGAGGATGTGAGAAGGAAATGTGTTAGTAGCTACTCAATGAATCTTGTATTTCTTCCCTGAGAACTTGAAATGCATTTGTCTGTGGTACAGCTTAGACAAAGAATCATGACCCTAGGAAAGGACTGAAATTATCTTGACTTTTGTTCCTTTAGGATACAGACTTCTACAATCACCTATTAATCATAGACTAAGGCTAACACTTTGACTTTCAGGGGGAGGGAAAGTTGATGTCTCTGTGATAAAATTATATACAAAAGTCATGAAGTTCAAACATTTGGCAGGCTTTTAGTCCGTTCTACTGCCTACTAGTATTATACCTAGTTGGCAGCACTCTACAGGCCTGGCTGCTAAAGTGAGACTAGTAGAGGGTCATAATTGGTGGGACAAGGAAGCCTGGGCAGCTGCTGCTGAAGAGAGGGTTTGTGTGTGTGAATGCTGAACACTTGCAGCAGAAGCTGAAGTAAATTCTTGCTGCAAGTTCCAGCAAGCTGGTGGTAAGATGTCCTTGCTCGGGGTTGTCAGGCAATCCTCTAGATCCTGGGCAGGTAGCAGCAGCTCTTTGTGTAGTTTGCCCCCTGTAGCCTGGCTTGTGAGTTTTGTAGTGAAGAATAGTATTAAAAGCTGATGGGAAGCTGGGACTTAAGACCAGGGAGTACTTCATTAGAGGTTGTCTTTAACACTTCATCTTTGAACAACTTTGTGGTTTTTTTTTTTCCCATATCTGGCTTTGGTTCTGTACATGTAATATGGCTTCATTTCTCTACATGTATAACAGGACAGCTTCTGTAGGGTACAAGTGTGTGATGTCTTAGTATCCGTTGAGGCTTTTGGTGAAATAGACTGAACATGAACGGTGTTTGATTCGTGTGGTTGTCAGATGAGACTGTTTGGGGTTTTTCTTTCAAATCAGTTTTAGAAACTCAAAAAGGGCAGCTTCCCTGTAAAAATGCTGTGACTAATAGGAGCTGCTTGTGCTTTGTTACAGGAGTCACTTGAACGAGGTCTGCCTTCCTACACGGCGGTAGGAGATACTCTTTGCACTATTCACTTTTAACACTTCCAACAAACTGACTAGATGGACCTGGGGAAGAGAGGAACGTGGCTGGACTGGGTTTCCCATTGCCTGACAAAGTCTGCATCTCTAGACAAGCTGCAAAAAATGAAGCAAAACAGCTGGAGGGAAGTCTTCCAGACCTAGACCAATTCTGTTCTCTTTCAAACTAACACCTGCCATAGATGCCAGGGGAGAAGATTGCTGGAGATCTGGGGAAACCAGCAACGATGGTTATTTATTTCCTTTTTGTGTTAGTCCCTATTTATGTGAATGTTTATCCATGTTCAGAATATGTTGTTCATTGGATGTTTCTTTAGTGTTGTGACGGTGGTTTTGCTTGCTAGCTAACTGACTGAATGCTGCTGAATAAGCAGCAGATTAATTTTGTATCAAAATGAGTCTTGAGTATTTGTTGAAATACAGATGTTTTATTTTTCTCACTTAAAAATTACTGATGTATTCTGTGTGGTTTTTTTCGGGTAAATAGTGCTCTTAATAATGTGTGTATGAGTGTGATTGCTAAAGAGGAAAATGAAGTTTGCAAGCTGCCTGAAAACCAGGGAGAATGTGGAAAATGAATATGCATGTGGCTAAAATTGCAGGATTGAATTAGGCTTGGATTCTTTCTTCATTCTTCCACTGCCTGCCCCATACAGACATTAGCAAATCACTTAACAAAAACTTGTTTCTTCATTCATAAAACAGCAATTTCTGTCTTACAGAGAGGTGCAAAGCTAGCTGAGTCAAAGCTGATAAAATCTAGTGGGAAAGTGCTGCAGAAAGCTTCATTCCAGTGCGCTGGCTAAGTGTCCCGAGAGTGTAGCGGTGAGTTCAGAGCGCTGTGAGTTGCAACTCTTCTACGAGGGCCCTTTAGGCAGAGCTGGAGTCAGGGGGACGGTGGGTACCAATGTTGCTGTAATTGGGTGTCAAGACATGGAGCAAAAGGAATGATTTTGAAATGGCTTTTCTTTGCAGGATGCTCATATTTTCCATAAGCCAGTATAGATAAGGTTTTTCCAAGACACTCAGATGTGGCAGAAGCTCTGCCATACACTTCTGCGTGCTCTTCACCCCAGGGCTGTTACTGTGAGGCACTGGCAGTAAGTGTGATCTGTGCTCTAAATGGTTGTTGTCCTTTGCAAACGCCGCTCAAGAGGTGCCCTTGTAATCTTACTGCTTGTCAAAAACTTTGTATAACTCTAAGAAGCAGCTGTCTTTATTCTTTTTCAGGATTAAACTGATATGTTACTACACAACAAAAACTCCCGAGGCTAGATTGGTCAATTATCAGACATTCTGATTACCTTCAGCAAGGGCATAGCTAACAGAGGTACCGTATCTTTTTTTTAGTGTAAAGCTAATTTAATGCCTATCAAGAAGCACAGGCTTAAAGAATCTCTGAGCATCTCTGCCCCACTCCTAATGATAACATGGAGAAACTCTCCAGAAACTTAGAAAGCAGAACAAAGAGTAGAGTGGGAAGCTAATGGGAAAATGTGTCATGCAGCCATGGTATCAGAGCGTGTATGTTCTCGAGACTCTTCTTAAAACGGACTGTTAGTGAGTTCTTGTTGCAGCTACAGTTCTAGGACTGTGGGCAGGCAGGGAGGCAGTCAAAGGTATGATGTTGATGCTTAACATCATCACAGTGCTGCTTGCTGTGCTGCTCCTTTAATTACTGCTAGAGCCACAGCCTGTAATTTGGGAATCGTGGGTTATGTTCCTTGCTTTGCCAAGACTTGACTCCCTTTCCCTCACAATACTGAGTTGTCATAATTATGCTTGAAGCTTAAGGACATCCAAAATTAGAGGCATCATCATAGAAACCATCCTTTTCAGCTGAACTCTAAACCAAGAGAGAGTTCTTGCTGCCACCTGCTTTCCTGTATAAAGATGTTATGTTAACAGCTGAAAGCCCATTTGAAGAGCCTCTTTATTCTGACTGTGGCTTCTTCTGTCCCCTGAAATCAGCTGGACAGACCTATGCCTGCGACCTTCACTCTTTTGAGTCTTTCTGACCACTACACAAAGAAACTTTCTGGACCCTAGCTGGTACTTCAGTGGTACAGATCGGAGCACAAAGCCAGAATGAGTCTAAAATCACTGCATGTGTAATGCTGCTGACTCACAATGCAACTAGCATTTTTTTCCTCCCCCATCACACATTCTGGCTTCCCCCTTTTTTTTTTCTTCTTCCCTTTCCTGTCTCAGGGTGTAGTTGAGTAGTTTCCCCTTTTCTCAAACCAGTTTTGCTCCTGGAATGATCTTTGCTCTAGCCAGAATATCAAGGAAGGCTGCATCCAAGACAAGTTTTCTCAGAGACAGGACACAGACGACTGTTGCTAGACCAGGAGAAGAAACAAGGAGGCTTTTGACTGCACAGGCTCAGGTTGGTCCATGTAATGCAGAATAGTTTATATTAACAGGGAAAAAAATGTTTATTTTACAGCTCTGAGGTGAGGATGTGGTGTTTATCAGCAGGGGAATGCATTTCTTATAATCTGCTGGGCTGGTTTGATGTCAGGCAGAGTATTTTCTTCATTATAAGTAATGACTACTTCTGTGTCAGTCCAGCTCATTGAAGTTAACTGACAATATGTAAAGTGTAACAAGTATGTGCTGAAGATGTTTGGAGTCTCTCTGTGCTGGAGCAGAAAAACAATGAAGGTTTGAGATGACCTTGGAGAGAGATGCAGTAACATGCGTGTGAAATCCCAGGCCCTGTGTAGCTGCTGATGGTCAGAGCTCTGTTCCTACCCTCCCTGCCCCCAAATAAGTTGACTAAAAATGTGAATATTAAAGTTTCTGGCAGCCTTCCTGAGCCACTGGAAATGGCAATGGCTACTGCAGTCAACTTATACATGTCATGTAAGCATAGTAATTAATGACTGGGATTTCAGAAGGTACTGACTGTGTGGTCAGACAGAATACACGGATCTCTCGAATGCTGGGAGTTGGAGAAGGAAGAGTATGAACTGTTCATAAAGCAGAAGCAACAACTAATTAGGAGAGCTTTAAAGATGTTTTCACTTCTTCAGAGGATGCTTAGTTTCAGATTGAAAATTTGTGGTTTGCCATCAGCTTATCTGGTGGTGTGTTCCACCCTTTTTGTATTGTTTATGGGGATTAAAGATTTAATTCTAAGCATAGCTGAGCATCTGGAGAACCCATGGTGAAGTCGGTGAGATTTGACAGCACTTTCTTGAGGTACACTCTTGGGACCCTAGAGTTAGTTGGATTTTCCTCTGTTCATGAGGCTCTCGATGGCTTGCCTGTAGCCAGTGGACCTGTGGCTAAATAGTTTCACTTTCCTCTTGCAGTGAGATCTGGGAGATGTTGGTTAGAGGGAGATGAAGCTTTGGTGACTTCTGTTTTCTCAGAATTTCATGCTAGCTCTCCTTCACGTCTGTGTCGGCAGCATTGGCACTAGCCTCGCAGCCGCTGGTACCGCCAGTCTGGTACCACGCTGTTCTTTCGGGTATGTCTGTAGTGTGTCACCGTGCTCTGCAGGTGACTTGCAAGCACTGAGTTAAAGACCACATGGGAGATGTGTTCCTGTATCTAAAAGACACTTTTCTATTCTCAGTCTGTTACCATGCTTGGTTTCACCACCACTCGCCCCACTCCTCTAGGAGGCTTAGAGTCTGCTTGTTTGTTTTCTGGTTTTGTTTTCTCAAGACAGGACAACACTGCCAGCTAATACTTCACACTCACCGCCATGCTGGAAGAAGATAATGATGAGACATGTTGGCATAACCTGGAGGAGTTCCGGGTGAAGCTGATCTCTGTGATAGATCCTTCCCGTATAACACCTTATCTTCGCCAGTGCAAAGTAATCAACCATGATGATGAGGAACAAGTTCTTAATGACCCCAGCCTGGTCATGCGCAAGAGGAAGGCAGGTGGGTGAAGCGCAGCCTTCAGCTCCGTAGGTGCTCCCATGCTCTGTTGGCTCTTGGGAGAAGATTGGAAGATGGTGCTTTGTTTTAAACTTACCTTTTCTGTAACTATCAGCAGGATAACATAAAGTGCTCTTCTGAGATCTGCTTTTTGCCCCCACTGTAGTAGGAGCTAGGTACAAGGCTTAAGTTTTAACTGTTTCTTCACAGTTAAAATGCTTTTGCATTGTTACTGGGCAATTGTTTTAGGATTGGCTGGGGGATTTGACCCCAGGGACTTTAATCTGCATGTGGAGGAAGTGGAGCAATTTTTTGTTATGTCAGAAATAGGTAGAGAGAGAAATAAATGAACAGAAAATCCTGTTGCTATTATTTCAGGTGTTCTTCTGGACATTCTTCAGCGAACGGGACGCAAGGGCTTTGAGGCATTTCTGGAGAGTCTTGAGCTTTATTATCCACAACTGTATAAGAAAATAACCGGCAAGGAGCCCAGCAGGGTTTTCTCTATGATTATAGGTAATGTTTCTGGTCTGAAAAAACAGCTCGTTGTTTGGTGTTGCTGTGCAAATTAAGGTGGGGATTCACCTCCCTAGCTTAGTGAGCAGAGTGAGGAGTGTTCCCTGGCCTGCTCCCTGTGTGCTCGGAAGGGTTCTGGCAAGAATGACGCTACTTCTGGTGTCTGGCGTCACAGGCTGGACCTGGGAGGGTGGAGGAGGAAGCAGAAGGGTCAATTCTTCTTTCTGCCTGTTCTGTCAGTGACACTATGGTGTAGAAAGGCACAGAGCAGGGATAATTTGATGACACGTGTCTTCAGGGTTTCCACGCTTGTGCGTGGCATGTGATGATCTCAAGCTGCAGTGATAAGCGGGTGGGAACCTGTGCTGTATCTGTGTCTGGGGAGCAGACAGGACAGCGGTGGCTGACGCCTGCCCACCAAACAGACACCGCTGGGGAATCCGGCCTGAGCCAGCTCCTGATGAACGAGATCATGAAGCTGCAGAGCACCGTGCAGGAGGAGCGGCGGAAGGCCCAGGAGCTCACCGTGTGGCTGCACACCAAAGAGGACACGATCAGAGAGATGTGGGTGAGGGATAGCCTGCTCCGCAAGCACCAAGAACGGGCACAGAAGATGAAGGAGGAGAGGGACAGCCTGAGCAAGGAGCTGCGGAAGTGCAAGGATGAGAACTACAACCTGGCAATGAGCTACGCCAAACAGAGCGAGGAGAAGAGCGCTGCCCTCATGAAGAACCGGGACCTGATCCTAGAGGTCAGTCACCCTTTTCTCAAGCTTCCCCCTTCTTACCTGATCCCTGGAAGTCTGTGCTGTGCACCAGGGATGGTCTGGACCAGTCCAGCATGAGGTTCTATGCCTCTTCTCTAGCAGGTGGCATGTCTTGGTGGTCACTAGCTCAGCCCATGTATTACAAGTTATGCTGTGAAGAACTAACAGTCTTCCTCTTGTTCAAGACTGGGCCCTCTCATTAGAGCAACATGTTTTATCCATTTAGCACACAGGCAAGACTCTGGTCCCCAGAGCACCAAGCATCCTGAGGAAAGCAAAGCTGGGGGGAAACTTGCCCCACGTTTGTTTGGGGAATGGAGAGAGAACTGCTTTTGCAAGCCAGAGTTTTATTTTTGTTACTGATGAGTTCTGAACCTTCTTGTAGATCGATCACTTGAAGCACAGCCTCATGAAGGCTGAGGATGACTGCAAACTGGAGCGCAAGCACACGATGAAACTGAAGCACGCCATAGAGCAGCGTCCAAGCCATGAGGTGATGTGGGAGATCCAGCAGGAGAAGGAGTTGCTCTTGGCCAAGAATCAGGAGCTGCAGAACACTCTCCAGGTTGGTGGGGGTGGTTGGATATGGACTCCTGAGAAGTGATTATTTGTAGCAGCCAGGGCAGTGATGAGGCTGCACTGAAGATGGTTGGGTCAGCTGTGGCCTTGTTCTCCCAAGTCAAACAGAGCACCAGGGGCTGTGGGGATGGAGTTAGATGGTTGCTGTATCTCACTTTTCTCTTTGTCCAGCAGGTTGCCAGGGAACAGAATTTGGAAAAGAGCCTCTCCAGTGAGACTCAGGAGAATGACTGTAGCCAGATACTAGAAGAACGCCGGGAGCTGATGAACACCATTTACAGCCTTCGCAAGGAGCTGCGGCGAGCCGAGGTCCTCCAAGACAAAGTACGTGATGCAGTGCAAATTCCTGCTGAGGGTCAGTGGGTGAGACAGGCAGATGAAGCACCTGCAATGTCTTGCCTATGGAGCAGAGGAGTAATCCTTGCTGCTCCTCCTCTAGTCTCTGTGTTATAGTTTGTTGAAAAAAAAGGCACGTGAATATTTCTGTGTCTGTGGCATTAACTGTTACCTGTTAATGCCTGTCTTAATTAACAGTCCCTGCCTCGGCCTGGAGGGTAATGGGAGCTTTTAACATGATTGACAGCTTAGATACACATAAATCCATCATGTTAGCAGTCCTCCTAGTCATGGTGACCAACCTTCTGGTTGGCCTTGCTCCAAGGGGACAGTCTGGCTGAACTTTGACATCGCCTGGAGGTCTGGCCATAGCAATCTGGCACAGATCCTAGCTCAGACTCTCCCCACAAGCAGGGTGCTTTTGACCTTGTCTCAACAGTATGCAGAGGAAAAAGAGATGCTCGAACTACAGTGCACGTCTCTGAGGAAGGACTCCCACATGTATAAAAAACGGATTGAAGCTGTCTTGCAGCAGATGGAGGAAGTGGCTTCAGAAAGAGACCAGGTGATAAAACATTCCTCTTGGAGCTGCTGCTAATCCCTGCTTCACTGCTTGAAGTGGGCACGTACTGTAACCCTGAATGTACTGTTGTGTGACATGCCACACCATGCTGTCCCTTATGCCAGGCACTCCTGACCCGAGAACAGTTCTATACGCAGTACTCCAAGAACCTGGTTGAGAGGGACACGTACCGCAAGCAGATTCGGGAGCTGGGGGAGCGATGTGACGAAATGCAACTGCAGCTCTTCCAAAAGGAGAGTCAGTTGCTGGCCACTGAAGCCAAGCTGAAAAGGTTGCAACTGGACCTACCCACACCGGTATGTCTGTGGGGTTGTCATCTGTGTGATGGGTTGGGAAGCTGAGTGCAGGGCCAGGGTGTGGCCGTTGCGAGGCCTTTGCACCTAACCAGTTTGGGTTCAGCAGGCAGTGGCCAGCTGCACAGGTAACTGCTTCCATGCAAATGCTGAGTTTAGAAAAATAAAAGACATGATGGGTCCTATTACCTCATGGTTCCAGACATGGATAAGCTGGACTGATGCAAGCTGAGGCCGTCTGTGTTTGTGTTTGGAGCATGTCCAAAGATGATGAGGGTATCCTCAACCACCAACGAGTGAACTCTATTTAGAGACCGTGTGTGAGCCATTTGGATGAAATGGGAGCGGGGTGTAAGGGTGCTGAAGTTCCTAGAATTAAAATAGATATACAAGGGCTTTTAATTAATGGGACATCTTGTGTACTTTCTCCAAGTGGTCAGACAGGAGTGTAGCAGGGAGGAAGTCCACACTTCTCTGTTTGCTGGAGCTTTCAGTCTCCTGTGTATTCTCTTCTTAACACTTCCTTGCTTATGAGGAATGACTAATTTCTACTGGTTTTATTTCAGACCTCTGACCTGGATGATACCTCCTCCAGAGATTCCCAGGAAGTGAGTAGGGTGCCTTGTTTACCTTTTGAAGCCATCCCAGAAGACAGTAAATTCCGCACTTGTGCCCAGTTCCCTAAGTAACAGCAGTTTTCAGTCCATGGCTTAGGCTAATTTCAGTGATATCAAAAAGTAGAGAGGCAGCAAAATAAACCAGTGACAGAATCTCTCTGTGTCCTGAGATTTTCCTGTAGGACACAGTTATGGCATTAGCCAGCAACATTTGTTGAGTCTAAGCAAATCAGGGGAATTGAATTATTTTGAGTTGCTTCTAATTGTCTCTCCTGTGGGAGAACAGGCAAAAATAAGTCTTACCCTGGGGACATCTGTAGTAAAGAGTTCTCACTTAGTTCATAACTTCAGTGTGGCGGTGATTGTCACATTGTCTGGAGGCTAAAAGTATAAATGAGGCCAAAGGAACTGGATCTGTTCGTGGAGGATAAATCCATGAGGAGATCTGTAACTTCTGGCTCAGTCTTCTGTTTTGCTGACAGCAAGATGCACTGGGTAAAGGCTGGTTCTACGCGTGTCCTGTTTCTTATATTCCTCCATCTGTTCTTAGCTACTGTGTGAGACAGAGTAAGGGGCAGTTCTCATGTTCTTGCTTTGTTTCTGTCCCATAGCTTACTCTTCACGGTCATCTTGATGAAGATACACAGCCGACTAAAAGTAAGGCTTTTCTTGGGAAAACGTAGAGCAGAATTCTTGAGAGGATGGTCCAGTGTTTCAAAGGGACAGGAAAAGACATTCCTGGGTTTTATTTTTAGTGAAGAACAGGTAGTCTGACTGGTGACTCAGTTTGTGAGAGATGCTTCTCAGTGGGGTGTGCTTGGCACTCTGAGTAAGACCTCCTTGAGGTGACTCAGAATAGGTACCCATAAATCAAGGCATTCTGCCATACTACCATCTTTCTTACCTATAAAAAGGAGAACATGTCCCCAGATGCTGGGAACAGTGAATGCTTATAAAGCTTTTTTGAGAGGAAAAAGCTCCTCAGGCTGCCTTTTTACTACATGGTCTCTGAAAGGGTCTTTCATATAGCTGAATGACCTGGGAAAAGTGGTATCATTAGACCATCCTCGGACCTTGAGTCTTTTTTTTGAGGTAATCTCTCTACTGAATTTGTCCAGGAAAAATCACCTGGTACCTGGTGCCTTTGAGAAATAGCTCCTGGGTGCCTTTTTCCCCACCACTCCTCCTGCATTTGTGGCAGAGCTGAGAACAGAACAAACATCCTTCCACTTCAGCTAGACCATGTGGCTTTCTCCAGGGATTTTTCCCTCCCCTCTTCCCGTTTATGTCGCAGGCTATTTTCACAAAAGCAGAACCATGTAGTTAACGCTGTCACTGGTTCTGTTTCTGTGGCATCCCCAGTGGAAATGATTCAGCAGTGTGGAAAGGGATTAACAGGCTCCTATAAGAACTTGAAATTCTCTTTCAAAACATGTTGAGAAAGGAAGGAAACTAGCACAGCAGAAGAAATTTTCTGCTTTGATCTCCTAGAAGATCTAAATGATCTTTTCATTCATTGAGATGGGAAATTTTTCACAAAAGCTAAACAACATTGATCCAAAAAGCCTTTTATTATTCTGCCTCAGTTCAAAAACACGTATCATGATAACTGATCACTACAGAGTTTCAGTAAAATGTGGTCTGATGTGAAATGCCTTGATATGCACAACTTAGTTGTTGGGGAACAGGGACAAATTATGGTTAAAATAATGATGAACATGATTTCTCGTGGTGACCTCTAACATGATTGTTTTTTTTTAATGACGCTAAGCAGAGGTGCTGCTTTGCAAAGGTTCGTTTTGCTCCTGCATAAGCAGAAACTAGAAAGCCGCTGTCTCTTCCTGAGCCTGATGAGGAACTCCATCATCCTAAGCAAGATTCAGGGTTCAAGTAAAATGAGAAGTGACTCGTGCATTGATCACAGGACTGAACCCTGAATGTTTTGAGGCTTGGTTTCAGTTCTGCTGCTGACTCTGTGTAGTGCTGGGCAGCTGTTACATTACAGCTACTGCTGTTTGACGAACTGGTGGAGGGAGAAGTTACTTTGCAATGGCAACTGTGACTAAAGCTGTGATTTTTCCTTCTCTTAGAAGATTGCCCTGAAGGACAAAACCAGCAATTTAGCACTCACGAGAGCAGCCTGCCTCCAAAGTCAACAAGTGTAAGAGAATCTTTGTGGGCTCTTCTTTACTACGACTGGGGTTTGTAGTACAACATCTTTAATGTTCTTATTAATGATGGATTTACCAGGTTTGAGAAGCATGTAAGCAGCTACTGCTTGTCCAAAATCTGAGCACTTTGTGTAAAATTCACCCTCCGGAAAGGGTGAGCTCTGAACAGCAGAACCCTTATGGTGGTTATTTCTCCATCTGTGCCTAGAAACTTCTAATTACTTTCTGGCCTTCATCTCTGGATATGGATGTTTTCCAGCTTAATTGTCTGCAGTATTACTGTTGGTACAAGAAACAGAATCCCAAATTTACAAATGGGAGAGAATAAAGATGGTAAAACTATGTGAAACAGATGTATTACCATCCTGCACACACAGTAGTGGACAGCCCAGAAATGAACACGCTGTACTTCATTCTGCAGGCCCAAGCAGCTGCAGGAAGCTAGCTGTACGCAGCAGACGCTTTCCTGGAGGAGGGTTTTGGTAGTGAACAGCCATTCTTGGTCATCTGAAGGCATAGGTTCCTTTTTTTTTTTTTCTCCTACATTTAAATGTAAGATGATTCATTGCACAAACAAGTCAGAGAGGAGAAATGACCAAGCTTATTTAGGTGGCCTGTGGCCTTTTACCCTGCAGGGGTCCGATGCAGTACATCAGCCTCAAGACCAGCCACCTTTGCAGAGCAGGTTTGCACTACCTGGTGCTAACACTGATCTAATCTTCAGAGGAATCCCATTCATGTTTGGGTTTTTTTCCAGTTCAAGGAGTGTGGCTTAGCCAACGAGGAACTGGCAGAAAAGGAGCGGAGGAGGATGAAGGACTGCTTCGAGCGTTACCGAAGGTCTGGACTTCAGTAAGCAGGACTAATTTAGACGTACCCATGTGACTTAACTGATTAGCTTGTTGTATGCATTTCCTCATTTCTGTCCACCCCCTGTCCCCGGGTTTGATTCATGGAGAGCATAAATTCATTACAGATCTTATTTTCAGAGGCTCATGCTTCTAGCTGAACTGGTTGAGACTCCTGTTTTAGTACCAGAGGTAGCCAAGATAGCAATGATTGCATTTGCTCTGGGCCGTGCAGATGGTTCCACAGCAGGGAGTGGAGGGCGCTCCAAAGAATTGCTGGTTTAATAAATTTGATAGATTTCAACCATACGAGTGAAATCTGTCTGACATTCACTGTCCATCTGACATACCCCTGACATTCAAGACCAAGCTCCAACGACTGAATGGGGGCAGATTTCCACCCTCTGTCCTCTTCAAATGCTCTTGTTTGAAGGCCCGTTCTCCAAATACCTGTGACTTCACTGAGCACTGCCTTTATGGAGCACGAGACTGACGAAAACCTTGTAAAACAGGGACCTTAGGTCTAGCATTAGATAGAAGTGCTCCTTCTGGCACTGTCAGCTACTCTTCTGACTGTTGACAATACTATTTTTATTAATGAAAGGACTTTGGCTAGGATTTCTTGGCTTCTTGAACTGAACACAGAATCACAGAATCAATCAGGTTGGAAGAGCCCTCTGGGATCATCGAGTCCAACCAGTGCCCTGACACCACCCTGTCAACTAGACCATGGCACTAAATGCCATGTCCAGTCTTTTCTTAAACACATCCAGAGATGGTGACTCCATCTCAGCAGTACGCCACACTTGAATAAATAAAAGAATGTCTTCATCAATTTAGACAAATTATCTCTACCCTATGCGTGCTACCAGTCACAGCTTTGTTGGGTGTGTGAGCAAACCGTCGCGTTCAATTAAACACTAAGTGGATTGATACATAATGAACCCCCCAAAAGCATTCAAATGCCACTTATTTGCAGAAAACATCTTCTAAAAATGAAACGTCTAGTCTTGTTTTCAGAAAAAGAGCGATGCGAAGGGTACCGAAGGACCGGCACCACGAGGCCGACTGGGAGAACACCACCGGCAGCGACAACACCGACACCGAAGGCTCCTGAGAGCAGGAGCCGACCGGCGAGGGAAAAATCAACCTGGGCTGGGGACTGCTATCCCCGTACTTAAAGCCGTCTAACCAGACAGTTATGAAGAGTTAATGTTTGTAACGGACGGTATTTTTTAGAGAGGTGGGCGAGGGGCTGTCAGAGCTCTTAGCGAAGCGGTGATGCGAGAGGTGTGCGGTGCACAAATAAAATAAACAGGGGCGGTGCGGGGCGCCCGCTCTGTGCCTGACAACGCCCGCCGTGAGCTGCTCTTTCGTTACAGCGAGGGGGCTGCCGGGCCCACCGGCCGCGGGGACTGCGCGGCGTCAGGACCGGGGCGGGAGTGGCCTGCAGCCGCCCGCCCCGCCATGGCCGCCGCCGCCTCAGCGCCCGCCCCCTCCGTGCGCATGCGCGGCGCCATGCAGCGCGCGGCGCGGGCCTTGGCCGGGTCCCTGCTCCGCGCAGCGCCGCCATGGCGGCCCCGCCGTCCCCCGCTGCTTCGCTGCCCGCTCCGCCGCCCGGCCTGCACCGCCGCCGGCCCGGGGCAACCGCGGACCACGCACTATCGCCTGGTGTACACCTGCAAGGTGGGTGGGGGTGGGCCGGGGCGGCGCCGGGCTGGGGTAAGCGGCTCTTCCCGGAGAAGCGTGCCCTGCCGGGGCGGCGGGCGGGCCTGCGCCGGGATCCGGGCCGTGGGGCGCGTTAGTACCGAGCTCAGCGGCATCGTAACGCGGTCAAGCTGCTTTGCAATAGTTAAGAGATGAGGGAGGGGGAAAGCAAGTTTTTAATCAGGTAAATAAAGTGGGTTTTATCTAAAAAGGCCCAGAAGCTGCAGTTACCGTGGTCATAAAATCCCTTTTGTTTGCTCTCTAGGTCTGCCAGACCCGATCGGCAAAAACCATTTCCAAGGCAGCCTACCATAACGGGGTGGTGATCGTGAAGTGCCCCGGCTGCGGGAACCACCACGTCGTGGCCGATAACCTGGGCTGGTTCTCGGACCTGCAAGGGAAGAGGTGGGTGTGCCAGCAGGGCCCTGGCTTGGCAGGGGCTGCCGAGTCCTAACTGGATCCTCCTGAGCTGATACCTTATTTCTTTGATGCTTTTAAAATGCGGTTCAGAGAAAACCAGAGTTTTTGCTGGGTATAAGTCTGTTTCATTCAGTTTGTTAAAGCACACAAACAGCTTTGTAATCTCCTGTAGTTTGAGCGTCGCTACCTGGGATCCAAACAGATGCTGTAAAGCTGCAGCAGGAGCTGTGTGATACCCAGGTGTCCTTGTTGGTGCCAGCAGGTGAATTACTGCCTGTGGGGTTCTTCTCCCTCGGGCTTTATCAAATCACTCCTAGGTTTCCCTGGCTAAGCATTTCAAACGTGTAGACCTATGTGCTGCTGAATTGTGATGATTTCTAACTCCCTGAGATACCTTTAAAAATTTCTGTTTAGCTGTAATTGCGAAATTATTGATCCTGGTGGATAAAAATAGTCCCAGAAGGTTTGGGTTGGATTTATCTGCTTCCCAAACTCTTCACGGAGAAATACTGTGGTAACGCTCGTGTGTGATTCACTGCGTAGTGTTAATCCTGAGAGCAAAGCGTGGGAGAGCGAGCCTGGGCTTGACTCTTGGGTCTGGCCTTTGCTGTGGTGTCACTGTTGGTTTTCAAATCACTGTTAAGGAATATCGAGGAAATCCTGGCAGCCAAAGGGGAGAAGGTGAGACGTGTGGCTGGGGAGGAAGCCTTGGAACTGCTTCTGGAAAGCTCAGCAGATACCGGGTCTCAAGGTCAACCCGCAGAGGGAGAGAGCGGGGCAGCCCTCCCAGAGACTGGCGGCAAGGGACAGACCTGACGAATGGGATTTGTGTCGTGCTGATGGCAAGAGAGACTCTTAACCTTTATTCTTTGATTTCAATGGGAAATTTCTGTGTTTAAAATAAACTCGGGCATTGGTCTTTCTCTGTTGTGTGTCTTTGTCTCGCGTAGTTTTGCCTTTGATCAAGCTAATGTTTTTAGAGATGGGGTGTGGATGTTTGTCCTGGTACTTGTTTTGCTGACTTTTAGGCAAGTCTCGGTGCTTCAGTCGTGTCAGGAGCCCTGTTTGTCCTCTGCTGAGGAGGGAGCCAGTAGTTCTTTGTGTGCTTTGGCCTAGGGAGGTGCAGCTGCAGCTGGAGGCTTTAACAGTGTCTCCTGACCTGGCCCAAGTGTTGCACAGCAGCAGCTGATTGCAGAGCTGGGGGAGGCGCATCCCAGGGCAGAGCAGCTGAGCAGAAGAGGCAGTTGATGCCACCTGAGGAGATATACCTTGACCCTGTGTGAGTTTGCAAAGCCAAAATGACCCCACAGGAGGGTCAGATCACCAGCTCTTACTGCAGTCACGTGCTGCTTGCTTTTTCCCTTGCCATCTTCCAGAGTTTTGCTTCTGTGCCCCTCGCATCAGGGCTGAAAGTCTGCTGGGTTTGTGGGTTACAGCGTGAGCACTCGGGAATCCCACTTGGGGCGGTGAGTCGGCAAGCGGCTCCCCAGCGTTGGGGTTATGCAACTTCTGTGTTGGTGAGAGGGAGGATGGGCGTGGAGGCAAAATTAGTATTTGTGAAGCATGCTGGAGATAAGTAGAGCACCTAGAAAGTTGTCTTAGAGTTATTTGGCAGATATTGAGGTCCTTATTAATGCTACTGCTGCATGTTAAGATCAGTTAGAAGAAAAAATAATAATTAATAAATGAAAAATGTAGGTGTTTACCAGCGTGTTACACTCAGGCAGTGAGGTGATCGTACTGCACTTTGTTAGGGCTCACTTCCTCTGCCTGGATGAAAGTTTAACTTCTCTCGAGGTCCATTAGCCTGAAGTGCAGTGAAGTATCTGCTTTCTTATGGTTTTAAACTTGCAATCTAAGAGTAACTCAGGTTGGAAGAGACCTCTGGACTTTCTAGTCCGACCCCCTTGTTCTGAGGATGCTGCTCAGGGTCTTGTGTTTAATATCTCTGAGGATGGGGATCCCACCACCACTTTGGACTCCTGTTCTGGTATTTGACTGATCCCATAGTGAAAAACACCCGACACCTAACTGAAATTTCCTGTGTTTCAGCTTGCACCCATTACCTTCTTTCCAAACACTGTGCACTTCTGAGGAGAGCCTGTCTCTCCATTTTCTACACCCTCTCCTTAGCGAGCTATAGAAAGCTCTGAAATCCCTCTTGGCCTTTGTGTCTCCAGGCTGAGCAAACCCAGGTCTTTCAGCCAAGCATGTCCAGGTGCTCGTGGTCCTTACTCAGCCAAGTATTCAGTGAGGGCATTGCATGTATTAATGAGTTTACTTCATTCATCTGAATTGTTCATAGTAATTTTATATGTGTTGCATTATAAGCATGGATCAGGGCGACAGGAAAGGAGTCATGGTTTCCTCTTAGTACAGAAGTTCAGAGTGATGAAACAGCATTGAGGGGCAGGAACTTCATCCATCAGCCGGCTTGTGCGTGGTCAGATCCTAGTGAAATAGAGCTCTCTCCGAAACAACTAGATGCCAGAGTGACCCATGTATTAATTAGCAGGAGTCTTGCGTGTTGGAACATTGCTGTGTGCTCGCCCTGTTGTGAGCTGCTGGCCTGTATTAGCACTCTGCAGGGTGAGTGGTTATTTTATTACCCTTTACCTGAAAAATCAGCATTTGGCTTCTGTTGTGCTGACGCCTGTCATGGGGTGGAACAGAGCAGCTGTTGCAGGATCCGTGTTGCCTTGGAAACAGTTCATTTACAACCTGATTTTTTTACACTGTTTTCCTTACCTGTTACCATGCCCCAGCTACAGAAGGGTGGTGCTCGCTTTTGCTGTGTTACAGTAAAAAACCACAGCAAAGCCTGTCCATGCTGGCTGTTAGTAGATTTTAGTGTTTTCTGAGTCCAGAAGTCCTGTGTGGAGGCAGGACAGAGCACTGGTCCCTGTGCCTCGGGGCTTGCAGCCTGGCACAGGTGTAGCAGGCTGGTCTGCTACAGATCGGCGATGGAGGGTGCTGAGTTTTTGCTGCTGCTCTGAAGGTTTATGCCAACATCACAGAAACAGCCTCAAGTTGTGCCAGGGTTTAGACTGGATAGCAGGAAAAATTTCTTCGCTGAAAGGGGTGTCAAGTGTTTGTTAGAACAGGCTGCCCAGGGCAGTGGTGGAGTCTCCATCCCTGGAGGGATTTAAAAGATTTGTAGGTGTGGTGCTGAGGGACATGGGTAAGGGTGGACTTGGCAGTGTGAAGTTTTATGGTTGAACTTGATGATTTTTAAGGGTCTTTTCCAACCTAAACGATTCTCTGAAAACAGGAGGCAGCCAATTACGGGGAGCGGGCCAGGATTCAGGGTGAGTTGCGCAGAGCTCGCTGCTCCCCGTTGCCTGGGGAAGGGCTGGAGCAGGCCGGGGGGGTGTGTGCTGTGCAGCCCCAGGGACTTGTCAGCACCGAGCAGGGAGACCACAGTGTGCAACAGTGCAGGAAATTGGTGCTTCTCATGACAAAACATTGTGGGGCTTTCAGCTGGAAAGGGAGAGGGTTGCAGTTATGGGAGGGAATTTGCATGTAATACCGAGGGTTTTGCTGCTAATAGACTGCAGGTAAAAAAAGGAATTTTGTGCTCCCTTTTAAAGTGTGTTTTTCTGAAAAATGTTGTATCACAGGGAAGTGTGTCTGTTCTTGAAAGAGGCCAGAGGCGAGCACACTTTGTCTAGGAGGAGCCCAGCAGACCTTGTTTTAGCTAAAGATGAGGGAGCAGGCAGAAGAGCAGCAGCCTTGCTCCTGAACTGGAGGTGTGTCAGGACGGGAAAACAAGTGACATGGAGGCCTGGTGCAGCACAGCAGAGGAGGGCGACTGACGGTGCAGCTGACCAGGGTAAGTCTTGGTGGCACAGAGGAGATCAGTGATGGCTGGAGCAGCAACAGCACGAGGCTCTGGGGAGGGCTGAGGTAAGCGTGGAGACTCTGCCCTGATGTGACTTGGCAGGTGAGCAATACAAAACAAGAAATCCCCACAGGCCTGACATCAGGCCTGGCTCACGAATGCCTCTCAGGGCATGTGTACAGCCAAGGAGGAGACATCAGTATATTGTGTTTCTGCTGGCTTTTTAGAGTTCCTTTTCACCTCCAGCCCTGCACCAGGGACAGGAGCCTGCTTGGTACTAACACGCAGTCCGAAGCCAAGCAGCAAGTCGCCGTGTTAGCGCTGCACAGGCCCTGGCAGTGCTGCATCTACCCGGTGGGTGTCAGCACCCTCCGTGGGACCTGGGCGCCTTGGCAGCGTGGGAGAGGGGAGGGCTGGCGCTGGACACTGGCACCCTGCTGGCTGCTGCTGCGGGGTACGGCAGAGCAGCCACCGTTGCAGGCTGAGGGCTGCTCTGGCGATTCAGCTGTAGCCATTGCCTCCTGCTCACAGGGGCTTTCCTTCTGTTTGGTAGGTGCTCTGAGAGAGGACATTTACTGGAGAGCCTGTACCCCAGCTGCTAAGGACAGAGACCGCAGGTGAGACCCCCCCTCTCCCCATCCCTCACTCACAGGGATTGCACCCATCCCTGGCAATCCACGCCTCTGTCCTTTGCATACCTGTCAGCGTGGTTCTGTCCCCAGGTCACACACAGAGACTTCAGCCCAGAGCTTCTGTGTCCAGGCACTGAGAGGTGTGAGAATGCCTGGTGAGAACAAGCTGGTGGCTCTTCATTAATCTTTGATCAGGACTGGCTGTGGCCAGCACAAGTTAGCCAGGCGTGGGAAGACCAGCTGTGACTTGGCTTTATCCTCCCAGGGCTCAGGATCCAAAAATCTGCTGCTCTCAGGCCCGCTTGCTAGCGAAGTCTAACGGCCTGCTCACGCCTGCTGCGTCGGAATGAGCTGGCGCCGCTGCCTGCTGCCTTGTGAGTATCTAAGGGCTGGTGCCAGGGCTTCGCGCAGCACTCGCTGCCCTTCTCCTCTGGTATCTGCTGCCGGGGAAACAAGACACAGCTTTTGGGCCAGGCAGGGAGAGACAGGGCTGAGCTGAGCCCCCAGGCACGGCCTGAAAGGACGGGCTCAGCCACGGTCCTAGGGGAGGGCTCAGGCTGACTGAGAAAAGCCGGTCTTTCTGTGCCCCTGCAGGGCTGGCTGCCTGCCCCGTTGTCCTGGTACCTTCTGGGCCGGGAATGCTCAGGGCCTTGTGTCGCACAGCCAGATAGAGTCTGTGCATTTAAGGCTGGCAGAGCTGGGGGTGGCGGCTGCTGCCTGAGCCACCTCTGTGCTCTTAATGTAAAGGGATGTAGAGGTGGGTGCCTACACCCTTTTCTTAACACTACACATGGCAGCGTCTGCCACAAGAGACCACCACCCACCCCAGCCCCATTCCAAAGGGCCACTGTTAGCTCTGCTGTCAGCAAAGCAGGCAGGCTGGCCAAGAAAGCATGGAAATAAAGTTCTGTCACTGAAGCTTAGACACAAATATTTATTAAGCACAACCCCGCCCACTTCCCCTTGAGCTGTGTTCATTTCTAATATATTAATTAATTCATTTGGCAGATTATTTTTTAGAAAAAAAAGTACCTGTGGGTTGGAAATTCCCCATTAAAATGACATTAGCAAATGCACATGTAAAAAATAAATAAGCTCATACATTCAAGTATATGGCAAATAATTAACACCTCGGAAAGCTTAATGGTCAGATTCCAGTTCTCCACCTGGCTGAGAGCTGCACAGGCCTGAGCCTGCAGCTGGTCAAGTCATCTTCATCTTCAATGTTTTCCTCCTCTTTACAAACACAAGCTAGGTCAGTATGGGGGTGGCTGGGCAGGTCCTCCTGTCCCTTCTCCAGAGCCCTGACCAGCCCCAGGCAGGAGGCCGAGCCCCGGCCAAGCAGTCCAGGCAGCAGCGTGGCAGGTGAGTGCTCCCTGGGAGTGGGTACAACGCAGCTACCCCTCATGGTCAGTGCAGGCAGGTTAAATGCCCGATGAGCAGCATCACTGGTCTAAAAAAATCTTACTGCTGGTTGGAAATGTTTCCATTAAATGCATTTCAAATAGAAAGTGCTGATTTGTTCTCTATAGGAACGTATCTGCTTTAGCAGAACTCATTTCTGGAGTTTCTGAAGTCCACGATAGCCTGTCTGGTCAAGCAAAGAAAAAACACACCTCCTGAAGTCAGATCCCTGCTCCCCTCCTCCCTGGGCTTGGCTTTTCCAACTGTTCCAAAAGGGGAAGGAGTGAAAGTGAATTAGACCCTTCCCTTGCACTCGTGTGGGGGATGGAACTGACTTCCCAGCCAACACCCCACTCTGGAGCTCTCGTGAGGTTCCATTTATTGGAGACAGAACCGGAGTGCCCAGCCAGGAGCAGCTCAGCACTGGTTTGGGGAGAAACAAGGGGAGGGAAGGGCTGTATCCCCAACTGCTGTTGGGCACAGCAGGGAGGAGGGGATGGTTCTGCTTGCTCTCCTGACAAGCCATGGCCAGAAAACTTTGCAGGCTTCTGCCTCAGGCACACTCACCTGCACACAGGACAATCCTGCACGAGGCTTCTGGCTCAGCGGCACCAGGAGCGATGAGTTGCCCGAGTTTGTCTTGTGCTGGGCAGACGGGCAGAGAGCTCCTTCCTCCCTCCCCGCCTCATGCCTGCGGCTGGGGCTGCACAGCTGTTCTCTAGAGGTAACCAAATCCCACTGGATCTCAGGGCGAACAAGGCTTTGCTCCTGCTCAGGAGGTCCCGGCCCAGCTCTGCACAGGGCCGTGGCGGGGGAGGCAGAAGGGGGGTCGCAGGGCTCACTGCGGAGTCCTCGGCAAACCTAAAATAAACTCGAAGGTGTGTGTGGGACCGTGACTGCGGCTGGGGTAGGGGTGAGGTGTAAAAGGGCCGGTGTAGCCTCTGACTTGGGCTCATTTCCTCCTGTAGAAAGAACAAAGCTGACCAAGACGTTCCAGGGGAAGATCCAGAGCAGTGTGTGTCACCTCGTGCTGCAGGCAAGACGGGAGGACTTCAAAAGGGAAAAGGTGCTCTCCCCTTTCCCCATTCAATTAAAAGTGTTGTGGAAATAAAAGATATCAAAGCTGGAGTTAACTGACCACTCTGGGCTCCTCCTTTGGCCAGCAGCACAAGTTCCTGGATTTTTAGGTGATAAGCAAAGGGGCTGCCAAAGTCTTCTTCCCTCGTGCTGTGCCCAGTGTTACAGTGGCCGTGTGTCCTAAAAAACCCTTGTTTAAAAACTGTCCCCAGCGGGTGGGCCTTCCTGTAACACTGCCTCTGCGGAGCAGGCAGGTTCCCCACATCCCTGGGGCAGCTCCGGGGAGAAGTCTGTGGGAGCGCAGGAGCGCTCAGGTTTGGAACCACCTACGCTTTTTTTTTTTCTTTTTAAAAAACAAAATGAAACCAGAACAACCCCCCCCAAACCAAACCCCAGTTCTTAGCTGGAACCAGGGCTCTGCTGCTCCTCCGCTGCCTCCTCCTGGGCTGAGGTCAAATCTACCCGCTGCTCGTCCATGCGCTTGGCCTGGACGCGCTGGATGAGGCTGAAGAAGTCTTCGTCCGGCATGGTGGGGCCGCGGGGGATAGAGTCTGGTGGTGCACAGCGCTGGTCATCTATCCTGGACGACTGCACGGGGAGGAGAACAGACTTTAGGGTGGGGTACGGACAAGAGAGTCCTGTCGTGGAACTAAGGGGCCGGGAGCAGTGCCCAAGAGGTGTCCAGGGGTGCAGGGCAGTGGGACCAGCAGTGCTGCACCCCGTAAAGGAAGAGCAGTGACCCAGCCCAGGGCTGTAGGCACCACGGGGAAGGTGGGTTCTTCAGCCACTCCATCACTTGTAGAGCAGTGACAAAGTGTAGCCCTGAGTACCAGGTAAAACGAAGGACCTGGAGGCAAAGACAAGTACCTGCCTGGGGGCCCAGGGCTGCGGGTGGGCAGCTGCTGGCCACAGCCCCTCCCAGCAGGACAGGTGGGACCAGGGGATGGCATTTGCCTGTGTGGGAGAACCTAGTGTTCCCCCTTCCAGCTCCCCCCCACCCAGTCCCACACCAGTACCTGACACTTCATGAGCATGTTGAAGAACTCGTCGCCGGGCTCCTGGGCGTCCCCCTCCACACGCAGGTGCCCCAGGTTGTTGTGTGTTATCCGGAGGCCTGGCAGGTTGCCCACGTTGGCACGCTGGTCATCCAGCCGCCTGCTCTGGGAGCTGGCGATGAGATCGAAGAACTCCTCCGTCTGCGGAGACGCCATTAAGGAGGACTGGGCTGTGAGTGGGGAAGAGGAGCACGCAGCAGGGTCACAGCTCTGCCTGCTCACGCCTGAGCTGCAGCTCTGCTGTCTGCACAAAGCCCAAATCCTCATCACCAAACTGCTGTTCAACCAGCCGGGCTGCAGCCCAGCCTTACACACTCCCCCCGAGGGACACGCGCTTGCCGTACACCATGCTGGCGTCTTGTGTGACCATTGGCATCTCCTTCCACCCTGCGTGGGGGAGCAGGGACAATCCCAGTGCCAGCAACACAAATAAGCAAAAACCTACCACCAAAGCAACAAGTGTTACGTGGAGCAAAACCCAACGCCCCATCCCACAACCCCTCGCTCCCTTTTCTGAAGGCCGGTGCTGCAGCGCAGCCCTTGGTACCCACCTCCCAACAAGGCCTTGGGCTGCATCCCCGGAGCTGCCCTGCACCGAGGGCGAGCAGGAGGGGCTGCAAGGAGCCTGCCTGCACACAGCTCCCGGCCCAGCAGCCCAGGCCCGTAGCAGGGCCCCTGCCCTGCCTTCCCTGGGGAAGCAGAAAAGCTCCGGTTCAGCAGTGCCACAGTTTCCCTGTGCAGCTCCCCAGGGCTGTGCACGCTGCCTCCAGCACGCTCCCTGGCCAACAAACTTCTTAGAGAAACACATCCAATTTGTGGGGCTGGGCTGTGAACGCAGCACGGTATGATCCAGAGCGTGCCTCCTGCAACGAGCCTGCCACGCACGGACACACACCCCGCGGGCAGCACAGGGGGAGGTAGGTGCCCTGGCAGGGTAAAGAGCCGACCCTCCCGTACACATCTCCTGCTGCTGGACCTCCCACGAGGGGCTCCCTGCTGGTTCCTGCCCCTTGGCCAGCTCCTGGAGGACACCAAAGGTGCCACCTCAGCCCAGAAGATCCAGCGCCCCGACAGTAACCGCTGCTCGTGTGGCTCGGCAGCGGGCACCCCACACAGTCCTGGGGGCCGGTGTAATCACAGGCAGGTAATCGGCAAAGCCCAGGCCTGGCTGAGCGGCTCACCCAGCAGCACACCCTTCCCAGGCCCCCAGAAGCCAAGAGCTTGGCTGCTGCAAGCTGTGGGACCTGCGTCACGGCATGCGTGAGGAGAACACTCGTGGGGTCTGGTTCTTGTCATCCCGCAGAGCGGAGCGGAGCCAGCCTGGGCTCTGCCTGCCACGAGCTGGTGTCGGGGGGTCCCCCTCCAGAACCTACACAATCTATACTGTAAACCCTCGGGGCGGGGGGGTACCCCACCCAGACCCCCAGCACACCCAGTGCTTTCTAGCCACGGGGGTGGAGCACTGGAGGAGCCAGTGGAGAGGGTGAGGAGAGGCTGCCCCGAACCTCCCGACACAACGTGCTCTTTGTAGAGCCCCAGCTCGTGGAGTTGAAGTGCACAAAAATCTCAGTGCTGGCACAAAGATTATTTTCTTCCCCTTCAGCTCACAAATAACACGTCCAAAAGGCTCAGAGACCAAACGAGAGCTGAACAGAACGTGTGCCTACTTGTACATTCTTTATAAAGCTTCATATTTTAAACTCAGTCTCCTAAATGACACAGCTGTTACAGCCAAACGCACTTCTGCATCAGAAATGCCTACCTTGAAAAAGCAATGCTGACTTCCACCCTATTTTTAGAAGATAAAATCCTGCTCACCTCCCAGCCAACCTGGCAGCCCGCCGCAGCCCGACCTTCTCCGCGCTGCTCTGCTCTCGCTGACGCTTCAGCCCCTGCCCCTGGCACCTACTTCCCCGAGCAGCCTCGTGCTGCGGCCCTTGCCGGAGGGATGTCAGGGGTCTCCTCTCCTGTTTGTACTTCATGTCCATTTGGAAACCAATAAACAAATCCATCAGTTCAAACAAAGTGTTTTGAGCCCTTTGTGATGGTGCAAGTGTGACCTGCACATTTTAGTGCTTCTCTCCTGCTTGGTTTAAACAAAGGCCCTCGACACCGTATCATAAAAAAAGACACAAAACTGCAGTGCAAACACAGCCTTGCTCCTCCTGTCCCATCTATTTGTCAGGCGGCTTCCTCGATTTATCCCTGTTCTCCCTACGGGTGAGCTTGCTCTCTGCCTGCTGGAGCTCCCTCTTGTTTATCCTTCTTCCTGCTTTCTCTGTGCTCACACAGCACCTACCACCACAGCATCCAAGAACTGTACAAAATCCAGAAGTTTTTCCTCATGGCAACACTTTAACCTGCCTGTGAACGTAACCTGCCTGTGAACGCTCGCCCCAGCCCTCCAGGCTCCTACAAGGCTCCCTCAGTACTGACCATCAGCATCTTCCTCCCAGAGATGCTGGCAGAGGCAGAAGTCCTCGTGCCAACCTCACTGGTCAGAAGGCCAGAGCTTCAAAAGACCAGTGCTGAGAAAATCCAAGGATATTTCGTATTTCTCTTGCTGCTTTACTCTCCAAGCCTTAGTTCATACTCTCCAGCCTTTCCCTCAGCAACCATTAACGTAAGAATGTTTCTTCCTTCCTTAAATAATGACAGAGACCGCCAAAGAACTGCTAAGTTCACAGAGCTGAGGCTCGGGGAAAATATCACCAGGTTCACAGTAAAACCACGGCAGCTGGCCACACCACGGGAGCAGCATCACTCCCACAGCAATTGTGACTTATAAACGCATCGGTACTTACATATCCGTTCTTCCAGGGCAGGGACCGGCGTGGCAGCGGCCTCCGCAGCCTCCGACGGGCACTCTTCCAAGGGGCAGCGCTGATCGTCCATCCGGTTGCTCTGGAACTTGCTCAACAGGTCAAAGAAGCATTCCTCATCCGAAGGGGTCCGGTTGATTTTCTGGACAGACAGTAAAATAGAGAGTCAGAATGCCCCAAACAGCTCCCCGCGTCCAACTGCCCAGTCTGGCGTGGCCTCGGCCACGTGCCGTGCCCTCCCCTGCTCTGTTCGGAGGCCGGCTCCTGGCTGTGCCCACAGTGTGCCAAGCCCCGCGGCCTGGAGCCCGCCGGCGGTCACTGCTGCTTAGTCCCTGTGTCCTCCTGGCTTCGAAATAACCTCTCCCTTTTTCTCGTGCCACCTTTCAGCGTGGACAGTCTAACACCATCCTCTCTCCCGCAGGGACGCCTGAGTGGGAGCGGGGTGAAGAGCTGCTCTGCGGGACGGGAGCTGCGGCCCCTCCAGCAGCCACTCGCGCTGCCGCCGACCCCAGAGGCTCCGGGCAGTTCTTCAGCCCAAACCAGAGCCAGGCTCCCACCAGCGTGCAGCCGAGCCTCGCACAGAGCAGCCTCCGTTACTGCACAGGGCGCTCAGAACAAACCGGAGGCTGAAATGGAAAGAGGGGAGGAAAGGGGACAGCAATCGCCCTGGCATGGCTCCATGGGGACCAGGAGCTTCTGGGCTGGCAGAGGGGTGGGCTCCGAGAGGGACCGTGGTTGGGAGTGCGAGGGACGAGGGGGAACCGCGTGGATCCCCTGGCTGAAGCTCAGCTCGAGCTCAGGCCACGCCGCACTCCTCTGTCCTCTCTAACCGGCTACACTCAACCTTCACACGCCACTGCCCCCCAAGCTCCCAGTGCTTCTCGTCGGCACTCCTGTGTCCTCAGCACACCACTCGTGACAGTCACCAAGCTGCAAAGGACACAAAATTATAGTTTTTCTGGAAAACGGTTCTTGCACGAGAGCCCCAAATAAGCACCTTGCACCAGACAGGGATATATTTAAGTCGCGCTGTGTTGTGTCCAGTCCCCACGCTGGGAGAGCGAACCCAGAGCCCTGCTCGGGAGCGGTTGGCGCACTGGGACCAGCAGGTCCTTCCGAGAAGCCTCCCAGGACGGGATATAAAATTAGGCAGCGATAAGAGGGTCACCTGCCAGGCTCAGGAAGGGTCCCTGCCTGCTGAGCTGGTCCCACCAGATGCTGGAAAAAATACTGCAACAGAAACCAACCAAACACTCCTACAACAGGGTCTGCCTGTGCTGAGCTGTTTTCCAGCACGGGGCTGGGGATGGCCAGTGTGGGAAGGGGCCCCGGGTCCCTCCTGGGGAGCAGCACACCCCACTGGGGAGAGCTGGCCCAGAGCGTCCGGCCTTCCAGCAGAGAAAGGGATCCCCTTGGCTGTTCGTGAAGCAAAGCCCCTCTCCCAGCTCTGCCCGTGGCCGTCCCGAGAGCCCTCCCTCTCCTACCCCTGCGGTGCCATCCCCTGCAGAGCCCTTCACCGGGGCAGGGTGTGCAAAGCCCTTCAGGGGAGGTTGGGTTGGGGAGAGCCTTGTGCTGACAGGGTTAAAGCCACAAGTTGGATTCAGTAAATGAAGGGAAACAATTTTCCCGTATGCCAAGCGAAGCAGATGAGATGCACTCAGCTTCTATTTAGGGCACTGTCAAAATTAGCAGTGGGCCAGAGAGGAACATTAGCAATATGGGAGCTGATCAGGGAGGAGACAAACCCCTCTCACCTCCTTCTACGTGCGGATGCGCTAATGAAACAGCGGCTCAGACGGACCCTCTGAACCACCAACAGTTGCACCTTGGAAATCAAAGCTTGCTTGGGCTTGAACCGAGGATGAACCACATCTCTCATAGCTCTGCTGTGTTGGCTTGCGTGACCCAAATTTCAGGCTAGAGGAGGAAGCCAGCTCATTCACACCAAACCTCCCTCTAACTTCCCTGCAAACGCAGAGTAAATCAGAGCAGCCGCGGGTCCTCAGGAGAAGTTTTGCCTTGCAGGGAGCAGCCGTTGGTCAGAGCCCCCAGCTCGGGGCTCCCCCCCAGCAGAGGCCAGATTCCCCCAGGGCGCATCCTGCCAGGGACCCTGCAATCCCCCGTGTCAGGATCTCTGCTCAAAACGTGCCTGGGAGAAGAAGGGATGCTCAGGATCAGTAGGAAGAGCAGCCAGCACTCGTGAAGCATGGGACGGGGCTGGCTGCACGCCTGGGTAGCCGCCGGGACAGTGGCACCCGGAGGGGCAGGGGGCTGGTGCCCACGGGCCAGCGTCAGGGCTTGCGTGTGCTGCGCCGGGTGGGACATGGGGTGCCACAGGGCCCGTGGCACCCGCTGACGCCAGGCTCCCTCCAGCGCTGCCCCAGCCAACCCGCGCCCCAGGCCTGCGCCTCGCTAATTAAAATGCCCAAATATGACAGGGCACGGAGAGCCTGGCTCCGTCCACTCACAGCCTGCTCCCAGCCCCGAGGAGCTGCGAGGGCAGATGGATGCGCAATCGCACCCTGGGGCCTGCACCACCTGCTACCGAGCTGTGCTCAACCAGGGCTCGGCACACCCAGGACGGCCAGGAGGCTTCCCAAGAGCCGAGAGCCAGGGCATCCCCTAACGGGGCTCAGCAACCGTCCTGCAACGGCACAGACACACAACAACCGGCCACCACAGGCCCAAGACCCAGACCCCTAAATGGTCCCTGAGCAGCAGCTTTGATTTCCAGCCCCGAGATCACATCTCACCCCACGGCCTGGCCTCACCACCCATCCTCCACCTGTAGCACCACAACTGTCCAAATTCTGCCAACTGTTATTTTCCTCCATCCCCGCAAAGCAGCCAGCCAACCCCTTCTGCGCTGGGCAGAGACCCGGGGCTTTTGCTGGCACCTGCGGAGCCGGGGCTGCTGGTGCTGCAGAGATCACCCCCGGGGCAGCTTCGGCTGCCAACCTGCTAGCCCTCAGCACGGGCACAGAGACACACACACCTCTCTCCCCATGCAGGGACCAGGACAAGTGTGGAGCCTCTGCTCCTGCTCCCCGACCCTGTGCAGGACAGGGACGGCCGTCCCAGGCAGGCAAAGGTCCTGTACCTGGGGGTCAGAGCTTTGCTCCCGTTTTCCGTGAGTGGTATTTCCACCCGGACACTGCCGGCTCATCAGAGAGCTGAGCAACCTGGCTGAGGACAGCCCGGGAGCAGGACTCGCTCACCCAAAGCAGGTCTCCCTCGCTGGAAGGCATCCAGGCGTTTGCAAACGTTTATTTGCTGGTGGATGAGCGGCTGTTCAACCCGCCAGGTTGGATCCGGGATGTGTAAAACACAGCTGAGGTGCTGGAAAGGCAGCGAAGAGCAGCTGTGAGGAGTCACAGGGAGCCTGCTGCCACTCTGCCCCTCCCCTGCAGCGATGCCGCCCCGGGGAGCCCCTCTGCTCTTCAGGAGGGGTCAGGGGAGCCCAGTGCTGGGGCTGCCCCCAGCCCCTGCCTCTCCCAGGCCGCAGGGCACTGCCCTGCAGAGCACAAACACACCCTGTTCCCTCTCTGATAAACTCTCACTCCTGCTAAATAAAACCCTTCAGTCTCTGGCCGAGGTGGTTCTGGGCTGCCCAGCTCTGTCCCCCGGACACAGACCAGCATCTCGTGGGGAAACCCCTCGGACTGGCTGCTCCGGGCGCGCAGGGGAGGCCAGGGCTGAAGCGATCCCAGGAAAAGCAAAACAAAGCCAGAACAGACTCCTGTGCCTAACCCCCCCGGCCATTTTCACTCGGATTCAGGAAAGCCATCAACAAACATCGAAGGCCTCACGGCAAGAACTAAACCACTTTCCAGCTCCCAACACCCGAAGCCACAGCCCCAACACACACATCCCAGCCAGAAGCAGTAAAGCCTTTGGTCAGAGCAGCACAATGCCACGCTGCTGGGTCCCACCAAAAGCCTGTCCAGTTGCGGCCACGTCACAACACGCTCCCAGGCTGCGCTGGGACAGGGCTCCTGAGACCCCCGAGGACCACGGCAGATGATTTCTGCGCTGGCAGAGCCATGGCATGTCCCTCAGCAATTTCTGCTGCTGCCATGTGCCAAAATCACCTGCTGTACCCTGCACGGGTGAAACGTCCCCTTCGAAGGGAGCGTTGCCCAGCAGACCAAACTACAGATGCTCTCATGAGCTACCCAAAGGGCCAAACCTTGTCCCTCCGTCACATCAGCTTCTCTTTCTGCAGCTGGTGTCCCCACGGGGTGCTGGCCTGCCTTCGGTCCCCCTCCTCTCCTCCAGGCTCAACTTCCTGCAGATCTGCCCCAAAGCAGCAAGGACTCACCAAGGACCACTCAACTCCGGCTTCGCCCAGCCCTCCGAGGGGGACCCGCTGCCCAGTGGCGGATGGACCATGGTGGGTCTGGCACAGTGGATCCAGCTCAGGAGCTGCTGCTGGAAGGTGGCCTGGCTCTGGTGTGTGGGCCAGGTCAGGGACAAGGCGAGGAGGGCAGCAGGTTCGGGATAAAGCAGCAGCTCTCACCGCTGCTCCCACAGCAGCCCCTCAGAGAGCACTGCTTCGGCATTTAAACGTGTCCACCACCGACTCCTCCTCCTCGTCTTATTTCAGTGAGGAGACAACCTGGAGGTGGGTAAAGTGACTTGACCGTGTCCCACAGTGACGCAGTGGCAGAGCTGGGACAGGACACAGCGATCTGTTCCCAGGGCCAAGCTCTTGACAGCAGACAGTTCTTGGACAAACTGTGCCCCTTTATCTGCCCAGGGCCTGGCAGATATTCTTCCCAACACATCTCCGCCCGCGTGCCATGCCTTATCTGTCTCTCCCTCTATAAACCAGATGCATCACAACTCCTCACCTACTCTCTTCTCAAGGCAGGTGACCCCAGAATCACCAGGCAGGAGCAGGGCTGGCGTGGTGCTGGTGGCTGCCAGTGGTGGGAGCACTTTGTCCTGGGCTGCCCCGCTGCCTGCCAGTCACCTGCACGTGGCTTTGCTTTATCCCCACATCACCCCAACACTTCGCCCAGAGGAAAGCACCGCTGGCATGGCCACAGCCCCAGACCCCCCTCACCTCGCAGGGGCACCAGGCTCTGAGCTAACCCCCCCACCTCATCGCTTCACCTGCCGAAAGGCACCGGAGGGGAGGTTTGGAAAGAGCCTCCCAGAAGGTGAGGGGGGCTGGAGGAGAGGAGTGGAAGGAAATCCCTGGCCAAAAGCCTCAGCCTGTTTTACTGAGAGGTGAAATGTCTGGAGCATCATCTCTGGGCTCGGGAGTGGGGCTCTCCCAGTCCCTGGCCACCAACAGTTCAGTGCTGGCTAGAGCCTCCACTCCGTGATGAGACCATCACCTTCAGAGTCAGAAAAGCTGTTAAACTTGTCCAGTCTTCACTGAGGACAGCTCTTCCCTTTCAACACCAGCCCTTAAGCACTGCTGCCCCGCTCCCTCCGAGGTGGCAGGGCTGGCGGACACCCACCCCGTCCTCCCCCATAGCACGGCCAGGCACGGAGAACCACTGACCACACTCGCCACGCTGTGAGACGTCAGCAGACACCCTAGCCCTCGGTGCATTGCTGGCTTCTATTTCCCATAAAGCTGCAAAAATACTAATAATCAAAGTTCAAACTGCAGCTACCTGAAAACTTTAAAAAAACAAGCACACACAAGCACTGTCCAAGCCCTCTCTTCCGTATCTCTGTAGCTACCCCCTGCTTTACGCCCCATCCAGCCTCTCAGAGCACAGAAGGGAAACACAAACAAAAACCGAGTTTTACTTACTGACCTCGGCAGCCAGCTCTTCCCCAGGCTCCAGCCTTTACATGTCCACGGGCAGGAACGACCTCACCTCACTGGGCAGAGGCTGGCGATGCGGGGCTGCCGCTTCGGTGCTCCCAGCCAGCAGCCGGAGCGAGCCCTCCCCAGCTCTGCTCCGGGGATTTATGCGGGGCACGCAGCCATGTGCAGAACGTCGCCAGCCCCGGTGACCCGCCGGTGGGAGATGCAGCTTAAAGCAACAGCCCTGCTCGCCGCGCTCCTCCCGGCATCGCTCCCGCGCCCTTGGCGAGGGGGAGGACTCCAGCACGTCTCTCCCGCACCTCGCTGCCACGATCCCAGCGTTATTAGATGATGCTCTTAAACACACAGCGGAGCTATGTGAATATTTAGCTTTTCTTCCACCTCCTCACCTCCTACCCACCACACACACTTCACCTTAAAAATAGATTGGGATCAATTTTCCTAAACTACATCTGCAAACACGCTCAGCTCTCACAGGCACACGCACGACAGCAAATGCACCGTGCACACACAGACACAATATGATCGCTCAGATGTAAAGCACCAAAATATTGAAGGACCATTTTTAGCTCCCGATAGTCCTCCTGCTCCTCATATTATTAGATACACGATTTTTTTTTGTCCTGTCGCAAGAGCCAAAGATGCTGAGCCATAAGCATCTCTTAATTTAAGCGTACCACTGTTTAACAGAGGGGAATTTCTAATTGCAACGAGGTTTTAAACATGGGAAGATGGAAATGCTACGCAACAGCCAAAGAGCTGTTCTTACCTCCTATTTGTGAAATGTCAACGTGAAATGTGAATTTCTGACAGCGAAATGGGTCACTGGAAAGAGAAGCAGCTTGCCAAAGGCCACCTGGCAGGGCAGTGGCAAAATGGGGACAGAGCCCCCTTGGCACTCTTGGCTCTCTGCCCACACTGCCCTCTTACACTTCATTCTCATTTTTCATTGCAAAGGTAGAAAATTTCTTTATCCTGAACAAATGCAGCTTTTGGGGACTGCCTGTACCTTTCCACACCAGTACATTTATTGCCAGGAGTCACTCAGCAATTAGAAACACGGAAACTGTGTGGGGCCGGAGATCAGGACTCCTGGCTCAGTGCCTGGCACCGGCCCCTGCCAGGCTGCGTGCAGGGCACGGCGGGTGTCAGCCCCCAGACCCCTCCTATCCCCAAGAGGGGCTGTGAAGGCTCACAGGGGTTTGCAATGATCCTGGACCCAAGGGCAAGGCATCACGGATGCATAAAGCATCTCCAGGAGAGCAGCTGGGCTGGGGCATCCACGATCAGGCACTGTGGATCCATCGGTGCCCACGAGGCTGATGGGGCGGGGGTCAGGCTGTGCTCGGGGGCAAACACAAGCTCTGAAGCAACAAGTGATAAAATGCCCTGTGCTGATGAGACACGGGCAGAACTGCCCCGGTGGGGATGCTGCAGACGTGCAAGATGGACCCTCCCGGAGCCCCAGTGATGCTGGCCAGGATCCGTCCTGTGGGGCAGCCCCATCTGCCATGTGCCAGGAGAAGAGGCCAACTCTCCATCACGCAGGACCTTAAAAATCTGAGTATCAGGACAGAGCGGGCAAAAGGCAATTACTCTGCACCTATTTTGTTCTGGTGCCGCAGGCGATGGAAGGCAAGAGACAACTGGGAACTGGCCTCAAACTAAGCTGCTGCCTGGGGAGCTCACATACTAAACTGCAATTTAGTTTGTGATTTAATTTTTAAAAACTCTACAGCAACCGAGGAGGGGAAGAAGGGGTAAGGCAGGGCAAGGGGCAGGGCACGGCCGACCTGAGCTGAACGTCTGTGCTGCGGGCACCATCTCCCTGCTGCTGGGGGGCTGAGTGACGGGGACACATCGGTGGAGAGGGGTAAGAGGGGAATAAACCAGAACTGAGGCTCTGCTCCTTACCTGAAGAGTTGAGCCGACTTGGGACAGCTGTGAAAGGGGGGCTCTGAAGCTGGTATTGAGGGGGAAATGCAGAAGAGAGGTATAACCCAGGAGCAGAGCCCGCACACGAGAGGTCGGTGCTTGGAGCAGCAAGAGGCAATGCCTTCTTGCATCTGGGTTTAGGATGGAGCAAAGGAGAGCGAGTGAGACGTCCGTGACCTGCAGAGACACCACCTGCAACTTCAGAGTCCAGCCCTCACCCAGGGAGCTGCGAGTGTGCACCTGAGTGTGCCCTCAGCATGCGTGTGCCCCTCTGAGTGCCCTGGGCACGCGTGTGCCCCTCTGCGTGCCCTGTGAACCCCACAGCCCCAGCCCTGGCGCAGCCCAGGACGTGCGCACCGCGCTTCCCTCGTAGGATGAAACTATCACCCTTCCTTGGACCGTTTTCAAAGATTTTTTTTTTCCTTTAAACAACTCGCCCACTCATCCCTATAAACACCGGTGCTAAAAGCTGGTTCTGTTGTGAAGATTTCAAATAACTTGGGTTTTATTGTTTCAAACAAAATCAAAATAACTCACCCACACTCCCTCCTTCCCCAATACAGTAACTGCTGACCTGGTGGGAGCACGCCCGACTGCCAACACGTGGCTTAAATCCGCGCCTGTGCATCAACAGCAGGTGACAATATCGGGTTTGGTTTTATTTTGAGCGGGAGCGTGGCGTGTGTGCGTGGGCGCCTGGCTGAAGTGTTACTGACACCTCTGCTACTCGCAGCGCCGACCCGACCGCCTGAAAGCTCGTGCCGCCGTGCTCAGATTTGGCCGCTTTGTGCAACAGCCTTATTAAAACTGGATTTATGCTTTTTCCCCAGCTCCACGGTAACCTACCCCCAAATCACAGGTCAGTGGCCAGCCCCCACTGCTGAGACCAGGGCATCCATGGCGTGGAAATCACTTCTAGGTTCCCTTTGGGAGGCAATATATTAGTTTATTCAAACAGCCCTCACAGAGTTACAGCAATACTCTGTAGTTAATGGAGCAACTTTTCCACTTAGGTTTTGACAGCATTTACCACGCCAGGCTGGGTTTCCCTGTCACCATTCGATCGGAACACACAGATTTAGCACCTGAAGCTTAAATTACTGACCAAGGAGACAACTTAGAAGTATTGCCATTCCAGGTCAGTCCCTCCAGTCTATGGAAGAAGATGGGCAGCTATAAAGGTCCATTTGGCCCATCAAAAACCTGGAGGTTCCCTTAAATACCAAAATTGGGAGTAAACCTGAACTCCTTGCTCAAAACAACTCAGGTTATAGGCAGATGCCAGCAAGCAGTAAGTTCGTGGAGTGTAACCGACGCTCACCCTCACCCAGAGCTGCGGTACCCGGCCGTGCTCACCGTAGCACACCCAAGCAGCAAAGCACCATGTTTTAGCTGAAACCAGTTGCCGGATTTACTTTGCAGTCGGAGGGGGGTGGAACTAGGACCACGCTCAGCTAGTGAGTCTCAGCTGAGCAGCAGTAATTTGCTAAACCGAAATAACTCCGTTGCTTTAAAGGATATAACCCATATTCTTGATTAATTAGCACAGAAGCAGAGGTTAATATTCAGTGCTCAGCTCCCAGGCACCTACTCTATCCACCAGACCGCACCAGCACCTCCCCGCTTCCAGCCCTACCGAGGAGTAGGAGGTGACGGAGGAGACAGGTGCCTATAAACCCGCTGCCGGTGAAGGACACGCTCCTCTTCAGCGATGGAAACGATCCAGCGCTCCCCCAGCAGCAGATCTGCCCTCCTCCCCACCATATACATCTGAAATTGGAACCTACTGACAATTTGCTTCGAAAACGCTTTGCAAAAAAAGCCTACTTGTCTCTGGATTGCCAAAATTGTGCTGCTTTCTTGATACATACTTTTATTTAGACACCTACTTGCTCTTAGCTGGTTTAAAAAGCAGCTGAGCAGACGCAGCACCTTTCCCAGGGGTGGTAACGAAGGCAGTCGGTGGGTCCACACACACCCATCCACATCAGCACCCATAACGCACACCTAACCTTCATATAAACACCCTTCACTGCAGCAAACGCCCAAATCTTAATTATTATTTACTCATATTCCAGTAATGCCTGAAGGCCACACTCCAGATCAAGGCCTCATTATGCAAAGGCACCCCACAAAACATGAAACCCCGGCGCTGCTGGGGGCAGGGAGGATCCTGGGGCCGGTACCCGTGGGTTTGCCATTCAGCGATGGTCAGGCACAGCCCTTCTCACAAGAGCTTAAAAAGGTAAGACAAAAATCCCATGCAAACACAGGACCAGCTTCTCCTACCAGCAAAAAGCAGCTCTTGCTCTGGGAGATGCTTTTAAAAGGGCAAGATGAAACTACACCCCGTTGGGGAAGGCAAAGATGGGGAGGCTGATTTGCTCCACATGACAGTGCCCAGAGAACATGAGGATGCAAATGGCTTTAGACAGGGGCAGAAAATCCTCCGGGGACTTTTCTGCACATCCCAGGGGAGTTGCACCTCCTGCACCCGAGCACATTCAGTGGTCTCACTCTTTGCTGGCTCTTAAGAGAGGGCTGCACCGATCTGCAGAAGCTGGTTCCCTCTCCTCCAGCATCATGAGCACTGCAGGGAACTGCAGCTCTCTGTGTGGCACAGACACCAGGATCCAGGATGGAGAAGCTGGATCCATGGGATTGGCCGGGGCCCTTCTCTAATTGCACATCTCCACACGCAGCCTCCCCAGCAGTCCTGGCACCCGATGCCCTTAACAGGGCTCAGCTCTCTGCCACATTCAGGCTGGAGTCTTTCGGGGCCACATGAGGAACAGGAAGGAGCCGGGAGCTCTGAAAAACCATTATTTAGGCTTTTTTAGATTAATTGGTGTTAATTGCCTTGGGAGGCTCAAAAATAGCACTGCTAATGGGAAACATGGGCGCAGGCTGAAGGTGAGGTGCGAGCAGAGGCTCGTGATTGCCACGTTAACCTCGGATGCAGGTTGTGCCCTGCCCAGCGGGCAGCCAGCAGCGACTGCCCAAAGCAGGGAGACCTTCTCCCGTCCAGCTGGGGTTTGCCTGCCTGCACCTCTGACCCTGACCTCCCCTCCCGACACCTGCATTCACGCTCACACAGGGGCAGCAGGAGCCTTCCTGCTGCCACGACAGGTTTTTATCATGAGAGCTCCAAGAAACAGCCCTTGAACCTTCCTCATTTCAGGCTCCTTTGATTTATGGATTCACACCCTTCTCCTTACTCCTGCAACCACAGAGGACCCTCAGCCAGCTCCCAGGGAGCCTCAGTCTCCTGCACCTAGTCCAAGCACAGGCACAAGGACAGCCCAGAGAGATGCTGAAACCTCCACTCACCCTAAATCCAGAAAGGAGGACTGGCATTGAGAAACACAAGCTACTGGTATAGAAAAGATTATCTACGCAGACCCACCAAGCAACAGAAGAGCACACAGCACGGCTCCAGCAAGCACAGCCAGACCACGCTCCCTTCCCAGCCTCAGTCCACGCACAGAGACCGGCTGGATCCATCAGGTCCTGCCTTACACGCCAGATCCCACCAGCCACGGCTGGGAGCTCAGCACCCCGGAGGAACACAGGCACAGCCACGCTACCTCCAGCACTCACGTTTGCCTGAGCAAGAGACAGACGTGCAAGAAAACCAAACAAAATCGCCAGTCACCAGAGGCCCCCGTGTCATCTGGTGTCATCAGAACTCCAGAGATTTAAGCAGAGTTATGATGATTTACATCCAAAGAGAACCTGGACTATGTTTTTTTTTTAAGCTCTTCTGGCTTGTGCAGTTTATTAAATGCGAGAGGCCGGAACTGTGGATGTACAAAGAGCCCCAGGCACAGCAGAGACCCTAAAATGAATGAAGAGTTCCAGATTTTGAGAGAAGTCAAACATTTGGAGTTTTATTTGTCTGGGTCTGGCTTCGATTCATCCCTCTTTTTACTATTGTTCTCTTTAAAGTGACAGTTTCTAGGAAATGGTGAGTGTAACATCTCTTTTACTGTCTCATACCACTTGACGGCTGACAATTTGCCGGGAGAAAAGGCTGTGCAAGGAGGAAAGCAGACCTCAATTATGGCTTCAAAGTGCCAATAACTGAAAACTCAGTTACAGTGAGTCACGGGAAGAAGAACGTATTTTGGTAGCTTAGTTAGTCAGCTCCAGCCTGGACCGCTGGACTAGCTGGTCTGCAGACCTTCTGTCGTAACCTCCAACAAAGGTCTGCTGGGGGACCCTGGACAACCAGTTCAGTTTTTACCTCCTTCCTAGAGCAGGTTCCTCTGGTAAGAAGCTCGCTCTTACCGTTTTCTAGCTCCAAAACTGGCCTCCACACTTAGCCAGTTATGGATGAAGTATTGGGTCTCAGACGTACTTTCAGATGTTCCCCTGACCCTCAGCCCAAGGGATCTGAGAAGCATCCAGACCTTGGAGGTCCTTGATGTAACTTCTGCAAAGCCGAGGCTTGGACAGCCATCCTACACATTGTTTTTCTGCGTGTGGTTGATACACAAGCACAGGCTTGTGTTAAATCCTGCTTCCTATCTCCTTTCCACACCACAGCTTTGATTCACAACCCTGACCTCAGTCCGGGAGGAGGAAAATCAAGGGACAAACATAGTGGGAAAATGCAGAAAGAGGGTGCCCAAGCAACAAGAATATCCCAAAGACAGGAAGATGAGGAATTCAGCTTTATCTCTGGGACCTTAAGTACTGAAGCATCCCATGGAGGACCAGGCCTAGGGGCTGACACACGGGCACAGAGGCAGCAATACCTCTGCCTGGCTTCTGTTCAGAGTGAGATGTGGGCAGGACACTGCAAGGGCAGCTCTAGGACCAGCCCTGAGTAAGCAGTCCTCCACCCATCGCCGCCCTGGATAAAGGATCCTGATCACGCTGCGGCCCGTGCAGATACCATCTGCCCTGCCAACGCCAGCCCTGTCCCACAGAGCGTGTGGGAGTTATCTGACTCTTCAGTGGTGACAGGTTCTCTTTTTTACTTAGCTTTTGCCCTCCATATCATCTGGAGGACAGAGAGGAGAAAATAGTTAACACTTGTCCTGTGCTGCACAGTTTACCTTGTAGGGGTCATTTCTCCTGCTTCTGCACCCAAAGGGTCAAATATTCACAGGTGACCCAGAGGTCAGAGTCTGGCCTTTTCCTGGCTTAAATTAAGAAGTATCAAAACCATTCACAGCACCTTCAGGGGCTCCATAGCAGAGCTACGTTTCCCAAAATGAAAAGAGCATCAACTGAGAGTCTCCTTGGTGCTGAAAAGCCCCTTGCTCTGAGCAGGGACACCACTCCAGTGAGGAGGGGTGTGCCCAGAGAGAGGCAAGTGCAGCATCTGGCCCCAGCACCTCGGAGGGTCAGGACAGGTCCTGCCTCACCTCTCCCTGCCAGGGACACTGCTCCTCCCCATGCACTCTCCCAACCACACCTCGCCAGGACCAGCTTCTCCTCCATGGGATGCCAAGGAGCCTGGCAGGTAATTCTGGCTTTTACTCCAACTGTGTATGCTCGCCTACCACCCAAACCCGCCCCTCTGCATGAGAAAAAGTAACTTCATGATGGATCATAAAACCATAAACCTCACGTAACTGCTTGTGCAGCCCCAGCCCCGCACACCGGAGCTGCCCCTGGGGAAGGGTCGTGCCGGGGTTCGGTCCCTCAGGCACGACACTTGCCTGCAGCAGAGCCTGCAAGGCCCAGCTCTGCCGTGCCTCCCGCTCACTCACACACTCTCATTCGATAATTACAGAGAAAACCAAGGCAAATCCCAATTTTAGTGCCATTATAAAACAGAGAGGGGGAATTCATTACCTGGCAGCTGTTAATATTTAAGGAAGAAACTGATAATTTACCTCTGAGGCAATGAATGCAGCAGAGGCAGCGCAAGCCAGAAAACGCTATTGCCTCCCCCCCACCTCTGTGCAGTTACTTTGCAGAGATTTTCTATCTACCCATTTATTTCCCTGCCTCCCATGCTAGCACCAAAGTCCCAGCGAGGAGCAGCCTGTGCCAGGGTTCTGCATTGCAAAACTCACGAGAGCCTTGGCTCCGGCTCTGCTGCACCTCTAGAGTTGGGAGAGCGTTTTTTAAACCTCTCCTGGCTCGTGCAGCATCCATGCAACCAGCCCACTGAGAGAAGAGGAGCTAAAGCAAAGAAGGGCCCTAGAGCTTAACAAAAATACTGATACAGACATAGGTGAGGAAAGGTCAGACAATTTAAGATGTCTCTGAGGAGGCGACCAGATCATTGGCTGCTTCTCCAAACAGCCCAAATCCCTGGAAGAGCCTCCCCAAAGCTCTCAGGCTCAAGCCCCCAGAAAGTTCTCCAGCACATCCTGCCTCCAGCCAGGAAATATCTCAGCCCAGCCTCCCTCCCAGGTCTGTGTCTGCCCGAAGCACTACAGAAGGTCCCACAAACTGAACACGAAGATAAAGCACTACACAAACAAGCTGCAGCTCAGTGTTTACCTGCTCAGTTCCAACAGGACTGACACCAGCACAGCAGCCTCCAGGTGTCATAGGAACAGTCTTAAATTTAGCAGCAGCCGCCTCCCCTCTCCCTGACTCCTCTCTTCCTCTCCATCCCTCTTGCTCTCGGATTCTTGGAGCATGTTTACACCAGAAACTCTGACCAATGATAATGGCATAATTATACCCATGTAGCTAAACAAAACATAAAGGCTGTGGGATAAAGCAGGGTGTGCATTTGCACTGCCCTGGCACTGTGGGAGTTTACACATCAATGAGACAAACAGGCTGCCTCACCTTCAAAGAGAGGGAAGATGCACAGACAGCCACCGCAGAGCAGCAAAGGCTGCCTCGTGCAACCCCCCGTGTTCAAGCTCCTGAGGGACTGCAAGGAAGTATCAGTTTAATCTTCTCCCAAATAATACAAGACAACCAGGGCAAAGATGCTTTGGGGTCAGAGCACAAGTGGCTGGGAAGAAGCCCCCAGGGCTGTGTTTCTCCTCGCACCCCAGCATCCACCTGGCCAATTCTGCCATCCACAGCGAAGTCCCAGGAGATGGATGGGGGCATCTGGCATCCTCGTGCTGCCTGGACAACACAGGATTCGGCAGGACCTCCCTGCCCGGCTCTGCCACGGGCGCCACGCCGCCCTCCAGCTCTGCTCCCTGCCCAGGGACACCGGGAACTGACCTCTGCACTTGCAGGCCAGGCAGAGAGGCAACCACGAGCATCTCTGTGCATCGCTCCTGCAACCTGGCAATCCCTAGTAAACCATAGAGAGAAAACCATCAAAAGAGCTCTGGCAACCTGCCTTTGGGGCGGGGGAATACGATCTACAGAATTTTCCCTTCTTTTATGATTGCTTCTCACTGTAATCATAAAAAAGGTCTTATAAAAACATTTGTCCTAGGGAACGTTTGGCGATGCAGCATGCTTGCAAATTGTTCAGTGTCTAAATACATCAGCAACCCATCTCTGCAAGTCATCACTGCAATCAAACACGGCTCCTCTTGACTATAAATGGCCTTTGCTGAGGAGAGGGTGGAGAACAGGTCTGAAGAGCGAGGAAGCGCTCCCTCGAGCTGATGCACTCCCCCGGGAAGAGGCGAGTCCAGGTGAACGGGACCATTTCTAGAGCACGGATCCCCAAGGAGAGGAGAGGAGAGGATTAGGTTTGATCCTTACCTCTCTCCATGGTTTTTGCTCCAGCTGTTGGACCTTAACCCAGTAAAGCGCTTTAGCCCTTGAACTCTGGCACGTGCACATTGACCTCAGAGACTTTAGCTCGGTGCCGACGTTAAACGCAAGGCCCAGAAGTGGGGCAGGTCCCAGCCCCTCCCCAGGCAGTCTTTTCGGGAATACACAGCCCCCTTCTCCCATGGACCCTCTCCTTTTTCTACAGTGGTTGCTCTCTCAGAGAGGGGGGTGAGGGGGACACAGCCTCTGATATTTCTGAAGTGTTAGAAAAATCCCATCCTTCTAGTAACCCTCTAAAACAGAGCTGTTACCAAGTCAATCAAGAGCTGGAGTGTTATGACCTTCTCCACAGTGGAGCAGAGGTGTTAAATTTATGTGCAAGCCTTTGATATCTGCAAGCTTCACACGGTACAAAACCTTCTGCTTTGATGTTACTTTTAAAAGAGAGGAAACTCAGGTGTGTGGTGCCCAAGTCCCAGGGAGCACTTGGATGTGGCCACCCTCAACTGCAGGCACAGGGACCGAGCTCTAACGCAGCTACTTTTGCTCAGGGCTCTGCTGCAACATAGAGAAAATGTGACCAAATGTGTCTCACCCCCACCAGCTTCTCCCAGACCAAACCCACCTTTGCTCTGCCTGTGGAGAATCAGGCACTCACAGCCCTGAGTATCCCCATGGGAGCTCCAGACCTGACCTCAAAGGCGAAGAGGACCATGGCCTTGCCCCTCCCGCAGACCCAGGCAGTGCCGGTCCCTCTCCTCCCAGTGACCACCAGTCTTGTCTGGGAAATTCCCCCACTCCACGGGAGGGGTAAGGAAGCCCATCTCTCTGCCCTGCCAGCATCACGACCCTCCTGTGCAAGCTCTCCATCATGTGCAACACCAGCGTCTTGCACAGCAGTGGCAGGAAGGTCTGAGCCACACGGATGGACCTGCCACAGGCCCTGGCACGCTCTCCTACCTTACGCAGCACCTGGGCCATGGCTTCTCCCATCCATCCCAGCATCGCCATGGCTTTGCCAACAGGCTGAGCCCTTCTCCCGGGGCCCGACAGAGCTGCCAGCAGGGATGGGCTCCTCTCCATCCCCGAGCTCACTTTGCCTCCCTTCACTTTCCCCTGCCTCCCCTCCCCTCTCCTGCCTCCTCCCACGGGGAGTTTCCCAGCAGCTCAGTAATTAGCATCATCACCACCGATGCTAATAACACCACCACAGCACCCGCCATCCAAAGCTCAAACAACTTTACAGCCATCATCACGCCTCTGTAACCTCCCCAGGGTGGGCGGGGAAGCAGCATTACCCCATCACACCGATGGGGAGGAGGGAGGTAAACAAGAGGCAGTCGGTGGCAGAGATGGGCAGCGAACCCGGGAGCTCTGACTCAGGCAGCGGCACCCACGGGACCTTCCCGTCCCAGGGAGCTGCCCACTGCCATAAGGCCCCTTTGGAAGGAGGTCAGTGGCTGTGTTGACAGCAGGATTTATCCAGAGGTTACATCACTCACTCGCCTTGGGGCCTGGGAGTCCTGGGATGAGGTTTTTTCCTGGGCATCCCTGCCCACTGCCTCGGTTCCCCTCTGCAAAACGACCGTGCGAGAGCAGCACATGGGACCACGTGTGCAGTCTGAGGTCACGCGTTCTGATGGGACAGCAGGTATTGCGGCATCCCATAAAAGCACCTTAGATCAACCATTAGAGCTCACAGAATCACAGAATCAATCAGGTTGGAAGAGACCTTGGGATCATCGAGTTCAACCATTGCCCTGACACCACCATGGCAACTAGACCATGGCACTAAGTGCCATGTCCAGTCTTGTCTTAAACCCCTCCAGAGATGGTGACTCCACAACCTCCCTGGGCAGCCCCTTCCAATGGCTAATGACCCCTGCTGAGAAGAAATGCTTCCTAATGTCCAACCTGAACCTCCCCTGGTGAAGCTTGAGGCTGTGTCCTCTTGTCCTGTCGCTAGTTGCCTGGGAGAAGAGGCCGACTCCCACTCCACTACAACCTCCTTTCAGGTAGTTGTAAACTGCAATAAGCTCACCTCTAATTAAGGACTCGCTCTTTACTTATGGATTATAAAGAGGATTTTTACTTTGAGCATTCACAAAATGAGGAATCTGTGGGGGTTCTTGTCTGAACAGCCTGACCAGGGGAAGCTGCTCTCCCATCTTGGGTGGGGTTTGCTACATCTGATCAAAAAGGCTCCCGTGGATGGGAATTACAGCTTTTCAAAAAAGCCCACCACACTCCCCTACAACAGAGCGACGCAGCCCCAGTAGCCCCCCGACAGACAGGGACAAAAGCAGAACACAACACAATGGGTCGCTTCGCTTTTGGCAAGTACCCGCAAGATGACACTGACTTTCAATGTTCTGAGGTCTGGCCCATGCTACAAAGTCAGGCTGGCATTAACTGTCAGCGGGGAGCACCAACACAAAACAAAATTCACCTGAAGCGACCCAGCCTTGTCCACCAGAACATACTACAGAGACCTTCTCCTGGCAAAAGAGGCCTTTCTGGAGGGTCTCTCATGTGTGGAGGGGCACAGTCTGATGACAACCAGCTGGTGTGAGCCATGTGCTGGCTGGCAGGGCTCTGCTGCCTGCAACAGGGTGATGAACCATTTCCCCCTACGCCCGGACAAGCAGCATGCACACACTGCGGGGAGCAGGGCAGAATTTCAAATGCCTCCTGAGCCTCCCCAGCTCTGGCTTCTGTGGAGCTCCTGGATTTCTGCAGGTGTTTCAGAAAACTTTAGGAAAGGAGATATAAATACACCTGCCTTCGCTTTGTGGGTGCACAGGCAGCGGCAAAACCTCGCTGGGGGCTCTGGCCTTCTTGGCAAGGAAGGATGGCAGGATGCCCTGCTGAGAGCAACGCGGGGAGGCTTCGGTGTCCCACCTGCATTTTGCCAAGCAAACTCCCCTCTGCCGTTCAGAGCGTCTGCCTACAAAGACAGCGAGCCCGATGGTGCTGTGTAACTCTGTACAGCTACTGGTTGGAAGAAAAACCCAATAAAACACTTGTCACTGTCATTTTTATGGGATGTGGACTATGGTTCGTTAGATACCAAATAAGGGGCATTCTTTAAAACATAAGACAGGCAGCCACCCTTCTCCTCCAGCCACGAGCACTGCTGAGTGCATTGGTCTATTCTCTCTTGGGATAAACCAGGACATGTTTAGTGTCTGCAAGGAGGAAGATGTCATTTTTTTTCCACACACCGCTGCTCGGCGTATCCTGTTGAATTCACTCTATGCTGTTTCATGCCTGGGAACTGGACTAAAGAAGGACTCTCAGGGCTCAGCTCACAAATCCAGAGCAAGTGGGGAGCTAACACACACACACACTGCAAAGCCAGGGCACACAGGGAAGAGGCCTTGGGAGAACAGCTGGTGAAAGACGACGACTGCAACAGTCAGGTGGAGCCTGAGCCACCCCTCGGCAACAGCATGAACCCCAGGTGTCCCAAAGGCACCTCCTGCGACTGCGGTGTGCGTGTCCATGTCTTCACTCACTCTTGTACGGATGTTCACCAAAACCCCATGTGCGCTTTCATGAGGTCACTGGTGGTTGGCAATGTCCCACGGGCCCTTTTCTTAGACACAGCCTATGTGCTCACAGCTATACCCCTGAGGAATGCTCTTTGCCTTGCTCTTGATGGAGCATGGCTTCTGTTTGCTTTTTGGCTGTTTGAGTTAAAAATACAAGGCTATTTCTGGCAGAAGTGGTTTTTTTTTCTGCCTTTGTATTGCCTCGGATGCCCCTGTGCTGCTGTCTCCTTTTTGGCTCAGATGAGCTTTGTTTTTCTTCTCAATGATCATGTTTGCACCCGTGAGCAGTAGGAAATGCTTTTCCTATTAGACCATTTCCACGAGCACTGTTGGGAATGAAGTACGAGCTCAGAGAAGTCTAAAAAACACCAGTTGGTGTAAAGATCCTGTCTCCAATGGTCAGAGAACTGAAAAGCAGGAATGTCTGTGGTCAAAGAGGGATGTGTACACACACAGAGGCACACAGGTACAGCAGGACACGTTCTCCCCATGACCCGCAGACCAGGAACAAAGAACTTGGTGCTAGAAACACTCTCAAGCAACCCCACTCTACAGACAGGCTTCAGCCCAAGCTCTGCAGCTCAGACCCTTTCTCACCCAGCATGAAAATATTTTATTTCACTTTTCTTAAATGCCAAGAAAAAATAGGCCTATCTTTCCTGGCTTGGATTTATTCCATCTGGAATCACTGCATGATCACACACTGTGATAGTGTGTTACAGACTCAGTATAAACCAAGAGCTCAAATACTTTCAAGCACCCATTCAATCATTCAGTCTTCGCTGTTACGCTCCGTATCTCCTGGCAACAACAACCTGAGGACTTTGGGCTTCTCACTTGAGATCACTGAGTTCAAGTATCTCCAAGCCCCCTCCCACGATCCAGAAACATGCCATCGTTCGTGGGTGTGATCCCTGTCTCCAGGACTTAGAACAAAACCAACACAGCTGCAGGAAGCCTCCCCAGTACATTGTATTTACCACGTGTCACAACAAACATCAACACAACCGGAAGATAACAGCCTAACGAAGAGCTCAATTGTTCAGGCTAAAGACATCAAAAAGGCACATGGAGAGCTTCCCAGGGCACGGATCCCCACCACCTTCTGCGGAGCCAAGCACAGACTGAGTCAGAGCTCTTCAATACCCAACACAAGACTTGCTGCATGCCAGGAACCCATAAATCATTGATATCAGGGCCAGCTCCTCTTGCCAGCTTCTGCTCTTTAGGAAGCATGCTCCACCTAACTTGCTTCCAAAGAGAAGCTCCTAGACAATGACTTTCTATAATCTCTGCCTAATAACTGATGAACTCAAAGAGCCACTCTGCACATTGCCACTCTGGAGACCATCAGTGTGATCAGGAGATGAGAGGGAACAATACCTAAGGTCCCAGATTTGGCAAAGGCAACCAACATTTTTGGTTGCTCACCAAAAACCTAAAAAGGGCTCTGTTTCTTGAAGGCAACAAGCCCACTCCTCATGAGCCCCAGGAGGAGGATCAAGGCAGGCTCCACACTGCTGTGTTCTTCTGGAATTCAAAGCATCACACCCTGACAGTCCCAGACTCAGGAAAGTTCAGGTCTGAACTTTCATCCCTCAATAGAAGGTTACCAATACCACCACTAAATACCAAGTTCTCATAAACCAGTTCATGATGGAGACCGGTACCACTGTTCTGCTTAATGGACAGTGAAGCTGAGGCTCAAAAAGGCAAAATGATTTGCCTACAGTTGCCCAAACAGTCAACAGCAGACCCAGGTGCAGATTCTTTTCCAGCCAACAGGCCACACTGCCACCCCCACACCAGGTTAGAAATGAGGTAAGAATGAACATCCTACAAGAAACTCCCAGATCAGTAGTGGAGGAAAAAACATCTTCCTACCATCTGTGACACCTGGACTCGGACTTCGCTGGTATCCAGTGGTGATGTACTTGACCCCTGGGACTTTCTCTCTGAACTGGATTGGTGCTCCCGGTATTTCTTTGACCTTGCAGGTAATGACAAGAACTCTTTTCCAGAGATCTTCAGGTCTCCCACGTGATGACTGTCCCCATTCTGGTCCTTGGGAAAGCAAGAAATAGTCATTGCACAAATTGCTTGTCTCAGGTTTCTGTGGATATCTGTCGGCAAGTATCCACAGAAGCAGAGATGCACAGAAGCAAGAAGTTAACGTGAAGTTTAGCTGATGTGAGTTACCACTCATGTTAAAACAGGTAGGAGCCAAAAGAGTCAGTGGGCAGTGGGAGAATTAATAAAAATACGTAAGTGCGTTTGGCATTTAACTCCCAAAGAGAGTAAATTCAGGGAGAAGCTTTTGTCCAGCCCTCCCAGTGCTTACTGGAATGTTTAGGCACCCAAATGGTTTTGCAAGCCTGAGGTTGTTTCCCATTGACCATCTCCACCTACCTGCAACTCGGGCGAGTTTTTTCTCTCTGTGACTCTTGTGTAAAAGGGGAAATGCTCCCTGGGACGCTCAGGAGAGCTGTGCCTGGGAAGCGCTGGATGAATGTAAATTATTTGTGCCAAAGACATTCCAGAAAGGCCGAGCACGGCTGCCTGCCTGGCCACCTCCTCTGGGAACGGGCACGACTGAGCCCCGTGGCAGCACCAGTGCCTGCTGCGGGGCAGACTCAGCGATCCTGTGCAGGCTTTTCTGAGAAACTTAAATGATTCCCATAGGTGGAAAGGCTCAGTGCCTCCCAGCTGGCTGCAGAAACAGCCTTTGCCCTGGGGGAGACTGAGAAAACGCTGATCTGCTCGGATCTGACATTGCCAGCGGCGAACCGGAGCAGAGGCAATCCTTGGAGCCCCTTGGAACAAACCCCTCCGCCTCCTGCCATGCACCAGCTCCTGCTTCTCACCTCTGCTTCCCTACCTGTGCTGAATGCAGCACTCCGCTGGGCTAATAAGGTGCTGAGATTTGCCACCAGCCACTAAAGGGGCTAAAACGCTAACGATTACCCTCTCCACAAAGGGCTGCTTTTTCAAAAAAGCATAAAAGTGGCTTTTTCAGCTTTCAGTTAAGTGCCTTTTTAGTTAGACCAGCTGTTCCTCTCCTCCAAGCTCTCCAGAAACCCTCTTTGGTTAATCCCATTGACTCCAATGATATCTGCTAATTGCATACTTGCCTGCAAACGAAGCCTGTCAACAAGCCATTACAGATTCCTACTGACATTTAATCTTTGAGGCCAGACATCTTTGCTTACCTTTTCAGAAGGGAACTTCAGGAGGTCTAAGCTGTCCATGCTGTTCCTTTGGAGTCTCTTTGGCCTGGCTCCTGCAAAACAACGCACTCTCGCATCAGGAGGGTGTCACGCACCGACAGCACTAATGTCACACAGATAAAATTCAAACCGGGGCAGACCCTCCGCTCCTGTTAACTACAAAGTCAAAAGGACGAGATGCTGCAGCTGTGCTGTCCTTGAGATTCAAACGTGGTTTTTTCCCTGTATTGTTTTGGGTCTTTTTCAAAGCACTATCACAGCAGAGTCGGCAGCAGCGAGGGCTGCGTGAAGCTTCTGCTCTCGAACCAGTGGCTGGGACACACTACGACCCTGATGTCAACTGCGGTCTCTGGAATTCAGGAATTACAAACCCCACTCTAAACAACAAAAGTCAGAGGACTGACATTGAGAAAAATCATAATAAAAATATAGTTTAATAAATTTGTTGCTTTATCTTCATGTTTTTAACTTAAAGAATGTATCTGGGACTCAGCTTTGAGCTTTTCTCTACAGTCACGAGGGCTGGAAAACTAAGTGAAAGAGCAAATATTTTCTATCACAGGCCCAACCTTAAGGAGAACAAAACCTTGCCCTGAAGCCAACAGAGAAATCAGAAAATATGGCAGCATTCATCATATTTATTTGAGATTTCATAAAATTCATTTTAATGTAGTATTCTAGCAATAACAGAGTGGACAAAACACAGTTCAGCTCTGACTCCTGCTTTCCAAATTCTCCTTACCGCCACGTCTCCATCCAACCTGCTTCCAGCTTCTATTGCCTTGCTCACTAACCCAGCCAGGACTTCCCAAACAGCCCTGGGGTACCTTCACCACGTCTGGGAAAACTTCTGCCCTTTCACCCTCCCGCTCCCCTTCCCTGATCTTTCCTGCAGGTTCAGTTTAGCTGAGCACCACGTGACATCCCCCCAGCAACACCAAACACGGCAGAAATGAAAGCTTTGGTCTCCAGGTCCCATGACAACTTCCAAGCTTCAGGGGAGATCCTGGGGGAGGGTGTGAATGAATGCATGTGAACTGAAACCCATCCCCACGCTGAGCCCTGAGAACGGAAACCACTGAGCGTCGTGTGGTTCCTGCAACAGCAAACTCACCAAACCCAACGATTCCCCACTTTCCCACCACCACCTAACAGCACTGTTGCACCTTAGTTATAAATGACTTAAAGTTAATTTCACTCCCTCGCTACTTCTTCGCTACCCTAAAGCCATTTACTTCTTGCAGCCATAAAGACTCAAATCCACAAAATATTTCTGCAGGTTTCTGTCTCTCTACTCCAAAAAGCACATTAGCACCAGCTTCATTGTAAGGCGACTTCATTACTAGGCTTTGAGTTCAGAAGGGACCAACATCAGGGTTGGCGAATAGGTGCAGAACAAATACTGCTGTGAATACCCAGCAAGGCCAGAGAACAAGGAAAACGTAACGACACGCATTTGCCATCCCTACCAAACCCTACCCCCTTCCGCGCTGCAAAGCCAGTTGCTCACTTGGCAGCAGCTCAGTAACAACAGGATTTGATCCCGGAAGGTCAGCGATTGCTGCTGACCCTGGCAAGGGTTCAGACACAGGGCTGCCTTCCCTTTGGAGCAGGCAGGAAAAAAGGACATTGCTGCCCTCAACAAAGCAGGCAGAACTCTTGATTTTACCATTTTTATTTCAGTTCTTGCTTATGTTTACTAAGATATCTACAGTTTCTTATGTTTGCTGACATATCTCAAGCACCTCCTGCGAGCAGGTTGGGAAAGCATCATGCTGTTGGATGCCAATGAAACAACATGGTTATTTGGTAGCTGAACACATCTATTATCACAGGCTGGATGTGCACTCAGCCATGAAGACAGCTGAAATGATCAAGCCCAAGCCCTCTCCCACCATAAAACGGAGAGCGCCGCACCGCTCTCGGTGGGTAGGCACAACCCACCACCCTGCCACAGAGACCCCTTCGCTCCATCCAGGACTTCTCTTCCCTGTGCTAAATGCCACCCAAGCTTACACTCCTCAGGGGCACCAGTGATACCACTTTTCAGCTGGGAGGATCCAGAGCTCTTACATAAAGCTGAAGTCCTGTACCAGCTCAGTGGGAGACACAAGACACCCCACACCCAGCTCCCATCGCTCCACCACGCTCCCACCAGCAACTTGTGGGCATCAGCAAGCAGGAGGTGGCTGTGCATGGCATGCCAGCCCCAGGTCTCCTCCTATGCTGCTAAATGAGCGAAGGGCTTTTGGCTGCTGCCACGTCAGTCAGGCAGGAGCTCAGCGAGGGGAAGGCAGCGGCGGGTTGTGCCCAGTGGCTCCCGGTTACGCACGATGATGTTCTGGACATTGCTATAGCTGCTCACGGCTCTCAGCTTCCCTCGGCATAACCTACAGTCTTATGTGCGGAGCAGTGAGGTGGGTCTGGAACAAAAGACACCTACAAACACTTAATCAGATGGTACATTTGGGTTTCAAAGCAATGCCCAAGAGGCGAGGCCAGCATCTGGAAACGAGCGTGCCTCACGGCGGCTTTTAACGGCCACTTCCAGGAAAGCAAGAAAGAAGCGAAGTGTGTCTGATTAGATAAACACACATCATTTCCAGCAGTCTCGAGTGTCGTTAATTATACACCTCCCTCCTCAGGTGCTTTTGTACATTTGCAATAGCATTAAACCGCTGGCCAGAAACCATTAATCTCTGATCTGAGAAAACCTGCCTTCCCCTTTGTTAATTTAATACACGTAGTCAGCTGAGACTACCCCAGCAATTAGGGCGCGCAGAACAATTTGTCTTTTTCAGTTGTTTTGATGTTGGTGTTCCTCTGTTACCATGTGGATTTCACATCCAGTTGAGGTAAGAGAGGAAGAAGTTAGGAGTTACAAACTCAACTTCAGAGCCATCCCACTCAGGTGTTTTCTTCCCAAAGAAAACACAACCAGCACCAGGGCCCAACGCTGGTCTCGCAAAACCCCACGGTTCTGCCACCCCCACTCCCCACGAGCTGTGCTGCAGGGGGAGCAAGCAGTGCCATTTAACGAGCAGCTAGAAGAATTAAGAGGCTACCTATTAATCAGGGCTATCGTAAACTGGATCGACACAGGCAGCAATTCCCACCGCGCTCGCGGGAGCATCTCCCCTTCGCTCCACAGCAGACAGGCTCGGAAGCCTGCGTGCACTCATCTTCCAGGAGAGCAGAGATTGCCATACTCACAAGCACCCCACGACAGAAGGAGTCCCATTAACTTTCTGTCTCCGACCAGGACATCCCCTCAGATGGCTCCAGACGTAACTCTCAGCCTCCTCCACGTTATTTTTCCCAGCAATACCTGCAGCACCATCAAATCCTCAGCAAAAAATTCAACTCTGCCTCTTTCTCCCCAGTTCCGATCAACAGCAGCAGCGTGAATGCAAAAGATGGAGCAGCTGAAAACCTGGGTCTGTTCCTCTGGAAGGTTTTTTCCTCTCTCTCCAGTATTTATTGGCATGTTTACCAAGCCTGCTGCAGAGTAACGGAAAACCTCAGGGGCATTTCTAAATGCTCTCTCTGTCTTTTAAGGTTTACTGAGGTCTCTAATAGAGCAAGTTGAAACCTTCTTGTGAACATCAGCTGAGCAGCGCTACTGACTGCCTGTATTCATGCCTTGTTTTCCTGGAGCTCCTCGGATGTTGTTCTTTTCAGCGCTCAGGCTCAGGATGGTTGTTCCTTTTAGAAATATTTTTTTTTTAAATCTCTCCCCCCACCCCACCCATGATCTCAACACCACCATGAACCAAGGTTGAGGTGTTTTGGGGGTTTTTTTTTTGTACTTTTTGCTTTTACAATTTGGTTCCTGAGGGGGGTTTAACGGTTTTCACATTCCTGTATTTTAAAACTCGATGAAGTAGTCACCTCCCTACCTGGAAGGGAGCAATGAATTCCAGGGAGGGAGAACTTTACTGCAACAGAGCAGAGTGGACGCTTGTGTGCTTGCTTGCATGCATGCATGAGACATCCTTGCTTCCCCCAGCTCCCTTACATCCCCTCATCTCAGAAATACTCCCCAACACTAACCCAATATATCCACGTCATGTACCCCATCTAGACACATCTCATGTTTCCTACTTTCCTTGGGCTTTTTAAGCTGATCAGTGTAGAGCTACACTGGGCCCTGCACATCTGATGGAGAGGTTAAACCAGAGTGCTGACATGGTGCACGCAGCAAGCCCAGCATCTTCTCATATCCCCTTGGTATCTGCCACCAGCTCCATACTGCCTGGAAGGGCAGGATCAGCGTGGTCTCCAGAGGGAAGGACTGTTCCTGTGCCACAGGCAGGCCCTTCAACAGGCAAGTCCTCAGTTTTCAGGGTGCAATTAGAGTAGAAATGCTCAGGTAGCAAAAATTCTCTAGCAGTACCTTGCTGCGAAGTGAGATGTAGCCACAGAAAACACAAGGAAGTGTTTTATCACAGGATGGTGATGGGATCATCCCATGTAAATTTGCAGTAGGGCAAAGCTGGGTAGACAGTGGGGTCAGAGTTCTGTTCCTCTACAGACAGACTCCATATCCAACTGGCTCTCCTGAGATTTTGGAGTTGACAAGATCGAGCAGAACATGTGTAGCAGCGACTCAGGGAGCCCTGCCAGGAGCTCTCATCAAGTTGACATGTGCTTTGCTAACTCCTAGGCTCCCCCCATCTCCAGCAGCTTGGAGAGCTGCCTGCTCCATCCCTGTTTGAGAAGAAGCAAACCCCCCCTGACGCAGATCAAGCGACAGTTCTATTTGCAGGCCGGGAACACGCTGTATCCCTCTGGGGTGGCTGTACCAGAGGAAGCAGAATTAAACCTGACAGTGGACTCCACAGAAGACCAACGGGGAAAGGTTGTGTGGCCCACATCACTCCTCTCTGCCTCCAGCTCTCCTGGGGGAGCAGCACACACAGCGCAGCGGCAGTGGTTACCCCACAGAGCACAAGCTTTGCACCACAGACAAAGAGAACACAACAAATCTTGGTGTAAGCACTTGTATTTTCATGAAAAGGTCATTTCTCTCTGTACCTGATTAACTGAGATACTGACTTGTCTTTTGGGTGAGTTCTTCCAGCCCAGGACAGGGCCACCCCACATTCGTACAGACCCCAGCATTTCAGAACCTTGATTTTGGCAGACCACTCTAAATATTGTTCAATATGATTAAATTAAACCAGCCAGACAGTTGTTTGGGGTTGAAGACTGGTCTGTAAACCCTACCAAGCTCAGAAGTGACACTAGAGATATGGTCCAGCAATCCGAATGCACACAGAGCATCTCAAATCACACGCTGCTGACACCTAATCAGGAAAGCTGTGTCAAGCTAGTGCTCCACTCTTACAGCCAGCTCTTCAAAGAGGAAAGTGGAACCTCTCCCCCCCCCCAAAAAAAAGCACAGCAGCAAGAAAAGAAAGAAGAAAAAAAAGCTGCCTCCAGTAGGACAAGCATCTCATTTAAGGCTTTAATTAGTCTTCAAGCACATAATGGGTTCTGGCACTATAAACCCACTTGACCTCTATTATTGCCAGCACTTGCATGATAGATGCTGGCATTTGTTTTCCCAGTTGTTACTGGGATGGAACAATACTTTTCTCTAAATAGAGAAAGCAAATAATATCAGTTATTTATGATGACTGCACCATAAATTCCCAGCGCCACGCTGTTGTGTGTTGATCCATGGGAAGGACCATCTGCTTACCCTCCCCATCCTTTAGACAGGAAAGGACCAGGGGAATCCTGGCAGCTCTGGTCCCTTCTGTGTCTGAGGATACGGCTCGATGGGCAAACCAACATTTTTCTCCCTATCAGTTATTTGAGGGCTTTTCTGGCTGCACAGTCCAGACAAAAGCCCAGAGCAGGCATTGCTTACAACGCAAAGGACAGTACACGTGAAAATAATGAAGTTGACCCAGGGCCAGGGCAAGCTGTGGGGAGGCTGTTTCCAGTGTGTTGTCACATCAGACTTCCTCAGGAACGCTTCGGTCCCATGCAAGGCCCTCCCCATCCTCAGCTCTCCATCGTCAGAACTGGGAGCCAAAAGGAGAGGAATGAAACCTCTTCTGCTGGGAAGATTCGGGCTCCAGCGTGTTTGCTCTGACACGCTGTGTTCATTGGCACACAGACAGCACACAGCTGAGCAAATATCAGCCTTCCAGACAGATCCTGAGCACTACAAAACCTTCTCCAGCATAACAATTTTGTAGGTTTTTTTTCTCTGTGGCAAAACTGTTCATTAAAAAAAGTATATACAATGTGCAGCAATAAAAAGAAGTTACTTTTGAATCAAGATGCTCGTCTGCCCAATTTGGCAGCAGATGCTTTGCGTATGTGTCAGCCGAGTTTCGCATCCTCCAGAATCCAGTCTGACAGCTGCACAACTGGCTGAAAATAACAGCGGTATTGCACATCCACATGGCACCCGGGAGCCCCTTGGCATTTGGCTGGCTGCATTCAGGGCGAGCAGCCAGCACAGAGGCTTCTCAGAGAGGGAGAGGGAATAAGGAGACACTCTGGACCACATGCCAGAAGAGCCTTCACATTCACGTGGAAGAGGTAAGACTTGGAGCAAAAGTCCTCCTTGGAGATAGAGATGGGAGTTACTTTCCCCCAGTGGGGGCAAAACCAACGTAGCTCAGGGAAGCTGCAACCTTTGAGTAACAAGGTGATCTTACATCTTGTAGCTTTACAAGCGATTACTAATTGCCAAGATGTTGGGCACATCTTTGATTTGGGTTTTCCCCTACATGTGCAACGGGCATTAGCTTTTCTCTAACTGAGCAAGGCTTATTCGCAAATAAAGTGTTGGCAACTCAGGGCAAAGAATTCAGTATTTTTGTGTGTATTTGCAGGATCTAGAAAATGCAGAGCACCCAACCATGCAACACCTAACAGATAGTCAAACACAAGCCTTGGAGCTTGTGGGAAGCTTGGAGCCATGTTAGAGGAGGTCTCCTAGAACCATAACCTCCCCCAGGCTATGGTGTGTCTAATAGATTAACAGTTGTGGGGACAGGAGGATTTTCTGGGAGGTAAACTGAACTGGGTGGAGCAGGCTGGGAGGAGGCATGTAGCCTCAGGGCTAACTCAAGAACAGCCGTGAAAGCCTTGGCAGGAACTTTTGGCAGGCTTTCCTCTAAGAGCAGGATTTTCTCTGCCGCTATACAGCAGAGCCTCATGACCTCCAATCTTCCATTATCAGCTTGTGTTGAACAAGCAGAGATCAAAAAGAAACTGAGTTTGAGCTAGAAAGTGACACACAGTAATTAACAGAGACAACATCTCCAGCAGCTAGACAAGCCCAACTACGGCAGCTGTGTCCTACAGACTGACTCAGGGAGGGCAAGAGAAAGAGCACCACACATCAGAGCTTCGCAGCGATCAAACACTCACAGTAAAATCCTCTAAAAAGAGGGGCAATGTACTTGATCCCTCCCCTCCTGGACGCTGTTGTGAATCAGTCACCCGCTGACAGCAGCCAGGCACTTCCCAGCTACTGGAACACAGCTATAGCCAGCCACAATGGGCTTTGAATTCATGAGCTCCGTCTCTACAAGCTGCCAGGTCTCTTTGCTAAGCAAAGGCCTGTTGTCTGAGTGCTTGTCCCTGCCAGGCTAGGGGCCAGCCTGGCTGCTGAGTACAGGGGTATGGCTCCTGAGGTCAGGCAAGAGGTAATGGTGACTCACGCTGAGGGTCTGGCCTTGCCTGGCTCAGTGAAGTGCCAAAGCAGACCATGGTCATCCATACAAAAGTCTTTAAGAGACAAAAAGTAATTCTAGCTGGATGAGAAAGAGACCTTTCTTCTTCTCGGTCCCTTTCTTGCTCTGTGCTGCAAGAAAATACAGTGAGCAGAGGCATCTTGTTCCTAATAGTAATACTGCACTGTTAGACAGATCATTGTAACCATAGGCATTTCCTACACGCTGGCTACCAAAGGAAACTGTGGAAAGTGCTTTTGAGAACCAGACAGCACACACCAGAGCTGGGATGGCTGCAGGAGCCTGGAACAGCAGCCAAAGGGAACTTCAGGCTTCCCAGCTCAGAGCAGGAGTTTGTGTAAGGAACTGACAATTTCAAACAAGTGAGCTCTCCCACAACAAGAGGTCCCTTGATTCAATGGATGGCTTTGCCAAAAGCCACGTTGTAACTTCTCTGCCACAGGCTTCAAGAACCCAGCACTTGCAGTGTCCCCTGGCACCAAGATAAAACAAGCACCTGAGTTTCATTAGCACAATACCTTCTCCTCCAGTCCTGGAGCATTTCCTCTGCTGTGAGCAGAGAAGCCTTGCTGTACTTTACACTGACGCTGGGAAGGAGACTCACATACAGAGCAAGATGAGAGAAGAACGTTAAATACTTCTTAATGCTTTAAGAAGAATATTTTAAAACTTCATAAAGCCAATACTGGGGCAGTCTGAACTGAGGGCTAAATTACTCGGTTTAAATCCAAATGACTCAGAGGTTCATCCCCCCATCGGTGCTGCCAGAATGATTTAACAGCTGTAACAGCAGCAGTTACTCAGATTTGGAAAAGACTCGTTAGAAAGATAATGAAGAGGCATCTTTTAGAAGTCCTAAATCTTCACCCAAGCAGCCCCCCACGCAAGCAGCACTCCTGTCCTTCCTGCCCTGCTCCCTTAAGCACCACAGCAAGGACCACCACAGACTCTGGTCTTTTTGGAAACCTTCCTGCAGGTCCCTCGCTGGGAGGCACGTGGGAACATTTGCACTAGCACACTCTGAGCTCAGAAGCTAAGGCTCCACTGAGCATCTGTTAGAGCACAATAAAGCAACCAGACCACCTTGCATTCTGCCTTCCACTTGGCCAAAAGGTACTCTGCATTAGTCAACAACCTCATCCATCAAAACCCTGCATAAGCAGGTACAATTAACCAGCACGGCCTCGGGCTTTCATTTTCAGAATGAAAAAACACTGAGCTGCAGCACATCAGCTCTTGGGGAAAATCAAATGTAGTTGAGGGTACTTAATATTAAGCAATTTCAATCGCTATGCTTACTCAGTGAGACTTGTAAGAACGGGGCAGGTTCTGTGCTGAAGCCGTTAGCGATGTGACCTCTGTACTCGTCTGCTGAGCGGAAGGCAAACGCTACCCAGACACTGAAACCACAGCCTCAGTGACCAGGGCTGTCCCACTGTCAGAAGGACGCTGGTCTCAGAGCACCACGTCTCTCTGCTGTCACTCAGCACACTCCTTCGAAGGGTTGAGCAAACCATGGAGGAGGAACACCCCTGTCACTGGGCAGCACCCCAGCCCGAGGCACAGGCTGGCACGGGTTAGCAGCACTGCCTCCTTCCTGCTTTGTGTCAATAGAGGGCTCGTCAATCCAGCGTGTTTCAGCAGCCCTAAACACTTCTTAGATACTTCAAAGATATTTAAAATAAGCAAACAAACAAAACCAAAGAGGCTGGGAAACATAAAAGCAGATTTCTTCTATTCCTATCTAATTGATCCAAGGGTTCAAAGATTCCTGTGAAGAAGGCAAGCTCAGAACTGCACTGAGGATGCAAAGACCCACATTCAAAGCCACACACAGCTGATTACTGCTCAGGAAAGAGAGGGGTTTCATGCCCACCCCACCACCCGAGAATACAACCTGCAGCACATCTGCCTCTCACACAGGGATGAGCAGCGCTCCAGCTCCTGAACACCAAACAAGCAGCCTTGCCTTGTGCCTACCCTTTTTCAGCAGAAGACATGCAGAGAGCAGGGCAAGCCAGGCTCACAGCCGAGTCCTTTCCTGCCCTCAGACCTCAAGCACAGCTGGGCAGCGGTGTCTGCGTACTGCAAACAGCACAGCGACCATGCCAGGAACCAGCTTACAATGCTCTGAAAGCATCTACATACCAACACCTTCTGGAACACCTGCATCCCTCCCCACCTACACCCAGCTGCCAGGAGAGGTGTTGCTCAGTGTCTCCTAACACTACCGCTGCCATCAGCGATGACGACTGAGGCTGACGTGCTGCTGAGAGTGGAAGAAAAGCAGCCTAGAGGCAGTTTTCATTTTGGAGAGACACTGAGGCTGGCCGAGGGCTGAGCTGGCTGTTTGCACCGTGGGACATCTCCCAGCACCAGGCAGCAGTTGGTGTTCATGGCTGCCTTCACCCCTACAAAATCACTCTCTTACAGGCACAGCAAGTCCCCTTACTTCTCTCCAAAGGCAAAAGCCTACCAGTACTCAACGCTTAACTTGCAGTGTGTGAAAGAAGGCAAGCTCAGTTTTCAGGGCCACGTTTTTGGGTGTTTGTAGAAACAGACACAACCTCTGTTTATTTGTTTCATGTTTTAGCTACTCTCTAGCTTCTTCTGTTTGTTGCTTTAAGCTCTCTGTGTTTGCATTTCTTAACAAGGTCGTTGCTTTCACAAGACTTTTGCAGCACTGCCCCACTTCCCTGGCCTCCAGCTTTGTCCAATTGCTCTCAGAATATTAATTAAAATCACAAAGAGCTCAGGAAGAAGAGCCAAAACAGCGGAGGAAAACATCAGACACTCCTTCCTCCTGCAGGCCCCCGTGGAGAGCAATGCCCAGGACTTAAAAGCAAAAGTAACCTGTGAAAGACATCATCATCTGATGGTCTGGCTCAGGGTTTCTCAGCCAACGGTACAGATTCTCCCAGAACTCGTTTGCTATGAAGCTTTATTCTACCTGTTTGATGAAATCAATGTGTTTATAACATGCCTGCCCTACCAGATGATTTTAGCATCCTTATGAATATGCAGACTTTTTATAACCTTAAGCAGGGAAAAATAATCTGAAGGGAAAAAAATTTGAAAGCTCTCACCCCAAGATTTGTTGACATCAAAAGGCACAGCTGGTTCAGAAGTCAACTTGAATTTTAACTCTCTCACCTGCTTCTTATTACAGAAACAGATGTTCGTCTTGCTGTAAATTGCTGCTATTAATAATATACACAATTATGCTTTTCTAATCATTTAATAGGTGCACAGGAGGGTACCAAAGTTCCTGGCAGCCATTAAACACATTTCCCTTCTCAAGGGCTCAGAGACACGTTGGTGGCCTCTCTTATCCTCCTCTGAAGTTTGGAATAAGAGAGCTGAACCAGACTGCAAGCTAAGGAGAAGACAAGGGAGCCAGGCTCCTCTCCACAGGCTGCCCTGCAGACCCATCCTCTCCCCAAGTCTCTATGCAACAGGGACAGCACCTTTCCCACCCGAGATGCACATGTAAAAGCACACACATGGCTGAGCACTGCAACACTCTCCCTTCCTCTGGCAAGAGGCTGCTGCACAGCCCAAGCCCACGAAACACAGGGGCAGCTGATTTTTATGTCCCCAGCAGGTTCCCAGGACCAGGCGAGGGGCAGCATCTCCCACATCTCAGCGACTGGGGAAGCCCTGAGATGTGGGCTTCCCTACTCTGCAAGGGAACCTGCCCCGGGCCCTGCGGTCCCTCCCTCTCCCGCACTGCAAGCCCCAGTCATTTGCTGTTTTTCCTCCAGAGAACACTTTGTCCTTGTGTTGACAACAGCCCCAGCCTTGGGAATGTGAGCAATGGCACGAGAGATTAACAAGGTCACTGCAACCTCCAGCAAACACTGCCCCTGACTACAGCAGCTCAGCCCCAATCCCACCCTCCAGCGATCACACGCACAGACCAGCATGGCTCTGCCTCTGTCAGATGAGAGAAAAATCACTACTGGCTCCAGATGTTAACACAGCACAGGCACATCTGGGTCACTGGAGAGCAGCGAACAAGCCCACGGGCCACGCACTGGCTGTGCCTCGCCCTGCCTCACCTTCAGAGTTATGCCCAGTGACTGACCAGGCTTTGCCACGTGCCTTAAGCAAAAATCCCAACCTCTCGGAGTCTCGTGCTGCGAGATGCAGTCAGTGAGGCTGTGCCAGGGAGACAGTGGGGCTGCGTCACCACCCGTGTGGGGACACTGCCACACACCAGGCTCAGCTCTCCCCGGACCAAGACCCTCCCTGACCCCTAATGCACACTGTCCTGCCTGCAGTGGGACACCAGACCAGTCCATAGCAGGTTGCATTCAAGCTCAGACTCAACGGGAGCATGTTATGAGAGCAGAAACCCCCCCCTTGCTTTATTTTTTTAATTATTTCCAGCTACGAAAAGGCTGTGAACTCCTGGTTGTGCAACACGGTCAGAGCCACAGAGCCCCTCTCCCAGATAAATCAGGCCTGACCCCTCTGCTGCAGCTCTTCCACCCACTACGCTCACGCATCCAGGCAGACACGTGTCTCAGCACGTGGCGCTCTCATGCCCATGCAGCCCCTGATGCTGCCCTCCTGCACCCCTCCGTGCCCCAGCCCGAGGGACCTGGCACCTCGTCAGCTCGTTTCCTCCACACTTCGCTGTCCCATAAGCAGCAGCAACATCAAGGTTATTTTCCTGTTCCCCTTTCAGAGCAAAACACTTGGCCAAAAGGAAGCCCCTGCGAGGTGCCAGGAATGAACGGAAGGCCCCAGCTAAGAAGTTTCCCAGTAGTTATAAGGATGGACCCGACATGCAAAAGGAGGCTGGGGCCACCATGGCCCACACAGCCTTTGAGGAAACAGCTCAGCTCCATTCAGCTCCTGCTGGGGCATGGCGGGGCACGCTGGCTCCTCACCCACAGCTCCACTTCTCTGGAAAAGCTTCAGCACTGATGTAGCAGGCTGCACCTTTAGGAGCGATACCGAGAGCAAACACGAGCAGCCAGCCCTTCAGGACACCGTGTCTCAACCCAAGCACCAGCTTCTCTGTGCCAGTTCTACCAACAGGAAAGAGAACACACCACCTGAGAAAACCTGTCTGCACTAACAAGGTCATATTTAATCAGCCAGCACCTCCCGGGATGCAGTTTCATTTGTGTGAATTAATAAGTCTGTCCACAGCGACAGAGCAACCAGCTGGAACTGCCCCACGTCAGGCACCCACCAATGCCTGCAGCGGGCAGTCCCAGGACAGGCAGATGTCCCCGAGCTGGGGACACGTCAGGCTGACAGCATGCTGTGGTGAGGACTCAGCTGTGCTCTCCTGCTCCCTGGGGAGCGGGGACAGAATGACCCTGGGCGCAGTGTGGCGAGTAAAGCCATTTCATCTGCTGTGACCAAGTCTTGCCACACCTTCGTTTCCAAGTTGGGCATCGCTGCAGGTGTTCCAGGGGTGAGACAGCACCCAGCGCGCTGATGCTCACAACCTGCCTTCAGCCCATGCTGTAGGCTTGTTCCTTGGGTGCTAATCAGAATGAGAGCAGCCAAAAATCCCTGCCAGTCACCTTCTGAAAGCTTGCTCTATCAGTCAAAACACTTAAAAGGGCCCTGCGGAGCTTTAAAAGAGACAAAAGTAGTTTGCTGGTTGGCACAAGGTATTTCATTCCCAGTGCAAATTAACTCCAGTAACTCATTCTGTGCCCTTTTTGGGGTGGATCCTGCCCTGCCCTTGCAGCTCATGGAAAGCACAGAGCAAACATACCGCAGTCTCCTTTCTGATAAAGGCACTCGATAACCTCATCCTTCCTCTGGCATTCGTATCTCCTCCCATGTTCCCCACCTGCAAACACCTCCCACTCCCCATGCACCACACCACAACTTCCATGAGGCTCTTCACTGCCAGCAAAAGCCCAGAAACTCACCTTGTGCTTCATAGCCAGAATAGGGATGAGCCATGCCCACGTCCTCAGCCCCAGAGCCCAGGCCGAGGGCTGACTTGAGCTGGGCAATGTTCACCTGTGCTGTCAGCTCACCGTTCCGGTCCCCGATCTACAGGGTGAAAACCAACAGGGCAGCTGGTTAAAAGGCAACATGCTGTAAGCAAACAGCCCCTACAAAGGGTTTGCCAGTCCCATATATCAAAGCAAACACACAGCCAGCCAGAAGAGAGCTCAGACACCCCAAAAGATGATACAGTCCAGCTTTCAACACCAAAGCAACCCACCAAAACTATCCCTCAGTGATAATTTGGGAGAGGGTCCACGCTGCACGTGCACTGTGCACCGGTTGCACCTCAAGATGCATTTCTGCAGAGTTCAGTACAAGGAACTGACAGGCACAGCTTGCCCACTGCTACAGAATGGGGGCAGAGGTAAACGTGCCCATCTGGTCCGTCCTGTAGCCACATATGGCTTGGCAGAGCGCCCTGAAACTCTCAGCCCCCTTCCTCAAGTACTGCCGTAGTCACTGAGCACCAGACAGGCACACTACTACCAGCCACGTGGGCAGTGTCACGCTCAGGGCTGGGATGCTCTGGAAGCCCTTCTCTCCTGGCTCAGGTCCATACAGCTCTGAGCTGTTCCCAGTGATCTACCCACACAAGACTCCAAAACCTTTTGGAGTCCAATTTTTTCCAAATTCCCATCTCTCACTGGCCTGAGGCTGAGGAAGCCGATGTTACATATTCAGGAAAAGATCTTTCCAGTGGCTTCTGCTACTTAAAGCGAGGAGTTCTAAGACATGCTTCTGGGCCCTCCTCAAAGTTTAACTAAACAAGAAAATGACTGTGCTGCATATCACCAGTGAACACAAAGAGGTCACTCAGAAACAGCCTCTAATCTTCAGAGGAACAGCAGCCTCTGTTACAGAGGAAGCCCTTGGCTGCTCGCTTGGAGAGGCCTCCCAGTTAAATGCCTTGCAACAGCTCTTTTGTGGTCCTTTGAGATAGACTGCAGTGTGAGCCATCCCAGAACAGAATCATAAATCCCCACATTACTTATGACAAAGCCCCAAGCACTAGTAAAGGGAGGCAGATCAAACGGCTTATCATCGGGCATGGATCCCCTGCCAATTACAAGAGATTTGCTGTTGACTTCATCTCCAGAGAAATTACTATGTCCCGGTTAGGTCTCGCAGTCCTTGATGCTCTGTTAAATGCTTTCCTAACTTCCACTCATTCCAGTTCATCTCCAGCGCCCTGTTAACATCAGAGGAACACCCTGGCAGGACAACCAACTGGACATCAAGAGGTATCCGAGTTCCTTCACACTAGCTGGGTGCAGGCCACCTTGGCCAGCAGAGCAGACAGCTAGCCCCCAGGTCCTTTCTCACCCAGGAATATTGGTTAAGAGCAATGCACAGCAAATGTACGAACTGTAATTAAGGGGAAGGCTCGGAGCCTCCCATAAAAAGACTATTTTTCAGCCAAGCTCTGCAGTTCCTAAAGAGACCATTGAAACAGCACATAGACAAGGGCTTTCCAGAGCAGTCACAGCAAGAGAACAACTACATTAATATGACTTATTGGCATAAAATAAAGTCTTCATCTCAGCAGGGACAGCTTCTCTTACCTCTTGGGAGATTTCAAGATGTTTCCTTGCAAAGTGCAAGGCTTGTTCATGGCTCCCCAGGGAGACATAGGCATTTCCGAGACTCCAGCAGGCTCTTCCTTCTCCCACCCTGCAAAACAGGAAACTGTCAACCACAGAAATGCCAGGCAAAACCCAGCAGCACAGCAGCCCTTTCAGGGCCTCCTTCTCTAAAGCACCAACAGCCCAGCCTCCTAGCTATGCTTTCACCTACAGAAGTGTTCTGCAAAGGAAAATTAAATGCACTGTGCATCTTAAACTCTTCTTATGTTGAGGTCAGGGAAGGAGCAATGGCCTCAGAAGTGGGCCTGCACCCACAGTGGCAAAAGCCTAAGCAGTGCAGCAAGGGCCCAGAATGGTTCGGCTTCGTTTGTGAGCACCAGCCTGAGAGCAGAAGCCAGAGCTCCTGTCCATCTTCACACAGCAAGGATTCCTCTCCAGAGATGCACAGTCCATCAAGAGGACATGTAACACCCGGCCCTTTAGTTCAACAACAGCCCAGAGCTAAAGTAGCAAGAACACGGCGAGGAGAGAACATCGCAGACGTGCAACGTTCTCCTGCTGAACACCAGCGCTGTGTCACCCAGGATGCACACACAAACTGAAACGGCATGCAACAGCCAAGCAAATATTGACCTATTTCCACACGGCCTCCAGGGCCCTGCTGCTTGTTTTCAGAAGCCAGAGAAAGCATGAGAATGTGAAACCTGCCCCAGGCAGCCTCACCCCCAGCCCCTGAGTGCCCCGTGTCCCCACCAGACACCCAGGTGCCCCTGGAGCAGGTTTCAGCACCTGTTTGCACAAGCAGGCAGAGACCTAGTGCTCATCAGAGCCTGCTCAGCTCTGCAAACGAGCAGATGTGGGGGGCGATGGGATAAAAAAAGCATATGGGGGCGCGGGGGGAGGTTCAGCGTGACTGCAACTCCCTTTTCAGGGGTTTGGGCGGGTTGATCAGCATTTAAACATTTTTCTTGTCACCCTGTTCAATACCTTCTGCTCATAGGGTGTGTTCCCAGAAACGCAGGAGCCCACAGGCCTGCACCCCCACAGCATGATTCACCCTTGGGTGGGATTATACCTTCTCTGAGCAGATACTGCCCAGAGAGTGCCACAGAGCTTCCATTTCGATGTCTCTGCTCCATCTAGTGGAGGACACCCGGCCTCCTGAGTGCCACCAGCAGCAACTCTGAACAAGGTGCCTGCAGTCACCTCAGCTCCAAGAAGGCTCCTGGATCACAGAGGGTGTATCCAGGAGAAAGGAACCAACTGCTCTTTAAAAAAAATACAATTAAAAAAAAAAAAGGCCAAGCCTCCTAAAGAAGAAGGAACAAGGCCAAGGAGCAAAATACATCATCTCCACATGCTCCATGTAACATCATTTGTTTCTACATGGAAGTTTCCCGCATCATCTCAGAGCAGCGGCACAAAGTAGCATGTGTGTATGTATGTGTGTCCTACCCACACAGTTTCTAAGGAAGACACCATGTTTGTGAACTTGAGGAAGCTTTAGAGGGGCCCTTCTGGGATAAAACAGCAGTAGCCGCATGGCAAAGTGCTGAATACAATGCATTTTCTTGAAGTACCTCTTATTAGAAACCTCAGCCCACACAGACATAGCTTTAAGGGCACAGTCTCCAGGTTTGAATGACATGATAAAGGTGTCAGTCATGTTACGTTTTTGACAGATGACTAGGCTAAGACCTGGGTTCTGAAACTAAAGACTTCCAAGAATACCTGTTCCTGCTGTTTAGTCCCAGCAGTAGAGAACAAGAAATCAACAGGGAAGGGTCAGTGCTCTGAACCCACCAAAGCAGAGATGCCATCTCCTGAGGCAGTCCCTTACCTGTCTCCCAGCTCCTGTGCTATCACCAGGTGCTTTAGATGGTACTCAATTGCTCTTTCGTAGTCTTGAAGCAGGGTGTACGTGTTTCCAAGACTGTAGCAAGCCTGGGCTTCTACTGCTTGGTCTTTGAGCTGCCTGGAGAGCTGGAGTGTTTTCCTGCATGGAACAGACAGAAATGAAGAGACCTGATCACTGCAGGGCACCCCTGCAAGGCCACAGGAAAGTCACCGCTTCGGCATGCGCTGCATTGAAGTCGATGCCTGCTACAGACTGCAGGCAGGGTGTCAAGTGGCTGCATTGCTTGCCACTGCTGAGCGCCACACATGCAATTGGCCTCCAGGTCCCTTGTCACATCCCCCTGAGCCTATGAATTCACTGCAATAGGTCAGGATTTCCAGGGAACATCTGCCCCGAGTCTGCCTTAGCCCCGGACACTTACTTGTAGTACTCAGCAGAGATGTCAAACCTCCCAAGGAAGATGTGCGCGTTGCCCAGGTTGCTGTACGCTCTCCGCTCGGCTGCCTTGTCCCCAAACTCCTTCGCAATAGCGAGGCGCTGCAGCAGACAGAGATTATTGAGTACAGCCTGGCCATTACCAGGTTTCTGTTACACAGCAACGTTTCTGGGAGATTAACTTCTTGGTTTGCAAAGCTCGCACCCAGCAAGGTAGTGGTGCACATGCCCATCAGGGCTGGATGCAGCAGGAATTCAGGATAAAGGAAGGGCCTTTGGAAAAGTGGGATTAATGTTGCGTCCTCCTCTAACTCCTACTCCAGCCTGATCAGTTCACATCTCTCTAACTGAAGTGCAAAAGGTGTTACACACGTACTTCAACAGCTGAATAGAGAGGCAGATGGAGAGCTGTAGGTCAGGCTGTGAAGGGATGTGGTTGATCAGCAGACTAAGGTGTAGGAACAAGGCTGTCACCCTGCATGGTGCTATGGCACAGAAGGAAGACACACGTGTGTGCACTCCATCTCACTGCCTGCGCTGCAGCTGCTCCCCAGACCTCCGCCCCTGCCTACACCTCAGTCCTGCCCCTCCTCTCACGTCCCGCTGCTCCCCAACCTCTCACCCTCCACTTTGCAGCACCCTGCTCCTGGTCCCAAATACTGCACAGAGTTTTCCTGCCCCTTTCAAGCCCCTTCTCCCAAAGCACTGCTTGCTGCTGTCCTCCAGCATGTAAAAATCAGGAGGGATGACTTTCCAAGGTGCTGAGCACCTTCCACTGCCAGGAAACTGAGATATTCTCTGAACCAGAAGCTGAATTGAATTTGAATTGGGGCAGGGACTGTGTCACTTCACCCCTCTGCAAAGCTTTGCAGAAAGTTATTGTGTTCTACAAGCAACATTTATTCCTGATCAACAGCTCTTTCAGCAGCTTAATTAAATTCATGGCTTGCATTTATTAAAATCTAGACCAACACAAATTAAGAGCAGAAAAGCCTTGCTAGGCCCAGCTGCAATTTGCCTTCAGATATCTCCTTTGGTTTCCAAGCCAACAGCACCCTTCCCTCAAGGTGCTGGTGGGGATTGGAGTGAGATGTTGCTCAGCATGAGTTAGTACAGCAGGGCCAGACCCTGAGGTACACACAGAAGGAAGAAAAACAGCCGAGGGCAAACGCCTCCCTGTACCTTCCTGGGCTGTGGTGAGTAGAAAGGCTGCTCCCCAACAGCCAGCCCCAGCCCCTGACTGCAGGAAGAAGGCGCAGTGGATTCCTACCTCCTTGTGGAAGGCTATAGCCTCACTGAAGTTACCAAGCAAGTACTGGGTGTTGCCAAGGTTGCCATAAGCACGGCCCTGCGCAGCTCTGTCCCCCAGCTCCTTCACCAGGGACAGGTTCCTCCTGAAAGAAATCAGAGCAGTACATCTGATGAGACACAGCGAAGGAACTTGCACCATAAAGAAAGGAGAGCTAACCCTGGAGAAAGCATCTCCCCTACCCACCTGCTGGTCCTGTGCATCCCCTGGTAGGTGAGGGTCTGGTGATCTATGCTAGCTGCAGCTCTGGGAGCTCATGCAGATCCAGTGGTGTACGTCCCTGCTGCTCCCTCGACCTCAGGCAACCTACAGCTGCGTACAGGAACTGCACCAGTGCTCACACACCCAGAGTCTGATAGGATCTCACATTAAATAAGAAATGGCCACCTCACTCTACAGGGGAGAACCAGGAGCATGGGAGAAAGGAGATTATCTACAGCAGGACAGGGACAAAGCTGGAGAGAGGGGCAAGATCCATAGCCCCATGCCAGGGCTCTGCTCACAGAGCTTCCCAGCATTTCTTTACCTTGTTTTTTCCCCCCTTTACACATCCAGCACACACAGGGAAGCACAGAGCTCCCAGCTGGCACAACATTACCCGTTGGTTATGCTACATGCACCATTCTTTGGAAAAAGGATAGTGAGCTATATATAGGCACTATCACATTCTCAGATATAAGACGACAGATATAAGATCTTGTCACTCTCTTAATTTTAAAAGGCTGCTTAAAATCCTGTATTATTGAAGCAAAACTCTGAAGTACAACGAGAAAAACATTAGCCCAAAAGTCTGGTGGCAACCTTCCTGTGTGGGACATCAGAGTGATCTCTGAAACTATTTAGGAAAGGGAAGGATGCTACAAGCAAGATAAACCACAGATCCAAGAGAAGGACAACCGGGACTTCAAGTGAAAGCCTCTTCCCTTGGGTGAAGGAGAGTCTCTGTTTGTGTTCTCATCAAGGCCAGCAGAGAGCAGCAGGGGCTACAGGAGCTAATAGTTAGCTTCCAAATGCAGCTCTGAGAAGGAGCAGACTATTGGAACTTAATTGCATGATCATACTTCAAACTACACTGAGTTTTACCAAGGCAATGCCAGGATGAATTTTAGCTTTAGTTTTATAAAAGCTTGCAGCCCCTCTTTCCCCTTCCTTGAGATTAATTTGCCATGATAACTCGGCATCTCAGGGGAATATTCCTAATTCATTACAACATGCAAAATCTCATTCTGTGGCCTGATTTGCAACAATGCTAAGCCCACAGTCTCATTCTTTGCAACAAACATCTTCCAGAGCTCCCACATCCTCAGTGGCCCAGGGAACAAATCCCTCCTATGAGAAATGCTTCCAACAGGTCTCAGTAAAAATTGTTGGCTTGCACCCCACGCAGCTATCATTAGCCTAAGGGTTACCAGAGCTCAGCTAACCTGCAGACCCCGAAAGCTGTCAGCAGAACAGGACCACCACAAACACAGATGATGATCTGAGCAGGATAAGCTCAGCAAAGGTGTACCTGTGTGCACTTTAGCATCACTGATGCCTGACCAGCCCTGTTCCCTGCAGGAGAAAGCGTTGGCCAAGCTTAAATACTTACTCATAATATTCTGAAGCTTTCTGTAGCGTCTCCTTGACTTCTTGAGGCAGGTAGCCTGGGTCTTGGGCCATGTTCCAAGATAAGTGCTTGCCCTTTGCATGGTAAACATTTCCTATATTATAGAGTGCTCTGGCTTCACCTACCTAAAGAGAGGAAGAACAGGGAGCAGCAAGGTATTACACTTCACATCCCAACATGGACCTTTCCATTGCTGGGCAGAGATGGTCCAAGCCAGGAGGCCCACATTTTCCTCTCCCATCTTCACTGTCATGGCAGCTGTTACTGTCAGCAGCATGAGAGCTGTGATGGAGCCCGAAGGGAAAGCTTTATACTCCATCTCCTTCCAAAGCTCACCTTCACCACACCACAGTTCCTGACTTGCAGATAGATTATTTCTAAAGCCAGGAAGTATTTCCTGCTGGATTCCATGAACCAATTACCTTGTCTCCCTGCTCCTGAGAAATGTCCAAGTGTCTCTGGCAACAAACGACAGCTTCATCAAACTGCCCAAGTATTTTCAGTGTATTTCCAAGGTTGCCACTTGCCTTGGCTTCTCCAATGCGGTCCCCGATGGTTCTACAAGATGACCAGAGGAAGGGAGAGAGGTGTTAGAGAGCTCAGACACTTTTATTCACCAACTGTTGGAGGCAGAATTCAAGCTGCAGTGAGCCAAGATGCAGCAAGCACTGCATGGTACGCACACCACACCCAGCAGTTCCCAGGACACGCGCCTGACTGGAGTGCTTCACAGAAGCTCTCTCAACGTTGAAGACAGATTCTTCTTTTTGCTGTCTCAGGTGAACTGCTCTAATGACTTCATGTGTATTTACAATGAGCACCTGGGGACAGGAGAACTGGACATTGCTCTGCTCTTGCTCCAAGCGCCATCCTCACATCCATATCCCTTTCTCCACCTCCCTGCTCTGAAGGTGGCTGGGCCATTCTTGTTGCCTCCTGAGTCTCCACACGCCAGCCAGCCTGTGCCTCAGGGCTAGTTTTGGATGCTTATTTCTGGGGCAGATTCCCTCTGGCTGCTGGGTTCAGAGCCCACAGAACTCATCTTCACTCAAGCCCTGACAGGTTGTGTCTGATTACAGGACGAAGCACTGCTGACATGCTTACCTGGCCAAGGTAAGGTCGTGTTTATGGTACTCCAGGGCCTTGGAGTACTCCTTTAGATAGAAATAGGCATTGCCCAGCTGACTGTAGATGGCACTGAGAGTCTTCAGGTCCTCGGTCCCCACCTGCACCGCTGCTTCGAAGAAGGCTGCCCCAGCTTTGAAGTCCCCAGCCTTGCACAAGCGCTCTCCTTCCAGGGCCAGTTCCAGGCAGGATGCCTCCATTCTGCAAAAAGCAAGACCATCATTTCTAGAGGAGTTAGAGTGCAATGCACCCATGCTGCTCTGCAAGGGTTAAAAAGTTTACTTCATTGTACACGTTTAGCTACTCACTGCACCAGAAAAACCCTCCAGGCAGCAGCTGCCTCTCTGCATTCAGCCCCAAGCACCACGGCACCAGCCCCAGGTCAGACACTGTTTGGGTGATAACTCCGAGACACACAGCTGGCACACTTCAGCAGTGGGGACACCAGCTTTCAGTGGACATGGCAGGCACTCAGCCCCTCTGAGAAGCCAACCTTGTAGGCATGAGACACAGGAGCATCCGTATTTACAGCCTGCATCTGCAGGTGGCCACAGGCAGCCCCTGGGTTCCTGGTAGGAATCCGGACAAGAAACTTGGGGCTCCTGGCTCTCAGACACACACTCACATCACCAGAGTAACACGGCATCTGGTTTTCTTCCAGGTGGTGCACAGCACAGACACCACGCACCCAGGCTATTCACGCCTGCGCCGCTTTCCCCAGGGTAACAGAGAGGGTAGCCAAACTGTAACGCATTTTTATTGGATACCAGAGAAAACCCTGGACTGTGCAGAATTTCTTGGCTGAGCAGCTTCCAGTGCTCAGTGTCTGCTTTCCATTAACTCCCCTGCTGTCACTTTTTCCACAGGCGCTCCGCACGTTAGCCTCCAGGCCAGCCTGCCTCCCTTGCATTTCTCGACACCTTTGGCAACGGCACAGGCCGTGCTGTCAGCGCGAGCACTCTGCGAGAGGAGCAAGACCAGCAATGCTGCTTCAAGAGAAAGGGAACGTGCTCCTTTGAGTGCTCCACCAAGTCCCGAGTTACAGCTGTCCCTGTTAGACCACGTGTCTCCAAAGTTCCCAGAAGGGACAGAGCACACATTTGAAAGCTTACATTTGGAAACGTCTTGCCTGCTGCAAAGTCAGCCCCTTTACGAGGCGGATGGACACAGCCTGTTCCTGCTCCTCTGTTCAGACATTTTTCTTTTTGGCTTTTTCATTTCTGCTCAATGTATTTTTAAAAGTCAGAACTATCTAGGTCAAAGGTGGACATCTGCTCAGAAAAAACATAGCTCACTTCTCCAGGGTCAGAAAAGCAAGGGTCAGACAAAAGATAACACATGTCCAAAGGCAGTTTCTATTCTGCTCTCAGGCAAAAAGCACTTGCAGGGTCTGAGTGTGGTACCCAGCCCGAGAGAACAACTTGCTCATCATCACTGCAACAGCATCAGCCCAGCTGAAGTCTCCCGTAGCAGTTTCCTGCTGAGCCCTAGAAGATGCTCCCCCTGAAGCCACCCTTGCAAGGAGCCAAGGCCCAGCCCCTGCAAGCGGGGTCTCCACAGACCAAGGCTGAGGTGTGCTGGCCGAGACAGAGCACTCTGCGCTGCTCTGGCTTTTCTCCCCAAGGACACAACCTGCCACCGTGCATCCCGCACAGACTGACTTTAGGGAAGAGTTCCTCTGGCTCCAGGTCTGCGCTCCAGCATCTTCTGCCCAAGCCTGCACCCAGCACTCACCTCCCCCTGCCACAAAGGGGTGCGGGGAGATGCTCGTATGAAATACCAATCCTCCAAACAGGCAGAATGGCATTTTCTCAGCTGCCAGGAAACAAAGCCAGTTCCTCTACAAGCAATGCATAAACTGTCTAAAATGGAACCCTATTTGCCTGGCAATCTCCTGCTGAGTTGGCTCCGTATGACTCCAAACACCCAACGCTTGGCAGCCCAACAGCATCCTCCAAAGCAGGACAACCCACAAGGACTGTCCAAACAAAAAAAAATATGGCAGAAGAGACGGTTTCAGACTGTCCCTCCAAATACATTCGCAACCTCTCCTGTCTCACTGTTCATTTGTCCCCAAAACCAGAGTAACAAGAGGGAGAAGGGGATGTGAAGCAGCTCGTTTGAGCTCCCACCTCAAACTCCCACAGAAATATTTGATTTCAAGCTCACTGCAAAGCCCACATTTGCGTGGCTATTTTACTTGTGCAAGAAGGCTGCTCGCGGTGCCAGTGCAGCATCAGTCCCTGCCTCAATTTCTGTTCGATAGGAGAAATAAAAATATCAAGCCTGTTAACACTAAAAACATTTAACTTCTCTCTACTGATCCTCTTGCTAGAAAATTAGTAAGAATGAGCTTCTGCTACAGCATGTTGAATTAGAGGGACCCATGTGGGGATCATACCAAACTTCCATCAGTCCCAAGGCACGTTCATGGTTTGTAGATCACTAGAGCAGTTATCTGGTGTCATCATCAGGTATCGATGAGTCTCTGCCAACACACCCCAAACAGCTGAAAGAAGGCTTGGGACTGAAGACAGACAAGGAACACCTTCTACTCAAATCAGCAAGATTAAATTCAGGCAGTTTAGCAGAGATGAATCTTGAGAGGACTTGAAATGCAGGAACGAGCCACTATCACAGGAATTAATGTTGGATTCCAGAGACAGAGCAAATTTCAAAATAATTTTGGTTCAAATTTCAAACAAATCTCTTCCCAGTATCCAGGTTCTCTTTAAGAAACTGAATTCACCAACTGTAAACAGTCTAAAAACTGAGCTGGAGACTAATTCCTGTAATTCCTGCCACTGCAGCCTAGCTCAGATCAAACTAGTGTGATTTGAATAGCTTGAAGTGAGGGTTCCCATCCCCACAACACTGAAAACCCTACAGCAACACAACCCAACTACACACTCCAAGGGTGGCACCTCGTTCAGGCCATATTTGCCAGCAGAAACATAACCAGAAGCGAAATTGGTGCCTCGGAGCCTGCATTCTGATACACTCACACACACTTGCACACACTCGCCCTCTCTGGGTGCATCCCTGGTGTTCCCATAGTAACTATTCAGGCACAACGCAGCGACATGACCCTCCACTGCACACAGCCTTTAATTAAAGTCTGTTCGTCCTTGAGCAGGCTGCTTTGCAGAGTATCTGACTTATCTAATTAACATCACTGCTCAGTTTGGGACCTAAGCAAACAAGGGGAAGGGAGAGGAGGCTTTTCCTCTGCGTCGCACTCTGCCAAGTCTTTGCTGCCATGGAAAGGGACAAGTGCCAAGGATAGCAATTATTAATAGAAACACAACCCACTTCTAAAACCCACCTGCCCTTCCCACATCCTCAGGGCCTCGCAGCCAGAGCTAGTTCCGGGAAGCAACTTTGCACGCAGTTCAGTCACCACAGGCTTAAAAGCACACAGAAACAACACGCCAAGGCCAGAGGAACCAACTAAAGGTCAACGAACACACTCAAGCACACTAAAACACTACACATACAACAGCTTCCAAAGGCCATAGCTCAACTGCCCACAAGACCAGAATGGTGATTTAGGCAGAAGGTAGAAATCTGCTGAACCAGAACCATCTTGTCAGACAGGCAAAGGAAAGGGAAAACAGGGAATAAAGACAGACCGAAGTTACAGCCCCGGTTCCTCCCAAAGCACATGCCTGAGCCCTCCCCTACCTCTTCTTCTGCAGGTTACGCATTTTCTGAACATAAACCCAGAGCTCCAAGCTCACTGGCAGAAGGAAGCAGCGGGGCTGAGGTCTACTTGGAACTATTTTGCAGACAGGTCTCTCTGGTAAGTTCACAGGTAGGATCTGGGGTTTTGAAGATGCTGACGGCATCTTCGTGTCCGTACAACAGGCACTGCTCTCCAGTTTTCACTCTATCTGCTTGGGCAACGTTACCAGTAAGTTGCTGGAATCTTGAACTTTGTTTATCTGGGACACCTCTTTTTCTCTCCATATGCTGCCCTTGAAAGGGAAGGGGAAAGGAGCATTGCTTTTATTCCCAGAGACAATAATGTCCACTTTCCTCTAAGAAATATAATATCCTTTGTCCACTGTTGGTTTCAGGTACCAGACAGGTGAGTTCACAGATGAAGTCCAGAAACAAGAGAGTATCTTGGTTTATTCACGTATTTTCAGCACTGCTCAAAAAAGAGAATGGGCCCTAGAAGAGTCCATGAGATCGTCAGAGTTGAAGGCAAGCAGCTCCCTCCTTTCTGAATTGGTCTCTTCCCAAAGCACTTCACCTCTGTGGTCGCATCAGCTATTCCTGTTGGTGCCTCTTTGCTCCAAAAGAAGGACTTCTGCTGCTATGAACCTCTCCTTGTCAGGTTAGGAGCTCAGGGTTCCTCCAAAAGAGGGTCATCCTTGGGGAGAAGCACACATTGGTTCAACAGACTCCAAAGAAGCCTCATCTGTCTGCCCCCAGGAAGCTTTGCAAATTCCAGAAATGACCTGAGCGGTTCTCAGACTGGGGAACAGCAGGAGAAGGCAGATTCCCCAGAGCACACTCCTGCCCTTTTACATAGGCTCCAAAACATCCCCATCTGAGAAGACACAGCCCTCTACCCCCACCCTCCAGGTATTAAGTTTCTCCTCTGCTGACACACAGGCAACACGTCTGGGCCTGTACCACCTCAGCAAGCACCTACTATTCATGTCTTAATACCAGAAAAGAAGATTCAGTCCCTCCTGAGCCAGCAAATTACTGCTGACAAGCTGAAGGTGCTGGGCTTGGCCATATGGTGTGGTTCAGAAGAGAGAGACTGCAGAACATGAGCTGCTTTTCTTACTTCCACAGCTAAGATACTAGAGCTTGTTAACGCAATTCCCCAACCACTCAACCTTTCAGCTAACAGCAGGGTACGTCCCTGCCTGTGGGTTTGAACAAAGACACAGGGAGAGGGGGATGCTCACTTGGAGCAGCCCCTGTTCGTAAGCCTTGCCCTAAATCAGTGCAAACCACTCATACAGATTTGCATGTTCCTCCAGACAGGCAGGATTTCCAAGTGTTGGCAGGAGTCACATCCCAGGCTCCAGGTCCCCCACATGCAGCGAGGAAGGTCTGACACCCTTCCCAGATCAAACCAAGACTACGCCACATACAGCAAAGTGTTTTCTTCTGAATGCATGGAAATGACAGACCATGACAAGTCTGGCCAGGCAAGAATAAAGTTTTGAAGACCCCAGTTGTAATCTAGAAATCAGACCAGCGCTGGTGCGTACAGCAAAGAGTCCCAGCATCAGTTCCCAAGTGGAGCACTAAGCAAGTCCTACAGCTCCTCTGCACCTTGGGTTATGTACACGTCTGTAAAACAGCAACAAAGGCTGCTCCCAGAGCACTTTGAGATCCTTTTGCAAAAGGTACTTCAAAAACGGCAAGATATGTCCTTAAGAAACGACAACAAAAAGAACAAGTTTTTTGAAAGCAGTAAGAGGCCAAATATAAACCCAATGTTTGGCCACAAACGAGTTCGGCAATCTGCAGAGCGTTCTGCCAGAGGAACGAGTGAGTGGCAGAACGCTGGCAGAGCACTCGGCCCCATCAAGGCGACAGCTGCAAGCGTCAAACCCGGGGATGGATGTTGCTTCTGACACTCGTATGAGGCAGAAAAGGGTGACCTTCCACCGTGCAGTGACAGGGATGAGGAAGTCTCTTCTCAATACAGCACAGGGCAGGGCCACCCTCCCTTACCCCTTAACTTCTTCGTTAAAGGATAACCGCTCTGAAGGCAGAAAGAGCTGAGAAGAACAGGAAGAGCAGATATTGCCTTTACCAACAAGATTTCCCAGGGTCATTCATCACTGTCAGATAGCAGCTAATGATGATCTGTATCGCAGATTGCCTTTTGGCTGCCTTAAGAGCAAAAATGTTCCTTTACAGAGGGTGCACAAGCAAAACGCAAGGACTCTCACGCATCGAATCTTTTCAAGCACCACGGCAACACGGCGAAGGCAGCGAGGGTCCCGGGAGCGCTGGGGATGCTGAGAGCACTGCCAAGAAAGAAACAAAGCAAACAGCACAAGGTGCTGTCAGTGCCATTAACAATGACCACTGTGACTGCTGTCAAAACAGCGCTATAATTGGGACTTGGGTGATGATATAGGTCCACAGAGGGGAAACACTACTCATAACGTGTGTTCAGAAGCTTGGAGCTGCAGTCAGACCTCCCAACACCCCACTCTCCCCCAAATCCTTGCACCTCACTTGCCAAATATGCCAAGAAAGTAACACTGCATGGACAACATCACACTTGTCCTCGCCCTGCTAGGCTGGAAAACAACAGCGCAGACTGCCTTTAGGCGAGAGCTGTTCTGCAGGACCATGGGCTGTGCCTGACCTGAAGCTCAGGGCTGCTGCAGCGCCTGCTGCCCAGGACGTACGGCCACAGAGGCCAGAGCAGGACACAGTGACATCCCACCTCTCAGGTCTGCACCTCAGCCCCGTGTCGATCCAGGCAGGCGGAAAAAGAGGAGACCATACAGTGCCCAGCAATTAAACTTGCCTTACTCCAGCCCTCCCCTTCACACACTCAGGGCTGTCTTGTTTGGGCTGTCTTGCTCACAGCACTTACCCTGCAGGCAACAAATCCATCAAGCTCCGTAGAAAATAATCATGTCACAAGACAGAGCTAGGAGACAGTTGTCTGCTGCCTTAAATATTATAAATCTCCCAGGGCAAGAGAACCGCTCCCTCCCTGCAAGGTGAAACTGCCTTTAAAAAAAAAAAATATATATTTATAGGTATTTGATTCATATTAGTGGCGGTAATTGCAAAACTCATTAACAATCAGAGCTGCTGTAGTTCCAAAGTCAGGAATAAAATCCAAGCTTTTAGACAGGAGGTAAGGCAGAAAAAAACCCACCGAAGACACCAAGAGTAGTAAAAAACCCCCTTAGTATATCTATTGATATGAATTAATGAAGCAACAGATTTTAGCATCTCACTTGCAATCTGAATTTTATACAAAAATAAATCTAATTTCCGAGCACTGATGACAGGGGCAATTAAACATTTTTTCTCAGTCAAAAAGAGATCAAGTTTATCAGGTGCTCAGTGTAAATGTATATTCACTGGCTTAACTAAATATGCATTTAAATCGTTAACTGGGAGCACATCCTTAAAGTAATCAAGCTGGGAATTACTCCCCTTTAGTAATTTCCTCTCCCAGCCTTCGCACAGCTCCTGTACATGAAAAGCAGCCGATGACTGAACCACCAGACAGCAGAGCCAGGCTGGAGCTGCCCAACTCCGCCGGAGGGTTCCCCTGCACTGCGACGAGGGAGCTCACGTCCCCCACGAACCAGCTCACGCTTCTGCACCAAAGCCCATGCTGTGCTTGACGGAGGGTCTGACTGTTCTCATGGGCTTTCCTACGCGAGGAAAGCTACCCCAGATCCTCCTGACGCACAGCCCGAGTCTATTCACGGTGAATTTATACCTGTTTAGCCTTGGGCTGACACTGCAAGCCGGACTAGACTGCTCTCCTCTGCCCGGGGCACTCTCACAATGGGTTTTGGGCAGTTTCAGTCTCTGCCCCAGGCAGGGTCCTCGCTGCTCATCACGCAAGGCTTTCCATCGTGTCACTAGCACATACACAGCTGCCCATCTCTCCCACTTGCTCCCAAATGATGAGCTCCTATTTCTGAGAATAAAATCTTATTACTAGGTCCTAAGTATATGTGCTTGCAACTTCATACCATTAAATACCATCACATTGCCATGACACCAGACCCATCAATCGTTCAGCTCCTCCTATTCAAAGCTCATACTCCCCTGCACTGCTCGTACCGCCGTATCATCAACACGCCCATTAGCAACCTGCTCTGCTTTGCAGGGAGGGCACTAATGAAAATACTCAATTAGCTCAATCCCAAGACCAGTTCTTGTGCAACGCAGCCAGCAATGCCAACAGCTCTCCTTGCAGCACGGCCCTGTGCTTCCCACCCACGTCACAACCCAAGCGCTAATCCCCTCCTGACAAGCAGTTTCCCCACAAGGCACCATATCAAACACAGGCTGGCAGAGAAGGGTGACAAACAAATCAAGATATACGTGACATCAGCCTGACTCAAACTACTTTTGGTAGTTTGAAACCAGCACACGGAAGCTGGTTTCCCTCCAGTCAAGGGAGGGCAGAACCTCTGGGGCACTTTGACCTACATGTCACCTTATTAGCGAGGGGAAGAAAACAAAACTCTTTGTTTTGTTTGGAAAGGAAAGGCCAAAGATGAAACGATAAATGCTGCACCCAGTCCTTCCCAGCTTCTGAATTCATTCCAAGCATCTAGGCCAGTTTCCTTCAGGTCTCCTGAGGCACATGAGGTGCTGCAGAGGCAGCTCTGTGCCACCAGCGCATCTGGAGGGGAAAAGGTTTCCACTCCACACACTTTCACTGGTAGTAGTATTGCAGTGAGTCCTTTCAGTGACCCCTGAACTAAAAATAATAAAATAATATACACACACACTCTTACTGCTGCTTGAGAAGTGTTTGTTCAAGCTGGAGCTCCAGGGACTACCAAGATGGAGTGGTTTTCACTGCAGTCTTTTGATAAGGGTGTGAAACAGAAAATCCAGAGGGGAAAACTACAGGGAGTTCTGGAAGCCCCTGGGTCTGTGCACTGGCTCCAGATTTTCTCTTCCACTCACTGATGGTAGCATCAGTACTCAACAGTAGTCATTTCAGTTAATTGCTGTCTACCATTAGCTGCAGAGTACTTACAAGGGATTCAATTCCACTGCATATTTGCTAATAAATACCAAATGACAGTGAGGAAGACAGCTGTATTTAGTTGCATTTACCCTCTTATTAGCAGAGCTGAATAAGACCCCATTTCAATTCATAATGGTTCCAACAAGCTGCATCATTGTCAGAAAAAAATTCAAACTCCCCATTGCCTGCTTGAAAGCAAAAGTCATCCAGCACTCCCCTGCTTACACAACTCCCCTGTGGCTGTGCACAACTCGCCGTTTGACTACGGGCCACGCAGAACAACTACCTCTGTAGCTTTGATCCACGGGAGCTGCAAGAGCTGAAGGCAGAGGGGAGTTATTTGTTGGTTTAGTAGCATTTTGTGAAGCAACTTAGGATGCTCAACTGGTACACGTACAAACTTTTTAAACTAAAGAAGGCAAAATATTTTGCAAAGGTGCAAGGGCAGCTATCACCCCATTCTGCCAAAAGGAAGCTAAGATACAGCAAGACATAATTTGCCCACAGTGAGTCAGCTGTAGAGAATGAAAAGGAACCCAAGAGCCCTGGCTCTCAGTGCCTCTGCCAGGTCCTCCCTTGTGAGCACCACGTGAACCACTCAAACCAGAGCTGCTCCCTTGGGGATGAGGTGCAGCATTTTCCACCCAGGCAAGGGTGCTCACACAGCTCGTGCCACCAGCTCAACGTGATGTCAAACAATCACTGAAGATCTAACCCTGCCCAAGGAGATGCCCCAACTCCAGGAGCTTAAGATACTCATGACCGCTAGAAACCCACTCTATACTTGGAAGGATTGGGCTCTCAATAAATTATACACTGGTAATAATTATCTTGAATCCATATACCAAACCTTTCCCACAAATACACCTTAACCCACAGCAAGAACAGAGAACACAATGAAATTTTTCTGTGTCACCTGAGGAGTGAAACCTCTAAAAGGCAATGAGCTAAAATTTAAGCCTTTGTGCTCCAAAATTACTCAAATATCAAAGGATCATAATGGGATGTAATGAACTTGCAGCATTTGAGAAAGCTCAGATGGGATTAAGGTGCAAATGTGAATTTCATCTCATCCTGGTTAACAGGATCATTTGATGCCCAGTTTCAAAGCACTTAAATTATAATATGCAAATAACTTCCAGGGTTTAAGGAAATGATGATTAAGGAGATACCACTTTGAAAACTAATTAATAAAAACATGTTTTGACTCCCAGATAAAAAAAAAAAAACACGAAACATATGAACTGATCAAGATGCCTCAGAAGAGGGACTGCGCAGGAGAACTCACTTTCAAGAAGAGCGAGAATGAAACCATCTGTAGATCCTGGATCATCATCTCTTCGTATGGCTCAGCAGCAGGGTATAAACCCAACCTCCACCTGCCATTTGAGCTCAAGGAAAAGCAGCGCAGAGGCCCAGCAGCACTAGCTTGCCCAATGCTAGTGGGCTAACGATGCTCCTGTCTGATGATGGGCCTTCCTTTCCAGGAGGCCCAAAGGAGGACGCTCAATCTGTGCTGCCAGCAGGTTGTCTCAGCCCCATAACTGCAGACCACAGTCAAAGGTAACAGCTCCAACATCTGAAACCTGCCCTGCAGAGTAGCAAGCAAGCCAGTCCCTGCATCAGGATGAATTTTCAGGCATTCAGACTTTGTCACTGAGGATACCTGACATTAGCTCAGTGATTCCAGCACAATGAGGGAAGCTTATAGAGTTTTCCAAGAGCATTTTGCTTTCTTGTACAATGCTAATGCCTTCAGTGAAATTAATCCAGCACACTGCAATGAAACACCACTCTTGGGATGATTTCCCCAGAAGTGCTATTTCCTTCAGTCATTTCCCGAAACCAGAGGGCAAGAGAGGACACGCAGTCGGAACGGCTTTTCATTATAACATTACTTTGGCAATTAGGTCAACACATCCTCTCACTAAAATATATGCTGTGATTTAAATCGGCACACTGCTCCTGCTACAAAATACATTGGGTTACAATTATGATATACATTAGAAAAACAACCAGCTTACCAACAGCTATACAATGAAAGTAGCCCATTTATTTATTACCCGTTTTATTTATGCTATTCAACTTCTGTTACCCACCAGAATACAGGGGTTCATTCACACCACACTTGTTACTGAAAATGGTTGGATTGTGGTTTGAGAGATTATCTTTCCACTTGGAAGCACTGTAAATGAGACGAGAGATGTGCAGACTCGGACATCTCTACCACTGCCCCCCACAGACAGCCAGCGGGGGCTCAGCAGCCAGCTCCCACCCCAGCCCACTGCTCTCCCAGAACGAGCAGGGACTGCCTGGCCCCTCCTGCCCTCTTCATCAGAGCCAGGGACGAGTCCTCACGGCCCAGAGTGGAGCTGCAACACAGCGGTGCCAGCTCAGGTTAGACGGAGAGAGCGTGCAGCCCAGGACTCAAGCTATGAGACAGCTCTGACTGCAAGGCACCACAGTCCCCCCCAGTTCCTGCCCCAGGATCCTGCCACCCCCTCCAGGTGCCAGCAGGGTCCCGCTCAGCTCCACAAATGCCACCCAGCACAATTGTTCCAGTTGTGCCGTGCAATCGCACAGCCCAAGGGGCCTTATGAGACTTCCTTTCCTGCACGCCCAGATTACTTCTCTGAAGCCAAGTGAAAGCAAGTCTTGTCTTCCCAGAAACACAGAGGCCACGGGCCCAAGTCTTTTCTCAGTTCAAGCTGCCTGGAAACCCCTCCAACTGCAGCCCCCCCTTCTCCTTCCTCTCTCAACCTGCCAATTGCTCCTGCCTTGGAGCACGGACTTGCAGCAGGACAACAACTGCATATCGAAAAGATGCTGCCAAGTCCCAGCAACACTAAGGACAATATTCTGCTGAACCCTGGCCAGACGAAGGAAGCCACCTCTGCCTGTTCCAGCACCCAGCCCCTTGCCCATGGCCCATCCACACGCACAGCCTCGTCCCAAACCTCCCCTGCATCTGCCCAGCGCCAGCAGTCAGAGAGGCTGCACGTGCTCCCTCCACCCTGCCTCTCTCCTACCCACACAAACCACCGACCCACACTCGGGGCACGGCAAACGGACTGTCATCACCATGCAGGGTAAAAGGCAACGATGACAAAGTTCACACCACACTTTTTCCACTGACTCCTCAGCAACCAACAGCCAATTTGGTTCCCTTCCCTTCCTGTCTCATCTGCTTCCCTTCAGCCCCAGGCCAAGTATTTAAAGCCAAGAGGCCTTTGGGATCTATACGAAAACACACACCCCAGATCTCATGCTCCAGGGCCATCCAGGCTTTGAGCCAGGGAGAAGCTGAGCGATTGCAGCTCACCAAGAGCCTGCTCGGGATGCTCTGCACCAACACTCACCCTTGAAAGGGATTCGGATGTGATCTTAGTGACCCAAACAGCACGGCCCTGGCCCTCCTTTACTTTCTGCAGAACTCGTTGAAAAGCAATTAGCAGGAATCAAGTGATCAAGTCCAGCAAATCCAAACAAGCAGCAACTTCTTTTTCAAACTTCCACTTGGTAAAGCCAGTAAAGAGGGCAACACAAAGCCAGAGCACACCAGCCATAGCCCAGGATAGTTCCTCCCTTGGTGATTACAGTCCTCTGTGCCCAAACCAGAGAAAGCCACAAAGGAAGAAAGACATGGTGGTTCTCCGAGGTCGCAGAGCTTGCGTCCAGGCTGGAAGCGATGCCAGACACGAGGACAGATTTCCGTTGGCAAAGCTGTAGCAGAGCAGATTGCACCAATTCTACATTGTTTTTGTGCAGCTGTCTCGTGCTCCAAGGGCTGTAAAAGCATTGTCGTGCTCTCCCTGAAAAATTTCAGGGGTGCTAAACTTCAGAAGTCAGCCCAGACACACTTGGGCATTTAAAAGGCTGCCCTGGCAAACAGTGCGAGGGCTCAGGTGCAGGACACTGCTCTTCTCCCTGGCTGTTGCACAGCCACAAGGCACCCCCCTGGATTTGCCAACAATAATATTCCACATTTGTCTAAAAAAAAACCAGGAAACAGGCTCCCCAAGAGCTCAGATACCAGCCAGGGGTCCTCTGCCAGCATCTCTAGACACAGTTTCTGCAGCTCCTCTGTGCAAACCCAGACTCAGCAGAACAGCAGAAGTGCTTTTGGGTTCTTCATGACATTATGGAAAAATCTATGTGTGCCATCAGATTAATCTGCAAGCCTATAAATCAGTGTGGCAGGATTCCCAGGCAGCCAGGCCATCACCTCACTGCAACCCAGCTCGCACGCAAGGTGAGAATTACACTCCGCTTTGCTAATCCGAGGAACAGACCCGCCGTCTAGCACTGTGTGCACAGTCTGTGGCGGGTGTCTGCTGCCTCTGCGGGGAACCCTGGAGCTCCAGCATCTTGCAGCCTGGTTTCACTCCTTCCAGAGGATCACATGGCTTAGTCCTCCACATTTTCCCAAATTTTTAGCACTTCTGTCCCACTATAGCTCCACGGATAACATCTAACCTGGAAACACTTGGCACCGCTGCACTGCATGTCTGTACAAATCAAGCGCGTGGAGGCAAGTCCCCGCTCCTCCCCGACACAGCCCCATGTTGGGTTTTGCTCCTACACTGTTGTACTCGTGGAATTCTATCACATGTAAAGAGCAGGCGAGCATATAGCACTATATGAGTGTGCCACACAGATCAAAGCACGGCACATCTTTGCATTTGTGAAACTCTCGTCCTGTTCTTCCATAGGAGGAATTTGTGTAAACATTTTGTTTCTTGGAAAGTCTCCCTGGATACAGCAAGAACGCTAATACTCTCCCTAATAATCTTCTCACTGCTATCACAAAATCATGAGTTAGTCCATACAATGATTTGCTTTTTAAGCAAATTGCAAAACTTACTATGAAAAAAATAACAAAATTATGTTTTTTTATATGTTTCTTGGAATTGAGTCTTTGGTAAGGGGAATAAAAGGATGAAATGTCAGACTTTTAAGATTTTCTATGCCAAAAAGCCTCCTCTGTTTTCCTCACAGAGCAGGGTAAAGGCCTGCAGCACATCCAACTCCAGCAAAATATCCTAGACTCCCTCCAAACCACGGCGCTGCTCTCTCCAATCTGACACAACAGCTGCTGTTACCCACAGCAGACGCTCTCCTATCCCTAGGACACCAGGTGAGGCTCTTGGTCCACCTGAGAGCAGGAGCAGATCCTCAGCTTACCAGGATGTTCTGCCTTCACTTCATGGCTTTAACTTCAGATTCCTTTTTTTTTTTTTACCCCCATCCTCCTAATGTGCAGTTAAGAAGACAGAATGAGCAGAAATGGATACGGGAGATCTCTCCACAGACCTATTTTAGGTTTAGGTTAGCTCCTTGCTGCAACCTCAGAGGTATCGCAATAGCTTCATACAGAACACAGGCTGCTCTGTAGCACTGAAAGAATTCACTGCTCCCCCCCTCCCTTACGCTGGTGAAAGAAGGGAGGATACAGCATCAGGGTTACACACATGCCCAAATCAAGGGAGTTCATTTATCCTGACTACTGAATAATGCATGTCTTCAGAAAAAAAATATCTCTGTTCCTGCAGAGACATCATCATCTAGCAGTGAGAGAAAGACATGGCACAACAGCAGGCTGCACGGAGAAACGCTTGAGGAGCGCAGGCAGCAGCGACAGGGAGGACGAGACAGGGGACAAGACAGGTCCTTACCTTAACCCATAACGGTGGCGGGCTGTGGAAGCGCCTGACATGCAGGAACAGCACTGCTTCCACACGGATTTCACCTGCTGGAGAAGCCTGCCTGTTTTAATCCAGGGCATCATGGAGTGGCTGCATTTGAGCTGTAAAAACAGCCTCTACGAGCCTTTCAGGAGCAGTTACATCCTCCAACACACATGGCTTTAATTGGGAATTTTAATTTTTAAATTTTAATCCCAGTCACATGTTTTGAGCTGTTACTTTTCTCTCCTCTATGTGTGTATATATATTTTCACATCTCCTGTCTGTGTGCCATGTTAGCCTCAGGCAACCAGTTCTGGGAGAGAGCTGTCAGCCGTGACAAATCACTCCGTGCTCATTTGGAGCCAGGTCTGTGCAGCATCTCCCTCCTTCCCTTCCTCAGGCTGCTGTTAGCACAGCCACCCTGGCCCTGACCAGGGGAGCTCTGCCCTCTGCACATGGGCTTGGAGCTTCACCGAGCACAGCTGGAGTCTGACCCAGCTTCAGCAAACCTGGAAGGACTCCCTGAAATCACGCTGATCAGCCCCTCACCCAGGGTCCTTCAGAAACAGAGGGATTTCCACCACAGCAGAATGTCATTTCATCCAGTGCAGGGGAGCCAAGGGCAGGTCACACAACAGTTTTCTCTGTTCACCCCTTGTGTCACTGCATTTTTGGCTTTAAAACAGGGACAGGGAGAGTCCTGGATGCTGGGGCCAGGACCCGTCCAGCCACAGAGATCACAGACCACGTAAGGGAGGACGCCTGCTCACTGGTGAGCCGACACACTCATCAGCCACACAGCAGGACGAAGCCCCAGCACGCAGCCCTGGCACCCCTTCCTGCGGGCATACGGCACGGCAGGACACCTCCGATTGAGGCCAGTGTCTCAGACACCCACGCAGCTTTCACAGCCTTTCTTTTCCGCTGCTGATCTCTCACACAACTCTGCAAAATGCTCACTCAATGGCATGACTGATGACAACTTTCTGCCAAAAACACTGATGCCAAAGCACGGCTTTATTGAAGGAAACGTACATTTTCATTTTCTTCCAGAACAGCAAAGGAAAAAGTGGGTGTTTTCAACCATTTCATTTTTAACTCCTTCGACACCTGAATACATTGTCAAATCTCTGTGAAACACGATCTCCTCGCAGAGCCTGTGGTATCTGCTGGCACATTTTTGCTGTTGCACGTGAAGGGATGAATGCAGATAACACGCCAGCCTCCCTTGCTCCAGTGGCTTTACCCAGGAAAGCACCAAACCACAGACTTCAAACAAGCAGCTAGTTCATGCTTGCAGTTTCCTGGATTACAGCCCTGATGGAAGCAATCGATACAAGAGCTGGCCAAGGGCTGCAGCCTTGAAATTCTGGGTGCGTCACAGTGAACTCATATGTTTTATTATTTAGACCCGTGCAGGAGCTCAGACGCTCGGCTGAACTCGGAGGCCAGGAAATGCCTCGAGGCACATGTGGAGTCTCACAATTCCAGGACATTCATCAGCATTTCTGTATCTAAGTCCCTGTTCACTCACCATGAGATGTTGGCCCATGGGTTTCCCAAGCAAGCTACTCCTCGCTGGAATCAGAAGGGCTTATTTGTCAGAACGGAAAGAGAAACACACATTGCTTACGATGCCAGATATTTCCATTTGTTCAGTCACTGGTGGTTTATAATCCTGCCTTCATGCTGCAGAAAGCTTGGCCAGTAAACAAGGCAGATGTGATGGCCTGCGTTGTGCAGCAAGATACAATCCCCTATGCCATTTTCTCAATACAAATCTCTGCAGACAGTTGCTAAAAAAGGGGCTGTTTTCTGATGCAGTGTCAGCTGTGATATGATCACTTTACAAGAGCATAGCTGGAGTACAGTAATGACAGGGCCCTCCTCAAAGCACTGGCAGCCACTGCCCGTCCCAAAAGCTTGCTGCCCAACTGTAAGAATAGAGATGTGTGTTTTTCTCTCTCCATCTTTCACCATACCCCAGCAACAACCACCCCTCAAGGCAGGGCACCCAGGAACTCCACCCAGTTCTTATGTGATTTCACTTGCAGGTGATTTTCTGACAGTGAACATTTTTCTCCGTGTCCCTCTCTCCCTTTTTAAATTAACTGCTCTCATCTCAAAGCCTGAGAGACAGATAACTACGTAGAGTCACAAGTGCCTGAGCACTCTTAGCAACTCAGAGCTGTTCTCCTGCTTTCTTCAAGTCAATAGCTGGAGCTGGGCTCGTCATGGTCACCAGACCCCGTGGCCACCCAGGCCGCTCCTTTTCCTCTCCTGGGGCCTGCGGTTTGCAGTGTTCCCACCACATTTGCCAGGCACACCTTGTACACGGGCAGAGCCTGGTATTTAATCCACCAGCTGGTAACTTCCTTCTAAACAACCTTTTGCTCCCTCCCATCTTAAGCAGAACAGCAGAACCATTGTAATATTGTGCAATGCAAGTGCTGCAGCTGCCCTGCACAGTCCAGTAAAAGACGAAGCCAAGGTCTCCAATCCACAATTAACCTCACTGTGACATGGGTAAGGAAGCACTGAAGGGAAGGAGTGGGAGTCAGGACATTCAGCTCCCAGCTTTGCCACCTATATTCTCTTTCACCCTGAAGACTATACAATTTCTCACCCTTGAAAACAGGAACAATATTTCCCAGAAAGGCTGCAATAAAATACTGATGTTTACCAAGCGCTCTGAAACCCTGGAATGGATATAACCCTTCCAGGATCCACTCAGTCTGGCACAGCAGCATGGGACACTAGGCTGAACCGTCATACAAACCACGAATAACAGTAATTAACAAATAGCCCCAGAGAGATGAATATTAATTGGTACTTTCCAGCTCTCCTCAGGCACGAACGGATACTCCACAGATGGAGTGCACAATGAACCACCTCAGCTCTGCAGCGTAGATCACAGGAGAAACTTGCCCCACAGCTAATTTGCACTCAGGCTGCTCCAAGCCAGAGCACAGAAAATCACAGCGATTTACACCGGAGTGCCCAGGGAGGTACCACCAGCCAAGCCCCCGCGTGCTGTGTGGGGCGAACGTTCAGAAAAGGCACCTCTGGGATACCCACCAGAGAGCAAATGTAGCCCAGGGGTCTGCAAAATCGTGGAAACATAAGACCTGGCAAATTCATTTGATACAGCAAACCCCCCGTTCTACCTGTAAATATGCACAGGGTTTTTTCAATCAAGGTTGCCACAAAACTTGCCAGCCCCGTGGCAAAGCTGGTCTCGCTGTGCTGAGTCTGCTGCAAGCCCATAGCAGACGTCATCCTTCCACATGCTAGATGGGGCAGGCAAGCACCACAAGGCTGCAAACCACCTAACTTGCCTCAGGTCTCATCACGGATCAGCAGGCAGACCCTGTCCCCAGCAAGCTCTGCACAGCGTCCAGGGAAGGGGCTCAGAGGGACGATGCTTTGCTTTCGCACGAGCCATCTCGGTCTGCTCCCTGGCACCACAGCGCTGGAGGGAGATGGAGCTGGATGCCCAGGGCAGGAAGAGAGCCCTGTCGCACGGTGCACTTCAAAGCTGCTTCCCAGGAGCATCACACAGCCGTTACTTTCTGCAGCTCAGAGAGCAAACTGCTTATATCAACTGACAGCACCAAGTTTTATCCATGCATTTTTAAAAGCAGCTTCCAAGACAAAACATCTGCTCTCAGGTGGAGCCAGGGCTCAACATGAAATGGCTTCTACACCGAGTTATGTTATTAGCATAACATAGGTGTTTTCCCCATTTAAAATCCATTTTCTTAATCTTTCTCCTGCAGGATCCAGAGGAAAGATGCATTAGCCCCCAGCTCCCAGAGAAGAGGCCATCTGGCTGCTCCAGAGGGTGTAAATGCAAAGGGTAACAGAAAAGCATGAGGGGAGACAAGGTTTAGCAGCTGCACAGAGCTACTGACTCACAGCAGAAGATGAAGCTTCTTCAGATATATCATTTCTAATCTCAGAGTCAGAAAGGAAAGGCCTGTGGTTCCAGTGCCTGTCATCCTTGGGCAAAATCCTCTTGCTGAAAGAAAACTGGGAATAGCAGAAGACTTTTAAGCTATTTATTTCTACCCCAAAGATAGTGATCAGATAGTTGTGCTGCCTTCCAAGTAATTCATTCAGGGTTTGTGTTGCTGATCCAATGTCTAGGGTCGTGAAGAGGAGTCTTTTTATTGCTTCCACTGAAATAAGGAACAGCAATCAGATGTCAATGAGATGCTTCAGCACGTGCTTGTTCCCTCTTTCCCAGGCTTCCACGGGCCAGGGATCAGTCAGACACTTGCAGGATCAGGCCATTACACTGGTTTGGGGTTTGGCTGCCCACTCCAAGGGCTCTCAGCCCAATGGCTCAGATTCAGTTCTAAAAAGAGCCTGTATTTGCTCTGCTCCTGGTGGGAGCAGAGGCCATGGCTATCACCCTTACCAGCCCTGTCATTTTATCCCAGAAGAAGTTAGTTAAGTAAGTTAAGTACAGGGTTGTGCTGCAAATTGCTCATTTAATATTGCCCTTGAAACTGCATTGTAATGATAAATTTTCACTTCCTTCCCTAGGCAGTTGCATAACATTGCTGGGCATTGTTCAGAGAGCCAAGCCAGAGGCAGCTGCTGCCCCTTTCCCCTTACCAAGCGCTGGCAGGACTGTTACCTTTCTGGTTGTAGGTTTTTTTTACACTCTATCACCTTATTACACTAAACAACATATAGTCGTGACTCTGAATGCAAGTAGCCTTCCAACAAGACTACTCTTACTTTCTTCAGCTGTCAGAGGGGAAAAAAAATATCCCATTTATACCAGTTAAATCTAAGCCAGTTAGAAAGTCAGATCTGTCAAATAACATTTAATTAGAAGTATCTTTAGGGAGGGAGCAGCTCAGTCAATGGAAAGCTTTCCCACTGACAATATAAATAGGCCCAGAATTCAACAGCCTCACTTTGTGGTCAGGCTACGCAGCCTGCGTGCCCAGGCACAGGATGAATTTTTGTTTCATGGCTTTTGTTGGCATGGGGTTTTTTTATAACATGGAAGTGGCTTTGAATTCTAAAAGCTGGGCTGGCTGATCAAAGCCATACACAGAGCAGGACTGGGAGGGAGGGGGAAATTAGGTATACCTGAGCAGAAATTTGGAGATAAAATTGCTCTTAAAGCAGAACAGCATCAAGAGTTAAATAAGATGCATGCCTCCACCTCACAAACTTGCTGCTGGTGTCTTCTTGCAGCATAAGACCTGAAAGAATTCAAACCTGTTCTTCAAGCAAGGCTGAACGCAAGTTTGGACATCACCTGAAGTGCAAAAATACAAGACAGCAACAAAACCAACCACACCAGCACACACAAAAAAAGAGTTTACATTCTCTAGTGACAGAAGGCCTGATCTGTTGGAGAGGAGACAAGGCAGCCCAGAGTAGAAAGCAGGGCTGGAACATGGGGGTACAGGGAGATGAGGCTTGTGACATACCAGTATTTGCTCTAGGGAGAGCACAAACTGCACGTGGTCATGGTGCAAGAAAAAGGTTGTGCCCTTGGGACACTTTAAAAGAGCTGAGATGCAGGAAGCCATAGGACAAGACAGGCAATCACTGGTTGTGCAGGGGACCCAGGACACAAGCCAGGGTCACCCCAGATCCACTTCGGGGCAGGATGAGGAGGACTGGGCAGGTGGCAGCAGGGTGGTCCTGCAGAGCAGCAAGGGAAGGTCTGCCCTGCCCCAGGACTGCCATCTCCCCACTGCCTTTCCTCTGTCCTCGCTTAAGCTTCAAACGTACCTCCAGCTGAAGGCACCAGCAACACCTCAAGAACAGTGGCCAGCTTGGTGCAGGGAATCAGGAGCAGGCATGTCACCCCTCAGGGCAGGCAGCCTTCAGGCCTGGAGACATCTTCCTCTAATGGGAACATACACACTCTACTGGTTTGAATCCAGGCAGGATCTTCCATCCTAATGAGTTTCGTTTAAAAAACAAAGTCATTCTATTAGCCCCAGCCCATAAAAAAGCCCTTTCTCTCTGCACAGTGTACTGCAGATGTTTCCCTCCAAGCCTCCAGGCTTCAATCAGTGGGGAAAGAAACTGATTCTCCAGCCTTTTAGCAACATAACCAATTTTAAGCCTTCCTGCTGCTGGCCGTGATTTTGCTCATGCTCAAGGCACACACCAAGGAAAGGCTTTACCCTGTGGTTTATGTAATGTATCAGGAACAAATCCAACATCTTGGACACTCTCCTCACCAAACTGGAGGATGGGAATGCCAGCTGAGCTATGCAGCCCACTCCTGTCTCCTTCACCCAGGTATTTCTAGTCGCCCACCACCTCCCTAGCCTCTACTTTCATCACCAGAGCAATCATGGTTCAGCTGCATTCAGCTGAAGAGAGGAATGGCCACAAAGGAATTTTAAAATCCCTCTTCTGTAACAAATCAATTTCTCAGCCTTCATAAAGAGATTTCATCCTTTGGTGTAATCGGCACTGCTCCCCTATCTTTGAAAATAAAAGGCAGCAGATCCCTAATTAGTTACAACCACCACAAAAACAGAAATTAAATACACACAAGATTTTCACATGGCATAAGCAAGCCATGATGCAGACACCAGCCAAAGCTCTGACAAGACCTGGAGCCAGAATGGGACCCACCACCCATGGAGGCAACTAAATTGCAACACCTGGTCACCATGATCCAGTGATAAGAGATCCTTGTTACCACTACAAACCCCAAGGACTTTATCTGTCCTTATGACTGCTCCAGCCAGGCCCCCACCAATCTCCTGGTTCTAGGAACCCTCTCCAGACAGCCTCTCCCTTGTTACCATGAGCTCTTTCAGATCCTTTCCCAGGAGGGATGCACCCGATGACTACTGCAACAGCTAGCAAAAGGCACCTCCGTAGCTAGTCATGGAGCACCGGGTAGCACAGCTCACAGACAAGATCCCAGTCGAGAAGGGTCAAAGGCTGCCTCACTGCCAGACCCAGCCCTCTGCTCAGTCAGGCCCTGGGGTGACCACAGAGAGTGCCAACATTCATCTCGCAGGGAACTGGCTTCGAGGGGTGCCCTCAGGCCACACACGCACGAGCCACATAAGCTTATTTGACTCAGTGACACAGTAGCAAACACCGTATAACCCATGAGCATGTGGCCAACGTACAAAGTTCTCTTTCTAGTCTGCTTGGCACAAATGCCTCGCACAATGCGAAGTATTTCGGGATAAAGAACGCAGAGGGACAGCTCTCACCCCAGTAGCACGAGGCACAGCAAGCAGGAGGTCTGGCATAACTTGAGTCAGTGAAGCGCAAGTCAGCACAAGGGAAAAAACAGTGTTATCATCTCAACTTGATTTACACACGCACATACAAGTCAAATTAACGCCCTGAAGCCAACAGTAGTTTGGATTGCAGCAGCACCTAGAGGTCAGAAGTAAGATGAAGATCACACTGTGCTGGGCACTGCACAGGTACAAGGCACATCCCCTGCCCATTTAACATAAGAGCCCAAAGGCAGAAAGGAAATAGCTTCTCTCCCCACACCCAAGGTGAAACACAGAAGAACCAACAAGGTCCTGGAGAAACCTGCAACAAAGCCAGGCATTGATTCCCAGGCCAAGGCCTGAGCAGCAGTGGTCCCTGCTCCCTGCTGCGGTGGAGACTAAGCGTTCTGCTTGGCTCCACTTTGGGATGACCACATTACTCACAAATGCTGAAACTATGAGCGAGTTGTTCAAAACGTCCCAAAACAGATGTCAACAAAACCAATACTGCGTGCTAAGCTATCATATAATTTTTTTGCTCAGGCCCCCTATTATGCAGCACAGCTATTTCAGAAACATTTGTCCCCTTTTTCACATCTTTCTGCCTGATGGAGGCTGACCGCATAGGCCTACAAAAGAAAAATGGTGATCTTTTAGAAACCTCTAAAACAGCATTCTCGAATGTAATAACCAAGCAATTTCATGTTTGATCTATGGAGTAAAGAGACAAAAAAGGGTCATTCCCAGCTTTCTGGTAGTGCTGAACACCACAATTTCACTGTGATGCCAACTAGCCCCCACTTCACTCGTCTGCCCATCCAGGACAGACCACCTTCAGCCACAGCACTCACAACTGCTGTTTCCAGCAGGAAAACCCTTTGGGTGAGGCGTGCTCCCTCTCCTGAACTCTGCCACCACCTCAGCTATTTCCAGGGTCGGCAATAGCTGCTACTCCCGTAGTTCAGAGGTATCTTAGCAGGTTCAAAGGGATCCCTTCACCTGAGCCCCTTCCCAGTCTCACAGAACAAGCTAATCGCACTCTTCCTCTGCCATCCTCCTGCGAGCCAACAACCCTCACGACAAAGAGCTTTGTGCCTTGCTACAAATCCTCTGAGCACCACACTGCTCCTCACACCCAGCCCAAGTTAACACAGAGCCAGTGCCTGTCACCAGAAGGCTTATTCGCTCCAGTGTTCGGCAAAATTCCTAACAAACACCAAAACCAGCACTGCTGGGGTGGTGCTAATTTTCACTTCTGAGGCAGATACAAAATATTTACCTGCTTTCTAAGGGGTGGTATTTAATTGTATCTTAAAGGAAAGCAATATGTAACTTCTTTTCCTTTTGAACAAACAAAAGGCAACACTGCTTTTAGCATTATATAAAGTCCAGACTTAGAAAGTTTTGAAAGTTTACAAGTACTAGTGCAGCTGGAAAACTACCAGAATATTTCATGGTGTTGTGTTCCCTTGGATACGTGCAAAATGACGAGGAACCATTGCAGACAGAGGTCCACCCCAATGGGGGACTTTCTTCCCAATTTGCTTTGCAAACACGGGTTTATTCTGCCTTAACCGCCATGCTGAGTTATGCCCTCTCTCACTGCCTTCCGTGTCAGAAGGCCAACAATGCTTCCATCTCAGTTTTTCCATCAGAACAGGAGAAAGTTGCCTCATCTAGAAAGATCCGTGGTGCTCAGAGCACGCTCTAATTGTCCGATGCGCATTCAGGTCAGGCACCCACTGTAGTGACATTAATGAGCGAGATGGAGACTGTTTATGACACAATCAAGAGAAGTTAGTAAACATCACAAAAGCCAAGAGCTCTATTGAAAATACACAGCACTGCAAGGGAACACAGAGCAGGGGAAGGGAAAGGGAGGCCCAGGAGGGAGGAACAAGACAGGCCTTTATCTGAGTTTTCATGTCAGATTTATACATTTCTGGTCTGATTGCAGCATTATCTAATGTTCTTTCTGTGTGAGATCAATAATGTCTCCGTGATGTCAATGCAGCACAGCAATGGTTTCCCCAGAACATGCCCATGCCTCACTTCCAGCCTCAGAAATCTCCAGAGTGACCTTTTAAAAGCAACGGGCCAAATCCAGTGGAGCTCTCTGGGCACTGGTGGACTTGTCCCCAGCACAAGCTTGACACACACACTCTCAGGAACCACGGTCCAGGGGAATCATTTGATGGGCTTCATGCTTCCTAGGTGTTCAAGGTCAGCCAGCCAGGACAAAAAGGTAAGTGAGACTGTACCTGCACCTGCTGTGAGCAGGTATTTCACAGCCCCCACAGCCTGGATTCTGTCCAACAAAAGTCCTCAGAGGTTACACACAGCTGAACTGGATGCACTTAAATTAGTACCAGATCAAAACCCCACGGAAGCCAAAGCATTAGGTCAGGCTCACGTAATACTTGCTCAACTCAAGTTTGTGAAGCATGATCACAGAGCTTGATGTTTCCAACAAGCCCCACCAGAGATCCTACATGCAATACCAGGAGCTGGCCATCGCAGACGTGCCAGCCCTGTAGAGAGTCACGACTGCTCAACTGCTTCCAAAGCCCTGGACTTCCAACAAGTCTCCCTTGAGACTGGCAGTTCTGCTGTAGCAACAGCAATGACATAGATGGCATCAGAAAGGTTAGCAAGAGCGGACATGAAGAGCTGCACAGGACCTCTTTTCCAAAAACACACCCAGTGTTTTAGTGCTGTAGCAGAGATCCTCCCGACTTTGGTCTCTGTAAACAGAAGAGTTTGGCCCAGTCAGCACACAGATTGTCTGCTGCGAGCACAACAGAGCAGATGCCTTTGTTTAGGATGGGCTGAATTTAGGGAAATACCAAGGGATGTAGTAAAATGAACAAACACTTTCATTTCTTTGTGACACACTTCCTTCCACCATGCCTCTTCCTAGAAGGGATTTACCTCCCTCAGCCCCCACATAAGGGGTCTGGCACTCCCTGCCTGTACAGGCACCTTCTGCAGTTCTTACACCCGATTTACTGCTCCCAGGCAAAAAAACACACTGAGAAAGACTCTGATACCAGTCATTATGGCTTTACCACCCGAACAGTCACCCAAAGTTCCACCTGTCAGCCCAGATACGCCTCCTGGATGGAGCTGAGAGTCATTTACTTCAAGCTAGAAGTTTCTACACTGCAATACAAGTGAAGTTAAGGGAGAAACTCTAAGTTACAACTCCAGTTCGTAGTACAGTACTGACAGAGAGGCTCCATCGACGCGTACTGTCAAGGCCAGCAGAGCAATCCTGGAAATTTTAACACTACGCACCCTGCCAGAGCCGGCCAGACGAAGCCACAGGAGAGGTGCTGCCCATTTCTCTTCCGTTCTCTCTTCACTAACCAGCTAGTAGCAGTGTTTACTGTGCCGGACGGGCACACATTAGTGGTACACAGCCCCACACAAGGATTTCCTTGACAAAAGTGACCAAAGTCTGTTACCCAAGAAGTTTTCAAGAAACGTAAAAGAGAAAGAAAGAATAAAATCCAGTTCAATTAAAAGCCAGTGTGTTTCTCTGGAGCTCTGGCCCCGCCAGGGCAGGTAGACCAATGGTTTTAACTTTGCATTCTCCTCTCATTTTCCCAGGAGTTGCTATACACCACCACAAAAACAAGGAACACCTGCTGTCCTAATGAACCAATACTCATCAAACGAGACAACCCACTAGCTGCCGTGCTAATTATTGCAAAGCATTCAAAGAGAATTGATAAAAAGCTACTACATAGCACATACTTCAAGCATTCTTTTTTTTGCCCTCTAGTCCAGATACTGCATTACCCCCACTCCTGACTGCTAGAGGAGAAATAAAACACAAGGATGAACACCATAAACATTAACACCCCAAGCAATACCATAAGGCCTCAAATTTACTCCAGTTTAGACTTTTTTATTTTTGATCTAAATGAAAAGAATGGGCAAGAGACAATATTTTCATGAACGCCAGACAGCCCGAAGCTATTTTTTTTCCCCTTGTGTGAATTTTCTGTAGCGCTCAATTTCAAAGCTGAGACTTAAAGTCTCTGCAGTGCAACCAGGAGCCTCCCATGCAAACGCCCAGCACAGCCAAGGTTTCAGCACCAGCCTCCTTACCAGAAGGAGCCGATCGCTCCGGGCTAGTGCCACGGGAAACCACAGTTCCTCTCTCAGCACCCACCATCCCATACGCGAACCAAGAGCTGCCCCACAGAGGAAACACCACGTCCTTCCCCTCCGTCTTCTCTCACTCTTGTCGGGTCCCCAGCCGTGCAACAGCTTCTCACTTCCCATGGGCGAGCGCTCCCTCCCCGGAACACCCGCGGCCCCGCTGCCCCTCTCCCGGCTGGCCCCGGGGCTCGGCGGGGCGCGCTCCCCGCCGCGGCGGGCGCAGCTCCGGGGCTAGCCGGGGCCGAGCTCCCCCGCACCCGAGCACCCGCCGCGGCCCCGCTCACCTGGAGTAGAGCCGGCGGGCGGCGGAGCCCGGGCTGTCCCCGCCGGGCAGGCACGCCATGGGCGCCGGCCCCGCCGAGCCGCCCGCCGCGGCGGAGGCAGGCGCGGCTGCAGCCCGGCACCGGGCAGCGGCGGATGGCAGCGGCGGGAAGTGATGCGCCCAGCAAAGAAACTCGCGGGCAGGCCCCTCCTCCGGCTGATGTCAGCCCCGCCGCCGGCAGCGGCCCTGCCTCCTCCCCGCCCGCCCCGGGGCCGCGCCGCCCGCCCGCCTGCGCTCGGGCGCCTGCGGCGGGACGGGGGGAGCGGGGCCGGACACCGGGCAGGGCACCGCGCTGCCCTCGCCATCGCCCCCCCGCCCAGGCACGGGGTAGGGGAGCTCGGCAGCAGCGTGGGCCACAGGTCACGCGTGTCCCCTGTGTTTAACATCGCATTGCGGTGCCTCCACACTTACCTTAGAGCTGCCACGGCAGGGGAAGAGCCACGGCGGTCCCATCACACACAGCAAGGTGCAGACACCACACCTGCATGCTGACACCAAAGGGGGGCTGCAGAGCGTTGCTGATTTCTGACCCACATCACCTGTAGCCACTTAATTCCACCATAAGAAGTCTCTGGTTTTGCTTAGCCTGAGCTCTTCTGTCCTAGGAAGTAAATGCCTACACCTGGAGGCAGTTAGGAGGAACAGAGAGCAGGACCTGGCACAGCTGTGTCTACCTTACGTGAGTTGGGAGGGGTGTGCCACAGAGGCCCCTGCCCTCCCAGTAGGTCTGCACAAGCAGACTTAGCCACAAAGCAAAGTCTGGCTGCTGTCTTTGGTAGGGAGGAATTCATCAGGAAAAGGGATGTTTTCCTCCAGCCCGCAGCAGCTCGCTTTCTGTGGTAACTGTGTCTTGTTGAACCGTGGAGCCTTTACTGTTTATTGCCCACCGAATGTCTCCAGGTGGATGCAGGTCATCTTCACACACTGCATCCAGCTCCCTCTGGTTTCCAAAGCCTGAGATGCTCCTGTAAAAGTTAGTAAGTGGGACCTGTCTGTAAATTAGTGCCACTTACCCAGCAACACTAAATTAAACATCTTTATCATCACAAACATCCCAAAGAAGCACAGGTATAAATTGTGCCTTTCAGTGGGCTCTAGCAGCTTGCTCTGCAGACATGAGAACCCTGAGGTCGGAGAGAATCCAGAGCCATGCCCTACTTACTGGACTGTTTCCCACTGGGGACCTGCTCAATAGCCCCTCTCAACAGCAAGCAGAGATCCTGCTCAGGAAAAAACATCATCAGTAACACCCCACTTGCAAACCACAGAAGCCTCTTTCCCCAGAGCTAATTTATCAGGCATTTAAATCCAAAACAAAAAAACATAAACAAACTTGTATCTGTGTCTTAGTTTACAAATAGTCTCAATTCTGAAGACAGACCACAGCAGAGAAAGCTGAAACCATCCTGCTCAGTGCTGCCTCCTCGCCCAAGGAGGTGTGCCGGTGTCCTGGGGACACGCTATACCACCCCAAAAAAAGGAACCCCTCTGCACCCCCAAGCAACCAGCAGCAGAAGCCCCACTGGAGGGACTGCAGGCAAACCTGCAGGCCAGTCTGGGACACTGTGCCTCACACCAGCCAGTTTTTACCCAAGTTTATGGTTTCACTGAGAGCAACAAACATCCTGGCACAAGCAGCTGTTCACAAGCATGTGGAAACAAGGAACTGTTCAGCCCTAAGAGATTTTAGTATTTCCAGGGGGTGTGTTTGTCTGTGCCTCTCCCCACAACCCATCTTCAAGTCAAGAATACTGGTGCAAGAGATGAAAACCAGCTGCTGTTGCTGCTGGCTACAGCCCTTCCTCAACCACAGGAGACAGAGGGTGCGTTGCTGCTGGGTCGGCATTTAATGACAGATAGAGTCATTGCCCTTTGGAGAAACAATGCTGGAAAGGGGAGCAAAAGAAAGGAGGGTGGAGGCCAGCTTCCAGTTTGGGCTCTGGCCAGATATATGGTATTCCACAGAGCTCTGGGCAAACGGGTCACCCACACGTTGATGACACAGGAATCACTGGGTCAAATTCCACGGCCCGGGTTATGCAGGAGGTCAGAATAAGATGAGCATAATGGTCCCCTTTGGCCCTAAAATTCATGAATTTGCACTGGATAATTTATCATCTGACAAACTCAGCTTCTTTTTCTTCTTGTACAAGTGGCAAGCAGGTCACAATAGATTTGAATTCATTAGATGAAATAATTCAATTACTTTGCTGTGGGCTGGGTTTGGTTAACCCTACATATTCATGCCAAGAAGCTCCGTGCAAGTACTTGGACCTAAGCCACAACTCAGCTCCATTGCTCAGCTGCAATGAAACAGGCAAATTACAAGACTACAGAGAGAAAGAAACCCCAGTACTTTAGAAATGCCACTAATTCATCTGGTGAATTGTGTCCACATTGTGTCATGTGTTGGGAAGGACATGGAGCAATTAGAAAGACTCCAGACGGATGTGACAAGTGTGACCTATGAGAAAAAGGTAAAAAGAAATTGATAAGATTTGTTCGGATAAGATCAAGAGGAAGTAGAGTAGTAATCTTTAAACATGAAAAGGGCCGCTGCAAAGAGCAGCAAAAGGGAGAAATGGGTCATGAAAAAGGGTGTAGGATACAAAATACTCAGGCTGGAATCCATCACAGGAGATGCAGGGGCCATGTTAGATAGTCAGACATTACGTACCTCTGCACGTCCAGCAGCTTTTTGTTCCTGCAATCTTAAGGCACCACTGGTTCCTAATAAAGAGCCAGACTTACCAAGTTACCTGCATCATCTTGTTCCTCCTGGTTACTGCATGTCTCTGTGTCTTCACCTATAAACACAGGCAGAATCACAATGCTCAGCAATAGCATTGCAGGATCCTTAGAACTTTTTGAGCAGTTTTTAGTATTTCTTTTTAAAATTGATATCCAAAACTATCACAACACAACATGAAAGAGCGCTAACTATTGTTACATCTCCCACCACTTGGAAGAGACAGCCATGAAAGCCACAAGGCACAGAAAGCTGAAGGGAAGACAGCGAGACAGTAATACAGAACTGTGACACAGGAGTCAACCAGCCAATTTTGCCAAAACATAGGAACATTCCTCCACTGCCTTGATGTCTTCATCATCCAGACACACTAAGGAGTCGAGCACTCCCTCCAAACCACAAAGATGTCTCTTAATTAGCATGGAAGCTTTCCTGCAGCTCATGAAATGGATTGCTGGTGGCCTCTGCTGGGGTTTATGTGCAAAAAGCGCACTGCAATTGAGATTCCTGAGGCTGACAGACCCCAGCTGAAATCACTGCTGAACTGACTCTGTAATTGTCGACTCTTACTGGCAACAGCTGTAATTAAACCCTGTCACCTTGCACTGTCTTTTTTTTTCAAACTGTCAGGTTCTGAAAGTACCTTGCCATTGTCCAGCACACTGGAAAAAGTTTGCCCTTTTCTGAATTCCTTTAAAGGTAGCCTGCAAGGGCAAGCAGGCTGTGGCCTCTGTTTCTGTGGATGTAGAACTGAATGGGTTTTCTTGTGCTCTTTTTGGTGTGAAAGAAGGCACAGGTGATCCTTGTCTATGGGCAGGTGCATCCCATTTCTGCCTCTTCCCCACTCACAGTCATTTAACTCCTAACTCTCTTTCAGCAAGTTTGGCAGAAAGACAAGGGTTTTGAAGACAGAAGGTCTCTGTGAGGTTCTTGAAAATATTAGGATGAAGAGACCTCTTACTGTCCCAGCCAAGAGAAGTGGGCAATGATAACAAATGCTCCGCACATACACACACAGCGGGTATTTTTCAGCTAGTTCCATTTCATCCCCAGATTGCTGGGTAAGTGTCTGCACAGATGCAGGCACCAGACAAAGAGCACAGGACTAGAAGGGAGGGAATGATGGGCAGTGTAGCCTTAGCCAGGGCTGCTTTCTTGTGAAACATCACTGTTGGTGCTGCCATATGTTAGTTTGTAAAGTGGAGACAACAAAATAACTTCTACCTGTCCCTCCCAGGGAAGGAATAAGAATTAATGTCTGAAGATCTTAAATGTATTACTGAGCTGCGTGTAAAGTAGTTTGAATAAGCCTGAAACCAGTGTGAAGCTGGGTAAGAGAGGAGTATGCCTTGTTAAAGAGAAAGGGAGTAATAGAAATGTACCTGGAGGGTGCGAAGGCTTGTGTGCGAATCGGGGCCACACACAGCCTGCCTGAACCAGGAACATTTGCTTTGGCTTTGGGATTTTCATAAAACATAATTACATAAGTTGCAACAACAGTCTCCTCAGAACAGCCCAGAGCCATGCAGGAAACTCGTGAGGGGACAGGGATGGGTTTCAGCAGGAGTGCTTAGACATTCCTGTTATTTAAAACAACATATTAAGAACAAAGTTCATTATCTTTCTTTGGGAACAGAACCCTGGATGCATCTGGAAGATTTAACAGGTCTAGATAGAACTGCTGTGCTGTGCAGCTTTTTTTTTCAGGACCTAGAAAGGAATTACAGTATTCAAGGGCTTTTGCACCTCTTCTTTCCACTGAATCTGGTCCTAAGGCAGTAAAACTCCTCTGGTCAGAGGGTGGCACTCAGTGAGGAACCATTATTTCCTCTCCAAAGTAGAAGCACAAAAGGTTATTACAATCACCAGATAACCTGTAATAGAGACTCATAGCCAGGAATATTATTAATACCTGAAATAAGGAGGATCACCTGAGAGCGAAGAGTTGCTTTGCTGACTCTGGTTGTCTCTCAGCCTCGGAAGAGGCAAACAAAGAGGCAGAACTCATCTGTTTCCTTTAGCTTTCAAGCTGGACTGAAAATGCTTCATTGAATAAATAGCAAAAGGCCCTTAAAATTCCCTTGCCCTCAACCTCGTAGCTTGTTTGATGCAATGAAACCCCATGGCCTGGCGTTGGCTTGCTCGGTAGATGGGGATTTTTTAGGCAAGGCCAGAGAGGACTATCTTAACTTCTCTGTGCTAATGTCGTGTATGCCTTGTATCTGAAAACCCAGCGCCTTCTCTTTGGCTGAAATCTTTCTTTTTACCTCAGAGTGGAATGACTCTACAGAGTGCCCAGGAATGGCTGCTGGTACGGTCTGTGTTTCAGCTTGGCTTTGCCATGGCCATGAATTCCCTGAGACCCAGCCTGACTAATGGGCCTGGAGGAAAAGCTGGAGCTGACTGCAATAGCCAAGACGAATGATGTTTGATAACCAGCTGAGGGGGATGTGAACAGCCTTGGCATTATTAATTGCCTCTCACACACACCCCCAGGCATCTCAGGGATGTTTGCAGCAAGCTGGACATGCTCCACCAACACATGGATTTCTGCTTCCTTTTCATCTCTTGGTAAATTCCCATCGCTTCTCCCTGCTTGGGGGCACGTGCTCTCGCTGTTCTGCGGGAGAATTTAACAGCCAGCGAGGTGCCTACTGCAAGAGACCTTCTTAGGACTTCAACAAAAACCCCAAAAGGGAGATGGGAGTCTCTCTGGTGGTTCATCAGAAATATTCTGGCTTTTTTACAGGCTTGGAAGACTTGAATGACAGTAACAGGATGCTTTGCTCGGAGGCACTTTATCAAAGTTTTATTGCTCAGGCAAATACCCCAGAGCTCCTAGTCATGATCAGCTCATATTTACAATGATGGCAAGGGGTTTGTTTAACCAACTCCAATTTCCAATAGTCAACAGACAAAACCCCAATTTCTCCTGCTGGAAGTCTGAGAAAACCTCCTGTTAGCAGTAACTGAAATAAGAAGTAATCTTTTGTTATACTTGAATAGCCCAGGAGGAAAATACACATTTTCACCTTTGAAAGGGGCTTTATTTCCTTTTAAAATTGTAACTGTTGGTAATGACATTAATTACAAGCAAGCGTGTTTGGGTTTGTTTTTAAAACAGATTGCCAATGTTTACATTGTAATTGCATTGTTTAGTCAAGCTTCTGCAAGTGCTTTCCAAACACTCACCATGTAACTGACAGGGTTTATTTCTATTTGACTAACCAACAACTGAGAAGCAGAGACAGAGAGAGAAGGAGCAGAAGGAGCTGGCGAAGTGACTCTGTCACCAGCCACACCGCAAGGTCACAGGGCTCCTGCAGCAGCACCGGGCTGCGCAGCCCCTCGCAGTCCCCAACCCAGCTCTGTGACAGGAAGCACATTCTGGTTATGACCAAAGCTGCAGTCTAACCACACAGGCTCAGGTCTAAACCCATCGATTTCTTAATCAGCGATGAAAGCCAATGCAGAAATATCACCATTTACAGCTCAACTCCGCTACATGTTTATGGCAGCATATATAGTTTTTTTTCTATATTTCTTCCACTTGAAGATAAGTCTGTTCTTATCATTCTGATAGAATATTAGGACAATATTATAGCAACATTAAACAGCATTTTCTAAAAGTAATAATTCTCATTTTAGGACTAATAACTGGCACACAGCACACTCTCTGCACCATTAATGCTGGTTTTTGAACAAATAACAGAACACAAGGAAAGTTTCAAAGGCCTGAAAAGAGACTAATAGTGAGATGAAATGTCTTAGAAAAGTAACTGGGATGACCCAAGTAACTTCAGCCTCGTTAGTCCATTACTGATGCCGTGCTAATATGGGACACAGTCAAAAGGGCCGTGGAATGTCTATCCGTTGCTCCCGAAAACTGCTTATCAAACAATCTTTCTTTTGAGGAGATTTTAAATTCAGTTGCTAAAGGTAATTCTGCTGACATAATAGACTTAGACTTCTGCAAAGCAGTTGACTTAATCTTGTATGACATTCTGTTAAAAACAGTACTCAACAAAATCAATGTAGCTTATATTAAATGGATGGAAAACTTGGTAACATGCATCTGAAAGTAATTATCTGATGGAGGAATTTCTAGTGTGTCCAAAAAGATTTACTCTTGGTACAGGATTATCCAACATTCTTATCAATGATCTAGAGAATAAGTATAAAGACATTACCAGTAAAGTTTGTGTTAAAAAATGATATTTAGAAGACCAGTAGCAATTAATGGGAGAGGTGGGATCGGTTTGTTTGGTAGGGTGGGACACCTTAGAGCATGCATTCCAGCACAGCCAAACATCCCTGCATTTACAGTTCTGATGACAAGAACAAGATGAAAATGCACATGCTGAAATGAAGGGGCTGTGAAAAGGCTGTCGGGGTGCTGGGAGCTGACAAACCAAGTGTGAGACCACAAAGCAGCACTGTAGCAAAGGCTGTAAATATCAGCTACAGGGGTGATGCAAAATTAGCAGGTTGATTGATTTAGCTTGCTTAAGTGAATTTTAAAGTGTGATTTAATCTTAGGTGACAGTTAACTTTATAGACAAGAAAATTTCTGGGAATAGAAAGCTTTCTAGTCTAGTAGAAAGTGGCACATCCAGAACTTGCAGCTAGGCAAATTCAGACTGGAAATACGATGTGATGTTTAAATGTAGGTAATTAAACAGTGGAACAACTAACTTAGGAACCGAGTGCACCCTCCATTAGCTGCTCTCTGGAAGAATGGTGTTTAAATATGCTGCCGTTCAAACGCAAGTTCTGGGTCTGATGCAGCACTCACTGAGTGAGTGTGTTTACTCTGCGTTGTGTCAGAACTCTAATTAGACAATCTGCTCCGTTAGCTGTAAAACCACTCTTCTTGTTTTACCTATTGATCAGTTTTATCTACTGATATTTGATATTTTTTCCTGGGTTGGCAAATCCCAACATTATGGTTGACATGACAGTGGTGTTTTTAGTGTAACATGTGCTGCAGTATCGATCTCACTGGGTGATTAACAGCCTGTATTGCCTAAGGGATGAAATGAATATTAATGTTTGCGCAAGTTGTCTATTGAGATTAAATATTTGTGTGTTTTGTTGATTGCAGCCTGAAGGCTGCGTTGGCCTCTTGGAAAAGAACAGAGTCCTGATTCTGAATGAAATGTTTGGGCGTGGTAAAGCACAGTTTTAGTCTGTGTTTACAATCTCATTCCCTCACTTTTCCTCAGAAAAGCAAAGGGAGCGAAGGTAGTGGCTTTGCTCCTCAGAACAGTGTGTCTACCTCCTGACTGCTGCTTTTGACTTTCACTCCAGAGCTGCTAAATGATGTTGTCATAGAAACATAAAAGGGGCATCTGGGAACCCTTCCAGACTGAGCTACGCACAGGACAGCACATTTCACTCACACGTATCTAGGTCTCCACAAACTTACTACCTCTCTACCAGATAGCACAATTAACCAAATCCAGGTTTTCCTACCAAATTCTTGTGTAGTGGTGGGACTCCTTGCTCACAGTGGCTCAGCCCCTAAACAACCATCGTTTCAGGTGTCCAGGATCTGTTCCTTCTCTCGGTGAAGTAACACGCCCACCAACTTTGCTGCCAGCAAACAGAAATTCCTCAGGGTCAGCTTCTCTACTTACATAAGCTGGGATAGCTCTATTTCCTGGCCCAGGGCTGCACCACTTTACAGCAGCAGAGTATTTAGCCTTCAAACATATGCTGTTTATTTTCCATTGGAGATGGGTGCGCAGCTAGTATCTATTTTCCTTTGCACTTAGCTCCATATAGATTAATTTTGTCAATAATAAGGCAATATTTTTTCTGGTTTACACTATTATCTGAAGAGACAGAAAAAAAAAAGCCTAGACAGACAAATTCCAGTCACAGTCATAAATGATCTTAGGTTAAATGACTCTGCTGTCTGGCATCCCAGGAGATAGCAGCAGTGAAACTCTGGCAAATCTGAGGGCAACCTGACTTGACAGAGCGTAACAAGGCAAAAGACAGTCTGTTGTGTTAGCTTACCCTCCTGCTTCTCCATCAACAATATTTTGGATTGGCATTTAGTGGTAAAGCAAATATAATCAAGGGGAAACCGGATGAATTTGCGAGCAGAGGGCCAATGGCCCCAGGGACTGTTCTTAGTAAGTGGGATATATAAAGCTCTTCTGTTCTCAGCCAGACAGATGTTGTGCATCAGAGAGGAGCTGTCACCGTGCATCTGTACTCACCACAATGTACTGGCCTGCCCCAGAGTTTCTACCTAGGTAATTAGATAAGCTTCTCACTACGGCATTTGCAAATGGTGCAGGTCTGAGATTAATGGCCTGCAAGTCGCTGAGTGGAGATAAAGAACTGCAAGGTGGCAGGAGGGGTTTTGAAAGCCGTGTAAGGTCCAAGGAAAGCACTATGGGAAGGAAAACCTGCCCAAGGGAAGTGGAAGCTCTGGTTGGCAGCATCCTCTGTGTGGGCAGGACTCGATGGCAAAGAAACAGGCAGCAGCAAAGGAAGGACAGGAGGACCCAATTCCCAGATTTTAATTGGACTATTTGAATTTTGAACATAAAACTGTTCTTGAAGGAAGAGGCTTAAATCTTGACATTCTTGGTAGTTGTTTAATGCTTTGTTGACAGGTTGAAGCAGAACAAGGTAATGTTGAAAGAAAAAGCTGCGGAGCACCGTAAAACGCACTTAAAGAGCGTACAGAGATTTGAGTCTTTGCTGCCAAGGATGCTGTATTCTCCGTCTCAAAAGGAATTTTCCTTCTTATATTTAATGTCACAAATATACTCAGGTGTGTACTAAACTGCATATTTAAATCCAGTCACACTAAGCCCAAGACACATGGTAAGTCAGGAGATTTTGAGCTTTGTTACTAGATATGACAAGGCAGGTTGCTTAAGCACGTGGGGTTCTGCAGGAGCTAATGACCACACTGGCCCCGTGGCAGTTCCATGTAAGTTAGATTTAACCATTGCCCTTAGCTGGGAGCAGGGTCAGGTAGGTGTGCGGTGTCTGATCCAGGAGAAGGTCATGTGGCACTGTCACTCAGGTCTTGGTCATGTGTGGTGATGAAGGCAGCACTGCAAAAGTGATGTTGTTGCTGTCTCATACCATTCCATATATCACCGTGCTTGGATGTCAATAAATGGGAGAATCTGAAAAGAGTAAATCATTCCCCACTCGCCTGATGCCTTGTTACAGAAGCACTGATGTGGCTTACAGCACACTTTGTCTCAGTTACAGGTGTAACCAGGTCTTTTGTAGGCCTTTGCCACACAGACTCCTCCCCAGCTCCAAACAAAACCCACAAACCGGGCAGCATTCCTGAGCTGTGGGGTCTACCACCTGCAGGGTTATGCAAGCAGGGAATAGACTCTGCTTCTCCTCTCTCTGAGTTTGTTGGGCATAGCTGTGGTTCATCCTTGTGCCCACTGCCCTGTTTTGGTGCACAGGGAACACACACCTGCTCGTTGCATGCCTGGTCCAGCCCCCACCAAAAGCCACGAGACTCTTTGCATCAGGTTCTGCGGGTTTTAGGTCAGGCATTAAGACACCTCATAACTTTGTACTCCTGTAATTCTCCCCACCCCCCTACCCTTCCTTTTTTATTTTACAGTGCACGGAGACAATGTGCAAGGAAATGTGCCGTTTTACCTGGAGGTTGTTGATTTAAATCGCCTAGTGCCAGCCCAGCGCTATAAATCCTCTCACGCAGCCGGAGAGCCCTGTTTACTACAGCGGGTTTCCATGGCAATCCTGCGCTCTCCCACGTTCAGCTGCACAGTGCAGGCAGCCCCCCCCCACCTTCACTTCAGATTCCATTCACACAGTCTGCTGGTGATAGGAAAAATACCAAATTGGCCATGGAGAGCTATTTCCTATCTTAATGCACTTTCCCCCAATAACTGGATGATATATATGTATTTTAGCACATAAAGAGGACACTTGCCCTTTTCCAGACATTATTTGGCATGCAGCATAAAATCCAGGTATTCTGAAGGTCTAGTTCTTTCCTGACACACATTTGTTATTTCAGGACATCAATAGGAAAATACAAGCTTAACATTTCCTTGTGTTTCTGACTGGAATCAGTGCAAAGGAAATGTATCTCTACTGCAGCAAATCCCTCCCCAGGCTTGGGGCAGCCTCACAGCACCCTCCCACCTGCATTTGAGCAGTTCTCTGTACAACTCAGTACAACTCAGTCACTGAGTGTATGGCACAGACCATAGGAAAAGTATCTGCTTATTCCTAACAACATGGGAAACAGCATGAGCGGCTAGGGTTAAAAATAATAAAGAAGTATCATCAGTGGTACCAGCAAAAATTCTGCAGCCAGGGTCAGACTCCTCCCTCTCTATCTCTGAGTGTTTTACATGAATATCGCTATGTTACAACATTACCTGTGGAGGAAGAAATTTGTGTCTTATCTCAGGAACTGTGACATGGCATCATTAATGGGGCAGCCCATTTATCTCAGTCTTATTTTGCTGCTGATTTGAGAGATGATAGGTACCCCCAAGAATGACTTCAGTATGTAGTAGTCAACCCCATGCTCTTTGCAGGTTTAAATCAAATCCAAATTTATTAAGTGCCTTTATCTTTGTCCCTTTTAATTTCAGCTCGTGCTTTGTCACAGATTTCAGTGGGTGCAGGATCGGGCCCTTGGCTCTCAGACTTCAGAGCAGTACACTTTTTTTAAAAAACAACTGCCTCTTCCCACCATATGCTTACTATAAAATTCATGTCACATCCAGCTTGGAATGGAAGTCTAGATCTGTGCTTTGATTGTTTGCTAACTGAGAATTGCTGTGAAAAGTGTTTTACAACATAAACTGCTTAGTCAGGCACTGTAAAAAAAACCAACAAACAAGAACCATTTCCTTTCCTTTTAGCTGGACATATTTCCCCAAAGTGAGGGAACTCACAACACTCACACAGAGCAAACCTGCAAGAGGAAGAAAGGAGCGTGTGTGCCAGAGCTGCGAATTATTGCGTATAAGATCCTGGGTGCAAAAGTGTGGCTGCATGATACGCAGCTGTTTTGAAACACAGAGAATTAGGAGGAATTTCTGGGTTTGGTTCACATAGATATGCACTTCCTGAATTTTGCTAGGCCTTTGTGGGTTATTGGTTTAAATATTTCCTAAACAGTGACAGTGCACAACAGCAGAAACTGAAGCCTCTGGGAGGTGAGCCTGCAGCTTGAACAATGTCAAACCAACCTCCAAATGGCCTTGTACAGGGTTGAGCAATTACCAAGCCCACTTGCCTTTGCTTTGCAGAAACACCAGAAAATCGTGCCAGAGCTCGGAGTGCCACAGCATGGCAGAGCTGGGTGCTTCTTACCCCACTTCATCATTGTGCGTGCAGGTGTAAGGGTAGAGGGAACCTCTGGTTAGGAAAAAGCAGAGACTCGTATCTGGACAATATGGATAATCCCATGCGACGGGTTAGCAGCATCTCTCTTGGCAGATTCTCAGCTGCAAGAAACTTTTCAATATCCTTTCCAAAAAAACCCTAAAATAGCTTTTGTAAAACCTCCACTGGGTATGTGATAGCCTGTAGTCTGATTTGCTAAAACTAGTAGGTGGTAGTCTGAGTATCTCTGTAGGGGAAATTCAGTGTTTAAGGGCTGACGCATCATAAATGCCATATGAGTGAAAACACAGCGCCTAATTCTGTCTTAGTTCATGTGACAGGAGCTGTGGAGTCAGCAGACCAGAACCGTACACGACTGCCTCATTTTGCTCACACAGATCTAAAATACAAATCCAAATGGATTTGCTCCTATCTGCCGTGGCTCACACTCGGCTCCCTGACTTGGGAGTTTCACACACTGCAGAAGTGGGATTTGGCCCAACGATAGGTTTCACTTCATCTCTCAGCAGATTTGTGGTCTAACACTCCAAGATGTGCAGCATAACACGCTGGCAATCTGTCACTCTCCTGGCTCTCGTCAGCTCCAACAGCTTGCTGAGAAAAAAACATGCCAAAATAGATGCCAGTCCGACCTGAGGGACTTGAGAAGCTGCCTGCACTCAGCTGAAAGCTCTGCCTGTCACAGCACGTGCATTCCCACTCCACTTAGTCCTCCATCAACCCAGCAGGCTGGGACCAGCCCTGAGCTTTCCTGGTTCCTGTCACAGCTTCCCATCTTACCAAATCTTCACTGAAAGTTGCCCTCCCACTGCTGAGGTTTCACATTGCTGTTCTCTCGTCTCTCTTTGGTGGACCAGTTCTTGGCATGATGGCTGTGCCTGGACCCCAAGACTGCAATTAGGGCTCTTATCACTTGCGCACCCTGAATAGCTGCGGCTCCCCTCTTGGACAAGCTCTGCATTCCTAGCACTGAAACCTCTAATCAGGCCAAAACGTTGGTTTGGAACAGCTTGAAATGGGGACTTTGCAACTCCAGTCTACAGCTCAGGAATTCCTCGTTTGGTTAGACTTGAAAAGCTGAAATGCTGGGGATATCTGAGCACAGACTGCAGTGACATTTATTAGATTAGCAGTCTGAGGGTGTTTCTTCAAGAGAACTTCTCTAGAGACCACAGGGATCCATGTACATGAAAGGATGTGGTGTCGGTATCTTGCCTCACCATCTGAGTACTTTCCAGTAATAACGAACGCTTACAATACTGACATTGCTGCTTAAAGCAATCTGTAGAATTATAAAGCATGAACAAATAATTGAGGACATAAACCAGAAAAAAAGAGCCAGATTCAATATAAACCAAAATGCTGAGGAAACAGTACATCAATCTCTGCTCTGCAGTGAGGTGGGATCTAGAAGAAGATACAAAGCCTCTTCTCAGGGTACTAACTGAAACTCAACCCATGACAGCAGTAATTGATGGCCCTGCTGCAGGGTAACAAGAAATGTGTTCCCTGTTTGTTTGCCTTTATCGTATTCACGTGCCTTCCACGTATATCTGAGCCAGCAGCAAGTACAGCCTTGGGACCTGCAGGATTTCAGCACACATGAGAGGGTATTTGTGGGAAGCAAATTTACAATTCAGAAATGGAAAAATCTCACAGGAAACCAATGTCTAGGGAAGAGAAGCAGCACTGAATGATCGGCCTAGTCTTGGCCATTATATGTTGATTGTAGCAGTTTTGGTTGTAACCACAGATCCAGGAATTAGCTGTGAGTAACTCTGGGGCAAAGAGCTGCAGAAACCAAGTCTCCCAAAGCAATGGAAACAGAAGGCAGATTCACCGACGGAGATATGCCTTAAGGGATGCTTGGCCATCTGCAGCCATAATCTTAGGAGGGTTTAAGAAATACACTGGCAGGCTGTAGTGCAGGCTGTCACTGCCCGTTGAAGCCCCGCAGAAGATGCTCTGTGAAAAGGCTGAGTATGAAAATGAAGAGGAGAGTGAACCACTGCTATAGCAAGAGGTTTTCTGCTGCTACCCGTTTCGGGTTGTCTTTGACCAAGGTGACAACTGCCATTCTTCTGGGTTGTCCTGGCAGACACTGGGGCTGGGAAGCTCCCAGCACTGCGCTCGTGTCCTGTCTGCGAGCGGAGTTTGCCCTCTGCTGTTTGCTGAATAAACGGTTCGCTCTGGTTAATCGCACATGGGAGGGAACGGCAAGCCCTGACTAACCAGAACGGCTACCCCCAGATTTCAAATACTTAAAAACTGTGACACTTTAAAAAAGTGACACCCACAAAGGTGGAAAAGCCTTATCTGAGACTTCAGCATACACTTACTTTATATTCTCAAGCTTTTATCATCACAAAGACCAGAAAACCTTTTCTTCATTACCTCATTACCTCTAAGTAAAAGCCGATATTCACAATTAAGTTCCCTGCTCTCTTGAGACCAGGGATTCAGGTGTGACAGAGAGTGCTGCTGGGAACAGGACCAAAGGCTGGATGAGCCCACAGAGGAAGGGGTGAGGAGAGGTGCCCTGGGGTGATAAGAGGTGCCCTGCAATGGGGAAAGGTGCCCTGTGATGAGGACTCAGATGGGTCTGGTTTCTCCCCCTCCTCTGGCACCATATTCTCTCTCCATCCCAGAACTCCAGAGCTGCTTCCACCTGGGCCCCAGGTTGCTCACTCTGCTTTTCCACTGCCCTGCCCTCTCCTCTGCAGCCATCCAGCCCTGGGAGCGGTCATCGCCAGGATGGCAGACGCCCTGGAAAGGATGCAAGGGCTCGTCAAGAAAGCTGCTGGCATCTTGCCACATGTTTGCAAGCTGAGATCAGCCTTCAGGCTCCTCTTGGTGCTGTTTGTTTTCTCCTCTGTTCCTAACAGCCTCTCCCTGTGCTGTCGCTACTGTCGCCCTGCACAGAGGGGCTCAAACAAAGGTGTGGTGACGGTTGATGGCTGGCTGGGCTGGTGGGACTCCTCTGGACGTCCTCTCGTGCCTCCCAGCGCCCATGAGCAGGGCAGGGACTGACTTGGCACTTGCCTCAGAGGAACTTCTGCATTCCCAGCTGGTGCCAGGGAGCTGGTGCCTGCGGATGGCGCAGCCCAGGGAAGGTGCAGCAGATGGGATGTTCAGTGCTGTGATCTTTCTCACACCTCCCTTTGGAAGTGGCTTCTGGGATTAGCCACTGCAGAAGGACTGCAGTCCTCCCACAGATCATCTCTACAATGCTTCTCTAGGTGCTTTTGCACAGCTCCTAAGAAGAGACATTGTTCCATGCATGGATGAGGCTTCAAAAGGTAAGTGTTAACCAGGCAGTAACAGGGGGACACGGGAGGGAGATGACTTTTTTGACTCTCTGATCATACAGTCGTTGCCTCAAGTGAGCGCGCTAGACCCCTGAGCTCCCAGGGCAGCTCTTCAAGGTGTGTTGACCCAGAGCAGGACATTTTACCAATTGTGTCACATCTCTGTCTCTCCCCAAGTCTCCCTCACAAGCCTGAGAAAATTATTAATAATAACAGGTAACATTTGCAAACACCACAGAAATGTAAATGATGAGGGTCTTTATAGGCAGTCAGCAATTATAGATGAGAAAACATATATATAGGCATAAAAATGACCTAGGCTCTTCTCAGAGGGCAGCAATGACTAGTCCCTTTGCATGGTTATTTCAGACATGGAGATCAAGTGAGCAGAGCTCTAGCGCAGCTGGAAGATGGATGACAGTTTTGCATCTGGAGAATCAGATCCTCTAGCTGGTATGTGGGTAATGAGCTTCTATTTTCCTCTGTACAGTCATAGCAGAGACTTGGGTAACTATATTTTAAACCAAGGATTTATCACATATTGAAAGACTTCAGTGCTTAGTTTAATCTGGGTTGCATGACTTCAGACACAATGGAGCAAATATTTTGAAGTTTGGAGAGTGTTGGAGAGTTTTGTAACTGTGCTTGTAGCTCCTACAGCAACCCTGAAGCTTTCCATTTCATGCTGCTTTCTAACAGAAACCTACTCTATGAATCTCCTCAGCCCAAAGTCATCAAGACTCAATCACTGTTGAATTTACACAGTTAGGTCACCCCAGGAGCTTCTCTGTATCTAGCTGATGTGTTGCTTTGTTTTTTCTGTAAAAAGACATGAGCCATTCTTACTCTCACGAGTAATCCTGTATGGTTTTGTGTAAGTAACTACTACCAAATAGGACTGAAATGGGAAAATTCAGCTCAGTCTTTCTCAAATACATGCAGAACTACCAGCTAGTATCAGTGAGGATTTTGCTGAATAAGCATTAAAATAGCTCAAAGAGCAGTAGCTCTGACAAAGCCAAGCACACCTTGAAAACAAGCTGTATATAAAAGCAGTCCAGACACAATTTTTCAGGAGCAATTCTGTGTTGCAGCCACCAGCTCTATAATCTGTTCTGGCTTGGGCATGAGGGGAAATTGTCTATAGAGAAGGCACATGTGAGGAGATGCTAAAACATATCTTTCATTTCTTGCTTCCACAGATGTAGCCCTGGCTTGGAAGAGTCTTCAGAAGGCCCAAGCAGTGGTATGTGCAGTTCAGGGAACACTTGCTGTCACATACCTTTATTGCTCTCTGTCAGCTACCTGTGCATCACCTCCACAGAGTTTTCTTTCATGGATATAATAATGTAATTGAAAGCGATGTAAACATGCCATTTTTGTTCTTTTGCAATGAACATACAACCTCTTTAATCGTTTGCTAAATGACAAAAAGAGGATAAGGAGAAAAGCAAAGGATCTTGCCAAATCTCACAACACTCTTCAAAATTAATGCCAAGAACAGATAAAGGTTTGCCTTGCTCATGGCTGAAGCCCTGAGCAGAATAATAGCTGATGCTCACTGAGCCGGGACATCCTCTGAATTCTCCCTGTCTTATTGTCCTCTTAGTAGGAAACATAATAATGTTTATATCTGGCACAGAAGCTGCAATTGTAATAGTGAAATTACTTGGATGGATGCATAATATCACCCAAATGCCTGCAGTGCTGCTTGCTCAGTCAGGGCCTGCCACTAGGATCACGCTGTTGAAGTTGCTGTTGGCTGGGGTTACTTCCAGCTTATGCTGTTTTTAAAACCATCAGAGCAGCTCTGGTAAAAAGCTGAGGCACACTTACATACCAAGTGTAAATAATGGAGAGAGGTGATTGTATCTCTTATCTTCCCAGTCAATTGCATTCTTTCCAACGGTAGGAAATACCACATGGAACATGCTCAGACATGCCAGTATTTACAGAGTAACTAGGAGCTGCAAAATTAATCAGAGAAGCAGTGTATGCCAGCAAAAGGCTACCATGGCAAAAAACATATGTCTCCCTTCAAAAGAAAAATCTGCTTTTTCACAGCTACAAAGGATTGAAAACAAATTTTATCATGAAACGTGGAGTTGTGCCAAATCAGAGGCAGCCAGAAGAAAGCTTTGGCATGAAAAAAGCTTTGGTGAGTTGTGTGTTACTGGGAAACTGCTGAGACAGGGGACTGCTTTGGTGCTGGGGGAAAGGGGAGGTGACAAAAGATGGTGAAAGGCCCTCTTTATCGAAGAAAGTGTGTATTTTCATCAGTTATCTACTAATGTTTGCAGAACAATTTCACAATGCACAGAGTAACACCTTGCTGGACAGAGTTCAGGCAAAAGCTGCAGCATTAATACCCACCAGCTACAGTGGAGTAACAGCCACTTGTGCTTGACCTCTGAGGTTTTTTTCCCTAGAGGTAACTGAAGTGATGTAAACACAGAATTTTGTTTGTTTACTTTTGCTGGAAACACACAATGTGTTTAAAATAATCTCTAAAAGACACAGTGGGATAAGAAAAAAAGCAGGAAATACAACCAAATTCCACAAGACTCTTGAAAACTAACGACAAGAACAGACTTTACTTGTTTATGTTTTCGCACCTGCTGGGTTTTTGGGTTTGAGATGGCATATTGGCTGGGAACAGTTTAAGCTGCCACCCTTTAATATTTACAGATGCTATTTCCCCCCTAAGCAGCAGGGCTTTGCACCACGCTCATGGAGATGGCTCACCGCCTGGGCCCCGCTCTCAGTAACAGGGATAGCAAGAGAGGTGTGTTGAGTGGATCTGTTACGAGCTTTGCTGGGGCTTGTGATTTTGCATGTGAATCTTCTTTCTTGCTCCCAAGCCATTTGAACAAGGGAAGGAACAATGAGATGAATGTTTGTCCTTCGGTTTAAGTGGCAGGGGCACAATATGAGCACCCTTTAACACCATATATTCTGATACTCAAGTAGCTGGGACACGGCACTAAAGGCAGCGTGGGTTTCTGTGCAAGCTGGTAACCAAACACTGTCTGCCCTGCAGCCCTGGGTGGCATGGAGACAGCGTACACAGAGATTTTTATACCAAAGAACAAACTCTCACTTTTCTCTCCCAGAACTGCAATACTGGCAGGCTCTTTACCAAGTATGAACCAAGGCTCTTTACCAAGTGTGAACAAAATTGTTCCCAAGTGTCCAAAGGGCCAGATTTGGTTGGGGAATAATCCCCAGTAAAAGGAACTGGTTTAATTTAATGGTTAAGGAACCTTTTTCACATTTTATTGACATCATTTTGCTATGCTGTAGATGGCGAGAAGAACAAAGATGAAACAGCTTTGAATGAGAAAAAGAGCAATGAGATTCCTTCAGCCTGCAGGTAAATAATAACCTTAATGTACAGCATTGGGTGGATGAAGAGGCGAAGGCACACACAAAGGGGTTTAAAATTCTGGGATGCAGAACTTCAGAAATAGTTTAGCACCTTACTATTTATTAGAAAAAAATAAAAAGTCACCAAACAATCTCACCCTCGGAAATGGTGACTAGCAAAGCAGTGGAACAGCCAATGCCCTGACATCAGTTCTCGGTGTCTACCTGCCCATGCTCATAATAACTCTTATCAGACCACGGTTTGCTTTGCACTTTCCCAGTATCATCTTCATTTGCCAAACTGCTGGTAACTGGCAAAATGCTGATGCTCTGGAGACACTGAGATCACCATCGGAGCATGTTGTAGAAACTCATTCATATCAGCAGTCTGTTGAACAATTTAATAATACACCCTACATATTCGGTCTTGTTTTTCTTTTTCTTAAGAAAGGGAAACTGTGCTGCTCTCTCCCCTGCTTGGTCACGGACCTGTTTCCTCGAGAGCCGTGCCGTGAGCTCTGGCCCATCCAGAATGACCCCTCTGTCCCCCAGGAGAGACTCACACCCAGCACCTTGCAGCCCTGCCAGGAGGGAGGCTGCAGATGGCGGAGGCACAGCTGGGAAGCGATCTCCTGCAAAGAGCCTGTACAGACCAAGAAGGGACAATTTCAGGGAGCAGGCAGATCCAAGAGGTTGCACAGTACAAAAGGAAAAATCTCCCTGCTCTCTGCATCACCCGCCTCACGCCCCTGCAGGGAGCAGTCCGTTCTCAGCTGTCCCACATGGCAGCTGGAGCAACGCTCCCGTGCCCACAGCTGTCCTGCTTCCTACATCCCACCTTTCATCAGCCAGCAGGCCCAGGGATCAGAAGCTGGAAGGGTTGTCGAAAAAATCACCCCAAAATAAGTTAGAGCAACTGAAGAAGAGAATCCAGGAGCAGAAGCAAAAGCAGCAAGCAGCGCCTCAGGAGCAGAAGTGCCTGATTTCTGCCTATGCTGAAGAGCCAGCGCAAAAAAGACCCCTGAAGAGAAAGGTGTGCAAGGTGGTGTCCCTTCCTGCTCCGGTTCACAGAGGTCAGTAGTAGTCTGGCATCTACGGCGAAAAGCTGAAACTGTGAATGACCGAGCAGTGCTTTGGCACAGCTGAACAACTAACCACACAGCTTCCACCCCACACTTTGGTTTTTGTTGGGCAGCAACCGTGTGCATGTGATAAATTCATTTACTTCTGCAGCCCTTGGGGGAGCTGTAAACCTCCCTGTGCTGTACATATCGACCTGCTTACTGAGTTCACTTCTCCACCAGATTTACTCCCCAGCATGCACAAATTTATAAATTTCTTTCCACAAAATAGTAAAGAATTTGCTGCAAATATATTATTTTCTCCCTTTTCCTCCCACATTCTTCCTTTTGCTGGATATAAAGCATGAAATGAGGAATAGCAGCACAGTAGTGTGGAGAAGCATCACAGGTATTTAAAGCAGGAATTGTGTAGTTCAGAGGCATTACAGGGGATTTAACAGTTCATTCAGTGAAACTAGTGTGGATCTGAAAGCAAATATTATTAGACTTCCTTATCCTGCTTTGCTACTAAATTTGGGGCTGAAGTACCATTCATCTACAGCTGTCACTTTAGTTTAGTGTGATTTAAGATCTCCGGTTGCTTGAGTAATGCATGGACTCAAAAGCAAGGACTGCCTACGGCTAGCCTGGTTAGCTTGCCCACTTGGCAATCTTTTCAGCCAACGGGGGATTACTGAGGGTGTATTAGACTAGAGGAGACGAGCTGAAAAGCTGTACGTAATAAATCTTATTGCTATAATAGCATTAGTGTTAATTCATTGGGCACTATGATCCCTGTCATACACCACTAGCTTCCATGGGCATTTCTCTTAGATTTGCTCCAAATCACCTTTTACAATGATGTATGGATGTATTTTATGGTGCTCACCTCGGGTCTGTGGGAGCACACATCCGTGCTGCCATCTCCCCCTTTCAGCTGAATCAGGCAGCGCCTTCTGCCATCACTGCGCCGCGTTGCCCCTCCTAATACCCAGAAGCCAAAGCCACAATCCCTGCTGAGCCTCTTTTGAACATTCTCAGGGGGAAGGCTAGTTTAGGTTGTTTTTAACCCAGATCACTTTACATAACTGAGGTAGGGAACTACCAGACAAACAGTTCAACTTGCAGAGCAGAGGCAGCCTCTGAGGCCGAAGATTTAACAGCTCCAGACGTTCGGTTCAGATGTGGCTTGTTCAGTTTGTCTGACTGTACTCTACCACTGCAAAAAGTGTGTCACAGCTGCTTTGCCAGAGATGACCTCTCTCAGATACCTGCAGTCTGGCCTAGAAGCCTGCTTCTGCTTTTCACGCACACAGGAGCTCAGTGCTATCGGACAGCAGCACTTGCTCTGCTCCTTGTAGCCTAACAGGTTTCAAATATCTGTTTGTCTAGGGTTTAGTGCTGTGAACCTGAGGTCTGCTCCTCCTTGCCCGATGAAGAGCACAGAATACCAGGCAGAGGAGAATTTACCATCCCTGGGCAAGGAGGGATTATAAAAAAGCCCCCCAAATGCAAGGTTAGCAATGCTGTAACATAACAGTTTGTTACAGGCAACTCGCCCAAGCGTGCAGTGTTTGTGTTCTCTGCAGAGAAGGGTTAGGCTGGATCTCCAGAGGCTCCAAGGGGAAAGGTGTCCCACTGCACCCACTGCCTGTGCCGTTAGGTCAGGGCTGTTTGCATGGTACGCTGTTGCACGGGTAGACAGGGTCACAGATATAACCTCATGGACCCAGGCCAGTGCTTGTTTTGCTGGGACATCTCCAGCACCACAGAGAAAGGAATCCTGCTTGTTCTGTGACCAGTGTCGATAGCGAGACTCCTGCTTTTGTGTTCCAAGTGAATGGGACTGGGTTTGGTCTGTTGGTGACAGCAGTCATGTCTGCAGTTTGATTTTAGTTGCACACTAATTCTTTTCTGTGTTTTTTTCCTCCTGATGGAAGACCAAAGAGAGAGAAGCTCTGCACGGAGAATTCAAATGCAAAGCCAGAGGCAGCCTTCACCCAGGTCCTCTGTTCTGGAGAGAGCAGTGACAGGTAAAGGTAAGGATGAAAATAATGAGGAGTTACACAAATTGATGGACAGAACTACAGGAGGTTAGTGGCATCTGGGCACTCACCTGCCAAAATCTTTAGCTGGTTATCAAAATAATACCAAAAATCCTCGGATCCACAGTCAAGGACCAGGGCCTCCTTATACCAAGCAGGTAACAAAGAAAACCACTGAGGGAACACATGAAAACTAACATTTGTTCAAGGAAGCGGAAGGTGACCACAGGCAGCACAAAGCTTAATTTCTGCTTTAGCTGCTGGTGAATCATGCTGAGGCCCCCGGGACGGGCTATCAGACTGGCCACCTGATAACACTTTCTGTCACTGAATTTTGGGGTAAAGTTTGGCGAGTCACTTCCACACGCCCTGCCCCAGGCACTCCATGTGCAGAGGATTTGTCGTGTGCTTCATGCCTGTGCCCACAGGCATTACCCAAGAACCAATTACTGGAGTAATTTTACCCATTTAATGCTATTACTTTGCACTGGGAAGAGTTGCATTCAGAATTTGTGGGGAACAAGGCAAATAGTGGAAGTGCTACGGGCGCTGCTTAATCAAAGCAGTTGCATTTTACACTCTCCCAAGTACTAGATATGTAACTTGTGTGAAACAGAAAGAAAAAACCCCAAGCTATCTAATACTGTGCGGCTGAAATTATGAACATAGTGGCATCATGTGCTCTGCTACCTAAGTACTATTTAAAATGCATGAAATATATAATAATTTCCTTCTCCCTCCTTTTTTTTGTTTTAATGGATTGTTTGAAAAATGGCTTGATCTTCCTCTGAGAGTGGGTCATAATAAGACCATGCCACATGAAGCATTCATCATTGTAACTGCCAGTGTCACGGTGTCTTTATTGGCTATTAGTTTCTGTCAGTGAAAGAGTCAAGGCAGGGCTACAAAGAGATGAATGAGGGGCAGAGGTCAGAGCCAGAGTACTCAGGAATTTGATGAATTATAAATTTGCTGTAGTTAACAAAAAATTAAGTCACAACAGCTATAAAATATTCATCTGTTCATAGGTAGAAAAAACCCAGGAGAATATTTAAATCAAAATATTTCCTTCTAGCAAGTGTTTTCATCAGAAATGCAGGCTGCTCTTTAACTTTAGCATAATAGTTTCTGTAGTTAATAAATACTGTGTAGATAAAAAAAAAGATTTAATTGAAATCAGATAACACGGTGAAGATTGTTAGATCTACATATTAATTTGTCAGTTGCATTCAGAGAAACTAAGACAGCATAAAAATAAATGCATCATGCATTTTTAATATTGCTAAACTAGAAAACAAAGTAATACAGCGAGGTGTTTCATTAAAAACACTGATGGATCTCAGCCATCCAGAGCCCAACAGATTTTGGTTATTCCATCCATGGTTCATGCTGTCAAACACTGAACTGCACAAATCTAGTGAATAATTCCAGTGAAGTCTTCCCAAGTAAGGCCACATGATTATAGGAAGTGACTTCAGCCCCATAGAGAGTGAGCTCTTCCTTGTCTGAAAAACATCATTTCTCCTGTGACACGACCTAAACTGCATGATTAAGATGAGCCTCCAGAGCACCTCAGAGCCTGCTGAAAATTCAGCTGATGTAAGTGGCTGTGACTCCATCAGTGGCCACGGTACAGAGCCCAGGGCTGTTGGCTGAGAAGATGTTGCCTTACGGCTGTTGTTCACAAAGCAAAGGGGAATCTCAGGACAATCCCGTCAACCAGTCTCTGGAAGTGCTTCGTGTCCAGCTGATGGTTCCCAGAGGTGCTGCACACAGTCAGCTCAGCCCGTAGACAAGTTTACCAAACAGAAGTGAGAAAAGCCTGACTCAGTCAGTTGACTGAGTACTGAACCACATCTTTGAGCTGAGGCTGATACTGACTTAAGAGTAAAATCTTTTCTTTAAAAAAGGGCTTGAATATTTTTATTGGGGGAGAATTTAGTGAAGAGGATTTCCATGAAAAAAAAACAAATAAGTACCTGTTTAGTCACCTTCTGCTGGAGAAGTGTTAGCAATAAATACATAATTACGCCAGTGCAAGTATTGGCATGCTGTGAATGCAACCTGAAATTATGAAGTAAAACAGTGATAAATGTTGTCTATTATGGGACACCACCTATTAAGCAAGAATAATTTGTCTGTGCTGCATATTGCATCGTTTATTTTTGCATTATACATTGTCCCTCATCCTCTATCGTTCATTGATTCTTCCACACCGCATCCTGCTGATTCTCACCAGTTTAAAAATGAATTAGTTTACTCTAGTGAGTTTGAAGTAATCACAAGGAAAATCATATTTTTGTTATTCCCCCTCCCTCCACTTCTTGAATCTGCTGGTACCCAGTAAGCACCAGCTGTCTGCAGGTGCCATCACATAAGGGTGCTCTCAGACACTCTCAGGTTGGTGTCCCAACCTCCTCTTAGTGTTCTTGAGGACTCTGGGAGTCAACAGTTTCTGAGTAAAACTTGTAAGAATTGTGTGAACATGCTCCAAGTGTTAAATGATATAAATGCTAATGGTAAAGCCTTAGGAAACCACTGAACCTTCCTGTGTTGCCCTCATCTGATTCATGAACCAGCTGTCAACAGATCCTAGCAGAGTGACAGCCTCCAAAGTTTGCTTTAAAACTCTTTGTTATCAAAGTATCTTTAACTGTTTTTTTTTACAGCTGGTCTGACTGAAACTTTTTAGATCTCCTTACACACCTTGAGTGTAATTCCTGGAAATCACCATTAAAAAGATTTATAAGAGAGTCAGAATTTTCTTTCAAAGAACATGTGAGCGTTTAATAATTAAATCTAAATCCTCTGTTTCAGGCTCAAAGCTACCTGGTGCTTCGGCATGGAGAGAAGGTCAGAAGTTAGCTAGAAAGTTGCTTGGTCCACTCCCTACGTTTCCAAATCGGAGGAGCACAGCTGAAGAGCAGATCTCAGCAAATACCTTTGGTACCGTTGCCTCTCTGCTACACTAGTTGTTCTGGCACACAAACAAAAAAGCACTTTATTAACACTAGTTGAAATAAAAGGTTTCAAGGCCCTTCTGAGCACCTCTCTTTAATGACTCTTGCAATAACTCACTTGGCAGGTTAACAACCACCCAGAACAATTACTAAAGCTGTTGTCCATGGTCAGCTGGCACAATGAAACCATTGTGCTTTTGAAGAGACAATGCAGGTGCACTGTGTCCTTAAAATAAGACTTGTCTGAATCATGACACAGGTTATCTCTCCCTAGCTGAGATCCAGCATCAGCTCCATGTCCAGACACAGCTGTAGAGCTTCCCTGGGTCTACCAACAGCTGAGGCTGGCCACCAAGTTCTCATTGTGTTACACTGACAATCATAAGAGGTTTAGGAGATAAAGGGTTTCACTGCCCATGTATATTGAATTCTGTTTATACTGAAGGGCTACAAACTACACCTCATTTGTACAATTGTCCACTGCAACTTCAAATTTCGCACTTCCAGATTTGTTTTCTCCTTAGAACGTTGCAGATTTTACAACAGATGTACAAGCCTGGGCTACACATGCAAACAGTCCTCAGACCTGTAATAGGAAGCAAGTTTTGAGATGCACATGATAGATACAGGAATTGATACATCTCTGGAGTAATAACACCACTGTTGTTTCCAAATGCTTTCCACAGAACCTGGTAGAGGATTTGTAGCAATGCCAGCAAGGGATAACAGCTCCAGAGAAAAGGGAAATGAAGTTGTGGGGAAAAGCCCTGAGTTCAAAAGCTGCGCGGTTTCCCCCAGCAAACCTATTGAAAGGGGCAGCAACGCACCAACCAAGGATACAAACCAAATCCTCAGGAACCTGCATTTGCAAAGCCAGTGTCATGATGAACACAGACATACCAGGCTCCCAGAAGATACTGCGAAAGGAAAGGTAGAAGTTCTGCAACGATACCTAGGGATCCATTCTCCTTCACCTGGACCTCCGGCCGTAACTCCCTCTGCCTTCAGCAGGGAAAAGATACAATCTTCATTAACGAAAGCTGGAGCCAAGCCCAGCAGCTCAGGAAACTGCAGCAGAGGAAAAAGCACATTGCCTCAGAGACAGAAAGGCTCAAGCAGCCCTGCACAGAAAGGGTCTGAGAAAGAAAACCTTAAGTACCCTTCAAAGAGGAGGGTAAACATTAAAAAACCTCACCCCTACAGCTCTGAAACTGTTCAGGAATTTATGTATCGAAAGAATGAAGAAAGAAAGAAAAAAAGCCTAGAAAAGAAAAAGTCTTTGGTGCAGGCCACGGAGATGAGAAATAAGAGATTGCAAGAAGTATACAGGAAACAGAAAGAAGCTATTGGAAAGAAAACGTGTTCTGACCAAACACGCAAGCTCATTGGAGAAACAGCTTCTGCAAAAGAAAGTCCTCCGTGTAAACTTGAGCAAGTAAGTCATAGAGGAGCGGCAGATCGAAACCCCTCCAATCTTGGTCAGTACAGCACCATGTAGGAGATGAAACACTTCATACAAATGCTTTGAAGTGTAAGGGAGAAAAAGTTTTATCTGGAAAAATTGAGCAATTAACTTGTAATTATGGCGAGAACTGCTGGGCTCACTAGTAAGGCTGGAACCCTTGACTTCAGGGGCAAAAGCCTGGAAATCTCCATCCCTTCAGCTAAAAGAACAGGTTTGTTGTTTGGCACATGCAGTTTTCCGGTTACACGAACCAATTATTAAGTGGAACAAAAGCCAAATACTACCCTCTTGTTGCCTTGCTGTTTACTGCTTACACTCACGGTCGCTTCTGTTTCAGGAGCAAACCAGTGGTGGAATCCTGGAGAGGAGTTTCCTGGCCTGGGTGGATAAAACATCCTGTACTCTGTTAAGTAAAGATCACAGGGGCAGGTACTCAGACATAAAAAGCATCCTAGAAAGCCTCTTTCTCAGCACACACTGCAGACTTTTCCTAGTATTCTGTTGTAAACTATGAAAAATAGAGCAATGCACCAATGGACTATCACTTTTTACCTTAAAATCAGCCTCACTGCACCCTAGCCAGAGCGGCTGCAGAGCCTGGGAACATCTGAGAGTGCTTTTGAGCATGGAAGGAGGCTGATGCTCTGGCTATTCAGGTTGAGGCAAATTTTTCAGCCTAGTTTTATGGTTTGTATTTTTATGCTTTGTATTTTTAAATAATTATTCTTTGCCAGCCCCAGGCTGATTCTTCTCTGCATCTGTCAGCAATTCATGCTCCATCCTGAAACAAATGTATCTATAGACAGGGATATCTGTTTCTTTTTCTTTTGTGAAGTGCTTTAGCTGCGGATACTGGTCTGTGCAGAAAGCTGCTGTCACTTTGTCTTTACAACCCGACAGCTCTCATTTCATTTTTTGTTCAAACAGGAATCAACTTCTAGATACAGTTCAATCACCTAAAAAAAGAGTGGCATTGACTTCTCCAGCACCACTGGAATCCGAATGCGGGTTTCTCAGTCCTCTGAAATGTGAAGACTTGAAGGACTGCTCTCCCCCAGCTCTGCATACACCTCCTCTGAGCTTTTCCCTTCCTCAGAAAGATGCAAAACCTTACTCCAAGGATTTGACTTCTGGTCTTTCTCCGTACAGAACTAAACAGGATCGAGTGAAAGCCATACATAGTCTATCCGAGGAACTTGCAGAAAAGATTGAGATGGCAACTAAGAGACTGAATGAAGCAAGTAGGGTTAAAGACTCTGCTGACAAAACATCGACAGAGACAACTTTGGACCTTTTCAATGAGTCTTCTGTCCCAGAGCCTGAGACATCAAAGAACGAACGAGACAGGACAATGACTATAGAAATGCTTCTGGACACCCCAGATCCTGATGAGTTATGTGTGTCATCAGATAGGGAATTTCATGGACTGGGCAGGATTAGCCTTGTGGGTAACACTGAAGGAAAAACAGCGCTGGACAGACAGAAGGAAATACCCACTCCTTTGCCTGGTGGGAGTGCTGCGAGCAAAGAATTACCGTGGATCTCTCATAGCGCAGGACAGAGGCATCTCAACACCGGGGGAGACCCGAGCAACACACTGAAAGGTAGATCATGTTGACACGATGCAACCGTGAGGCTCAGATGCCATAGCCCGAGTCTTTCAAAGCTACAGAAGTGGTGTTTAAGCCTGATCTCCCCTTGGCTATCAGAAGTGTTGTGTCTTAGAAAACCCCTGAGCCTTCTAGGTTGTATCTGTACTACTCAGACAGAGCTGTCACTGGAACCTTGAGTGTTTGCAGGCTTGTTCTCTGCACAGCTCACAAATCCAATGCCAGGAAGAGTCACAGGTGCCCTCACCAAGCAGCACAGGCAGCCTAGGGACCTTCTGGCTGCAGCAAGTACAAGCGCCACTCCATACGCTGTTCAGTATAGTCAGATCAGCAGGGCAGAACCATGAAATTCCAGCAATCTCCTCAGATCAGAAGGTCGCCAGAATGTTAGGAAAGAGTGACTTTTCTTATAGGTCTGCTTGGTTAGCACTGAAATGTCCATCAGTCCCCCCATGAGAGGAGAGATGGGGCTGAAGTAGAGGCTATCACGTTAAGAAGTAACAATCTAGCTTGGGTAATGATCTGATTACTTTCTTCTCCTCTCATTGCACCTGTGAAACTACATCTCTTAATTTTATCTGTGGCTTTGCCACTGATTCTGGACATATCTCTTCACCTTCTGGTGCCTAGGCTTTCCCAGAAGAAAGGAAGTACAAGCCTAACCCTGCATACTTAGAAATCTGGGGGTAAGAGCTATATGGAAGTTAAGTGCTCACACATAAGTAGGCAGAGAATAGATGCCAAAGCCTGGGCCATTTCATTGCTACAAAGAGCATATTTATTAAATGTCTTCATTTGTCTTTTTAAAAGGTTTTCCTGTGAATAAGGGCTCCGAGGTGGACATAAGCTTATTGCATGAAAAGCCAATAATACCCAGCCCAGCCTCTCCATCTCACAGATTCCTCGCTAGAAGGTAAACAAATTTGGATGTATTATTCTCTGCTAAATGCGCCACACACACACACGTAGTTAAAACAAATAGCAGCAATTCAGCATGGAGCCAGACTGCTCTTTACTCCTGCCAAGTAGGCAGATTCTGACACAAGATAGACTGAAAGGGAGAACCACCACTCTGCAGAGAGCTGGGGAACAATAGGAAAGGTTCGCTGGGGTTTTTTGGGGAGCTGGGTCTCCGCTGCAGGAGTTTCGCCCTCCCAGCGGCGTCAGGAGATGGGAGCTGAGGGGAGAGCTCCCCCCGCACAGCCGAGCCCTGCCCCGCCTGCCCGAGGCACCCCCGGCTCCCTGCCCCGCTCCGGCGCAGCCCCGGGGGCAGGCGGGTCCCCGCGGGCAGGGCTGGGGCGGGGGGGCTGCGGCCGCGGCGGCGCCCGCGCTGTCCGCCAGGGGGCGCCGGCAGCCGCGCGCCCCTCCGCGCCTGCGGAGCCGCCGGGACCGGTCACCTCCGCATTGGCAGAGGGATAAACCGATTGTCTTTACGCGCACGTGGTGAAACCTGCGCTGATCTGCCTTTTTATGGCGTTAAAGAGTGATTTAATCAATTGAATACTACAAATTAATTTTTTAGTGATTGTTTTCACTCACTTTGCTCCAAAAGTGGGTGAAAAATTCTGGTTACACAGAAGTGGTGTGTATGTGGAGCAACACTCACAAACACAAAGTTTCCCTGAACAGGGCAGATGTCGGAGCATGGTGATTGTTATGGAAAACAGTGTTGGAAGCAGGAAGTTCAGAAAAAAGGATTACATGAATGTAGGTTGTTTCCAGTCAGCCTACGTTAATTAAATGTTTAATGCAGATGGCAGTCGACAGCAAACCCTTTGCGTTTAGCCTGTGTCTTAGAGAGCAAAGACATCTTCGTGTAACTGCCCCAGGTGGGTCGCTCTGGTGCCAGGGAGGACCATGAAGGGACCTGTTAGTTCAGACGCAATCACTGACTGCAAACCAGCCTGTGCCCCTGGCCAGCCACGGAGGTGACAAAGGTAGAGAGCTCTTCCCCTCGAGAATAAATCCCCGGAGCCCCAGAAGATTAAATATGACCTGGACAGGCGTTACCAAAGGAAGGACATATGTGCAGCAAACTGGCCACCGTGTCCCCAACTTCCCGTTCAGAGCGAAGGAAGGATGAGGCGTCGCTGCTGTGGGATCCCTGCCCAGGTGGGGACGGCGTGGCTCTGCTCAACGGGCAGTTCCCTGGTGCCTGGGACGGAGCTGGCTGTGCCAGCCGAACTGCAGTGAACCTGCAGAAGGCTCTAGTGGGAAGAAGAGCAGTTGTTTGAGCTGAAGGCAGGATATAAGGCATAGCATTCTTTTTAAGAAGATTGTTTACAGCTTTACAGTGCAAAGTAAACAAGAGGAAAATGAAAATTGGAGAGATAAATCCAGACAGCTCAGCTTAGCAAAGTTATGAACAGTAATTACTGGAATTACCGAGAGTTAAAACCCTGTTCTTTGTGCACAACTACCACATTCACAAAGGTTGGGCTGATTTCTGCTCCAAGAGATCAGTTGCAAGGATTATGGAGCTGTTCCTGTCAGAAAAGATGGCAAATGTATAAAACATGAGGACTTGGCACTCAGAGCGTGCAGCGAAGAGAGTCAGAGCTGCGTATGCCCCGCACCTTAGAGAGCGCAGCCCACCAGTCTGAAGAAAATGGTGGGGTCCATCACTCTTGTCTTGATGCTGCGTGTTTATATGCAACTCTAATTCACTGTAATGGAAGGTAGGCACAGAACCCCCGTGGGCCCTGGAGGGAATAGCCCCTCAGCTGTAATGGACAAGCATCAGACAAAGTAGAAATAAGACAGATTGCACTGATCTCCTGAACAATGCAATTACTGAGAAAGCAAAGCTCCCGTGTGTTTGAGCGGCAGAGTCAAATAAAGTCCTTGGAGCATCACAGAAAAAAAAAACACCAATAAAACCTCTCAAACAATAAATCACAACCCTGTTGCAAGTGCTGTTTCAAAAGATGAGGAGAGCTACTTGCAGATAAAATATCACTGTATTTAGAGATTAGAAGTGGAAAGTGCTGCTATGGTGTGAATGACTCCAGAGTCATCTCCTTGTGGGCTGAGGGCCCCCTCTGATGCAGCAGTATTGACAGTAAGGGGACAATATAAAGACCACTCCATGTCTAACCCTTTCTTAGCTACTGGTAAAGCAGATAATACAAAGGTTCAGAGTAAAAGCCTGTCTTTGAATTGTCCTCAGCTTTCATTTGCCTATGATCTAGATTCTAATTTTGCACCTAGTCCTGAAGCCTGCACACTCACTCGCAGGAAGAAAAAGTGGATGAGAGTCCTTCTGTACACACCAGCAGGCAGCACGTGCCAGTAAGGACAACGTGAGGGTCCCATGACCTAGCTATTCCTGAAGTTGCTCCAGGATCTACTGATTCACACACCATCTTAGGGCATACATCTGCGATCTGATCAGACAGAGAGCTCCATGGTAAAGGAGCACCAGTGTCTTGAGGAGGTGACTGAGGAACACACTTTCTAGGGTCATCATTTCTCCTGCTCCAGACACATTTGCACTGTGAGTGCATGAACACCATACAGGGAGTGTCAGTAGGGAGGGAAGGAAGCCTGCCTCTCGGTTAGCACACAAAACTTTACAGGGCTCTGCTGACAGGCGGGGACAGTGCTGTGTCCTTAACCCGTGGTAAACGCGTGCCTGTATAGCTCATCACCAGCTAGAGCTAGGTTAGAAAATGTGGTAGTAAAGCGGCTGAATTGGGTCTATGCTTTGACTGCCACTGTTGCTACCAGTGATAACGAGTTGTGGGTCTGCGGTTGGCTACAATAGATATTCTCTCCAAGGGTTCATCTAAACAAAGCCACCTGTTAAAACCTGACTGTTTGCCAGCCTCATTCACAAATACAAAACATCCAGCGTCACAAAATCAGCGCTCTTGAACATGATCTTATCCGCAGACAGTTTCGACAGCACAGTTTTGTGTTTACTTGTTTAATTATAGCTGTGAAAACAGCGACTCATGTTCATGCAAGAAATCCCGCAGGTGCCTCTTTCCATACGAAACGTTCCCATTTCATGCCCGGCTGCTCTGCAGTCCGCAGGGGCGGCTGGCAGAGGTTTGTTGCTAATGCAAATTACTCACTGATGGGAATTCTCCAAACTGCCAGAAAATATGTATGCAATTTCATCCTTATGTTGAAGCAGTTACCTATAGAAGTGGCTTGCTGTTACATTTTGCATCTCTTGAGTATCAACAAGATGATAACGCTTTTGCACTGAGTTCAGTGCACTGGGCAGCCTCGTGGGCTAGGGCAGAGCAAGCAGGCACCAGGCAGAGGCCTGATGTCCTGAGCTGTTAGATCACAGCTCTGCCTCCTCCTGCAGCCCCAATAATGATTTCTCTTTAGCCAGTGTAAATCCAAATAGCCTCATCTGGGAATTGTGATGGTTTATGCCTGCTGCAGAGCTGGTTGTGTCTGGAGGAGAGGGGTTGCTGGCCACTCCTATGTGATCCCAGTATTTTCTGTGGAATCTCATTGACTTCCACTGATGTTGGCAGGAGCCCTCCCAGGAACCAGGCAGGGTTGGATTCCGACCTTGACATCAGTCTTTCCAAACAGAAGCTCTCAAGAGCCAAAAGAAACAGTGGCATTGACTAAAAACCTAACACAACACAAATGCAGAAACAATACTCAGTGCATTTGCCCAACAAATATTAGAACTGCTTTTAAAGAAATCCCTGTTACCTCTTCTCTTTCTCTCTCATCCACCTTTGCTCCCACTTGCTGAAGACTACCTTCAAGCCGTGTTAGTGGAAGCTGTTCTAATCGTTTTAGCAGTTTCTGGGTCACGAAAAACAAAGAAAAGCTTATTAATGAGAAAAATGGAATGAGATTTCCCTAAGCTGATTGCTGATAAAAAAATTCCACATTCATTTTTCTGTATAAAAAAGAAAACATCTGTCACCGTTTCAATGTGTCTCAGTGTCCCTGCATGTGTTTCAGCTGAGGCTTGATCAATAAATGCCCATTTTCACACCTTTGTTCCTAATCTTTTTAGTTAAGCTCAGATAGTTACAGATCAAAACAAAGTAAAACCAGTTAGCTGAGATCTCTGCCAGGACTGTGGGACCTGGTGCTGCCATGTTTTGAAATATTAAAGTATATGTAGCAAATCCTAGTTGGGCCGTAGCCATGCTCAGTACATGTCCCAGAAACCCCAGAACAGAGAGCAGCACTTCATGTTTCTAAAAAGATTTCAAAAAACATTGCCAAGGTTCAGAGCCAGATTGTGCAACCAAGTCCTAACAATGGCACGGATTGTACAATGCAGCCCTCATAAATTAAGCTTCCAAACTGCAAGGTTGTTGTTTCTGTTTGCCACCAGGTTGAAAAATACCCAGCTCTTTCAGAGCAGTATTTAGAGTAGGTAAAGACGGGTGGTGGTAGCTTTCCTGACAACATCAAGGTACGAGGAAGGGGATTTTGTACATTGGCAGGTATGACTTTTCAGTGAGTCTTTTGTTTCCATTTAACAAAATTTAATAAATGATAGCTTCACTAAATGAAATAACCATTTTTTAGTTCAAAAGATTGCTTATACACATGCACGATGTCAAAAACTCCGAGTAATTGTTGTTGTTACCTGGACCCAGTCCGCAGAGAGAACTCGCAGCTCAGAGGAATCACTACCGGCACGAGACTACTTTGAAAGTTCAGAATGAAGAGGAAATTGCCAACCAGTCTCCCAGAGAGAGCCTGAGGACACCGGCCAGCCTCAGGGTACAGCCCTCTGCCACCCTGAGCCCTGGAGCTGAGACTCACCACGGCTTTGAGCAGGACTTTGGTAAGGCGGCATTTCCCAAAGTCAGAGCGCGGTGGTTACCCAGTGCCCTCTCAAGGCACTTCTTATACTACTGCAAAAGAAAGAACAGTCCTTCACTGCAAGAGAATTCTTGCTAACGGTTCTGGCTAGGACTGAAAAAACTTATAGGGTGAGGGGGAATTTCAAATAGCTGGTTTGCGTTCCAGATTTCGAAGGTGAAGAATGAATATATGAAAAAATGTCCCCTCAACCTTCGTGTCCATGTAACAGATAGATACACCCCACTGAAAAACGCAGTAGGAACACTTTGCCTTTTCCATGTTGCGCCGTCTCACAGGTGGGAATTCAGCAGAGCGTCACCTCGCAGGTTGCTCCTGTGCTGAGTGACACAGCAACAGCTACAAACAGCCCCAGGTGGAACAAACCCCATTCAGATCAGAGACATTTTCATCTGAAGGTCTCAAGGAGCCTTGCGATTAATTCTTCATAATTACCACATGAGATAAGTGTGGGATATTACCCTGCTTGTAGAGCAAGAGACAGCAAGGCACAGAACATTCCATGGGGTGCAGGGCATTGCCACTTCTGCTCAGAACAAAGGTTTGCATAGAAAACAAGGGAAAGTTTGTGGCCAAAAGGGTTAAACGGCAAACAGTAGCACGCAGGCCGCTCTGTCTGAGGAGATCTCTGCTTTCTCCCACCAAACAGTAGCAGATGGTGCGTTGTTTTAAGGGCTTTTCCGAGACAAAAGAACAAGATCAGATAACCTTTCGTCAAAGAGGGTACTTACAAAAAGCCTTTGCTCTTATTAAGGATTCTTCATTGTTTTCCCTGCAAAATTTTATATGTAATATTGGATTTTGAGGTGGTGGAGAAGCCAGCGTTGTTTGCTATGCTTCTCCTCACCCCCCAGGGACTAGGAGAGCATCTTACATGATTGGACAGCAAGTTTGTTGCCTGAAGTGTTTACCATAAGCAAAAGGCATTGTGTTTATTTAATATTGATAACTAAGGGCCCCAGTTCTGGCAGCTATCTGGCAAAAAGACCCTGCCATCCGCTATTCACCACATGAACAACAGGAACTGCTGTCTGGTGTCTGTGCCAGGAGAAACCTTTGCCTTCTCTGAGCGTCTGCAGGAGCTGGCAGCGTCTGAGGGAGCTCCAGCCCAAGGTTTGACTGTAAGCCAGCAGTCCCGCTACGGGCCATGTCGCTGCAGATGAGGCACAGAACTGTCATTCTGAAAACAATGTGGTTTTGAAATATGGGTCACAAGTGGATCTGTTCACCACTCTTATCAGGAAAAGGGCATTCAGACGCAAGGCTGTACTGTCTGCTATAATGCATCACACCAGCAGTTGATTCTGTTCTCTTTCACAGAAGACAGAAGTCACCGCGCACATGCAGCATAATGATGTGTAATTATACAACTGCTGCAAAATATAAATATTTACATTTTAAAGACACATGCATCACCTCACCACTAATTGCTATGCCAAAGACATGAAAGATTTTCTGTAGTAAACATACTGGGCAAAATAACCAATTTCATTTTCAAACATAATAAAACACAGTATAAGAAGCAGATATTCACAAAATGTTTGTAACATTTACTATCTGGAGTAAGACAGTGAACCTGTTCTGAACAGTTGGATTTTCTTTTTAAACACAGCCAGTATAAAATCCAGAATTGCAAATGCTGGAAGCACACGCTGAGCTGAACACAAACTGTCTCCACAGGCATCGCTGGAAAGCATTTCACATAGCTCTTACATGCATCTCTAGTGAGTTTAGGCACAAAATTTGGTATAACCAAGTGAGCTGATGAGGAAGCGGTTTGCACAATCTGCTTATCTCAGAGACACCACTACATAAAATCTTTCTATATCATTCCTGCCAGACCACCAGGTCCCTTCCACAAGGAGCTGAGGAGGTGAGCTATGCTTGCCTTGATACTGCAGCACACCCCCTGAATACAGCCCACAGTACCCAAGTTTCTGTGTCGCTATTAAATCAGGGAACTAGGTGATTTAAAGAAACATTTTGCCTGTGCCCGTTCCTACAGCCTTGAGACTGGGCTATGAGCCAGATTGGACTATATGAGCCAGAGAGCTCACTTCGTTGCCCAAGACTCTTAGTTTTTCCTTTTTTTGTATTTGAGAGGCAAGGTTTAAGCTGAAATTCATTGTTAAAAAAGTAGTTTCTAAATGTTGAAGCTTAAGCATAGCTCCAGGCTTAAAGTAAGGGGCATTGGGAAAGCAAATGGCATGCTCTCCATTATTCTTAAAATGTAGAATTTTAACCTGGATTACAAAGAAAATATATTCATACGTAACACCTTTCCCCCTAACTGCTGATTGACACATTTTCTGACATCGCTAGAGGGAGCTGCCTTCTTGCTTGTAGCAGAGGGAGAAATGATTAAATTAGTGGAATCAGCAAAGTCTAACAGCGTGGTTTCAGCTAATAGTCCTCTGATCGATAGTTTTGAGATAAGACAGCTCTTCGTGTTTTGCTTCAAAATCCTACACTGCCTTTTGGATTTTACAAGATTTCTGCCTGGTGAAGCTTCAGTGAGCTCCGTCATCAGGCTTCAAACATCTCTGAAGTCGTCCGCAATGCTGGCAGCATTGAAGCACAGGATGCTTCTTGACTCTGTGACAGGCAACATGAGAATTGCTCTTGAGAATTGCTCTCACTTCCTCTGATACCAGGTTTCTCCCTCTGAACTAGTTTCTTGTCATACCCACAGAGACTGTATCTGCACTGCTTATGAGCTGGCTGATAAATCATCCTATAGCCTGTGTGTGCACAAGAAGTCAGGACTTTGTCCCTCCCCATGCTACTATCCCATAGTGTGCCCTTACTTGTAAAATACCACTGCAAAGCCCGTGGACACACGTGTGCATTTCTTGCTCTGTGGAGTCCAGTGTTGCTTTGCCCTACAGGCTGGAGCTTTGGTATCCATACTGGAAGTGTAGTGGGTTGAGGGAATTTAGTATAACTGATGAGCAATAGAAAGAACATTCCATGGAAATTCAGCATTCCAGTTCAGGCCCAGATCTCTCTTGCTAGCCTGCGGCAAGAGCTGCTCTGCTGCTCTGTATGTGACACACCACACGTGAAGGGGCAGCAGCAGGGCGAGGTATTGCCATGTGCTGCAACATCTGGCTGGAAGCTGAACTCTGGCCAACCCTCCGCACTAGAGGATTTAGCTATAAACACAAAATATGCGGAGGACAGGAGCAGCACAGGCCACGTTAATCCCCTTGTCTAGCAAGCAGCTACTCCTCAATGACAAGTGGAATACCAGACGTATTTACAGAGCAGAGAATAAACCGATTCAGCAGGTGTGGAAATACAGATTCTCCAAGGTACTCAAGATTGCAGATCAGCCCATTGATTTCCCTGCGTAAAGAAGTATAGCCTTCAAGTTTCGAGTCTCTTGGTTCACAGGTCTCGCTGAAGAAGGGCCAAACCACCATCCTTTTTGCCTGTGCTGCACTTCTCAGCTGTGATCAGGAGTTAGCAAACCTCTTTTTGCATCTCCATTTACTTGCCATCACTACAGCTCAGTTCTTGCTCACTAACAAAGTACTGAAATGCCTGGGTGGTATTTCACCCATCCCTTTCCTTACCTGAAGAGCATCCTAAAATAATAAAGCAATTGAGCTAGCACAGTAATTTTGGAGATGGGAAGGATTGCCCTGACCTGGGTATCAAATGGGTCAATTCCTTCTGTATCTGTTGCTCCATTCCATAGCAGCCTTTAAGGACTCTTTACACCCCATCTTCATACACCTCCAGGCAATAACGTAGTCACAGTTGTGCTTACATCTAAAGTTGCAAGTATGTATTTTTGTAATAACTGGTTTGGACTGATTGCTGACATGGGCAGAAGGAGAAAAAGCTGTCCTTGAGTAAAGCAGCAGTAAGTGCTTCTGCCTAGCTTCAAGTGATTAGAAAAATGAGACTTTTAGCCTGGCTTTTTTAATTACGTGTCACAGAGATTCTACAGGGCTTTACAGAGATTCTGCAGGTGCAGCGGAAAGTGATTTAATAAATAGCATTTTTTTAAACAGGCTGAGTGTATGTACATTGAAGCTATCTGGGTATGCAGTAAAATGCCATTCATCATAATGTAAGAGGATGTGAAGTTTGGCCAGATGGTATTTTCTTTAATGCAGGATGTTGCAACACAAGAAATGCGTCTGGAAATAGCCACAATTAGCAAAATTATGTTCAAAAGGAGTGAAAACAGATCAGAACAAACTTTTTATTCACTTTGATATCAATACCATTGGTCGGGCTTTGAGCAGAACAATAACATTGTTCAGTTTGAGGCACAAATTGAAAATACTTCCCAGTTTTAAACTATATCCTAATAGATTCCTGTACTTCAGAATGGCCCAGATGTTAGTATTAAAAGCTACTCGGACAACTTAGCATCAATAAATTTAGCTTGTAAATTTTTTTTATAAAATGACCTGATTTGTTAGTATTGAAGGAAGCATCCTCATCTGGCTTTTGAAAGTGATGAGCTGTCTGTGTACCCACTGAAGAAATGTTCACTTCTCTTTTTTTCTATTACATTGCTCAAAACCAGTAGTAAAACTTCCCTGTAGAAACAACAGCTCTTTCACCTGCAGGATTTTCCTAACTATACCATTTCACAAAATCAGCTCTGGTAACTATAAGCATTAGAGCCTAAATCAGTCCTCAAACTTAGAAAGATTGGGGTAAAAACATAAATCTTTTTAAAAGGGTTAACTCTTTATTGGGCATGTGATTTCTAGGTAATTCAGTATGATTTTCCCTTTTCAAACAACCTCCAGAACCAGGAGATATGCATTACTGAAATAAAAAATGAGATTTTCATCCAGTCTCATGATTCTGAAAAGCAGGGGGTTAAGAAAAGCCTCCTATAGTAACACTGTAAGAGGTAAGTGAAATTTGGAATCAAGCTGTTTGTAAAAACACAGCAGCATTCTAATAGAAAATCTGCATCAGGCTTGAAGCATTAACATTTTATTTCACTCACATCCACATAAACACAAAAAGAATCCTGGCATGCAAAGAAGCCCACATCTCTGATCCTTCCATGTTAAACAACCTTCAGTACTTATAGGAAAAACAAACCTTGCATGTTGTGGGCTTATCCTGAGGCATGGGGTAATTTGGATTCAGACAATCTGGATAGGGATACAGATTTTATCTCAAGTTTCCAAGTTGAACCTAGTTCTGTTTATGATCCACACTTCAATTCATTTATGACTCTGGTTGCTGTGACAGTGGCACAGCACAGAGTAAACATGCAACCTGTTTGCATAAGCTTAGCAATTCATCTGAGAAGCTCAAAGCAGCCAAGAACATATCACTGATAAACATTACCTCACCTATACTGTAAAAGACAGACAGGAGAGTTACAATAAGGAAGCAGCAGTGAAATAGGTGCACCTGGAACAAGAGTTGTTTTCCCCACTTAAAAGCAAAAGCTTTTTTTTTATGGGCTTGTCTACCCTGTGACACAAGAGAGAAATCAAGCCTGCACCTCTGTACAGGGAGAAGGTGGAAGATGGAGGGGCCATGCACGATGCTGCTAGAGTTCCCAAAGAGGTGACCAGTTTGGGAAGATTTTCTTCTTCTGTAACTAGTGGGTCTGATCCTGTTGGTGCAGCGAAGGAGCAGTGGGAATAAGAGTGGGAATAACCCACTCTGGACTTCAGGTTTAGAATGGGAATTGCTCCCCAGTCCTTCTCCTTCCTGGCATAGGCCCTGTTGAATCCTACCTCTTCCCCTCTCCCCAGTACTTGCAGGACTTTATGCTAACAGATTTCTTGATAGGATGTAGCTAGTGACATTTTCCTTCTTCAGATATGGAAGAAGAAGTAAATGTATGCAGAGAAGTTACTCCAGGAATAAAGGCAGATGTCAGATTTGTGATGCTTTCAAAAATGCAGTTAGGATGAATGTACACATCCCCCATTCCCCTTTTGGCAGTCCCCTGTTTGAGTCTATGTATTAGAACTCAGGCATGTTTTGAGAAGTACAGCCAGGCCTGAAATGCACTAGAGAATGCTGAGGAGCAGATGCCCCGGGACCTCACTGAAAATATCATGATGCTGTTAGATTATTTACAAGGTGTACTAGCCTCAGTGGTGATCCAGCGAGCCAGCCCTGTTGGCAAAACACTCAGCAAATGCTTAAATCCCCAAGGACTATGACAGTGTAGAAACACATGTTCAGGGCAGCAACTGGAACATGAAGGAAATCTGCTTCCACTGCCTCCCTCTAGTAAATGCTGATACTTTCTTCACCTAGCACCTACTAAATGGAGCAGAGATTTTTTTTTTAATTTATTTATTTATTAAGAAATGGTAACTGTTACCATATATTTCCTAAGCTTCTGCAGGTGAGGGAGACCGTAGCTGCACAGAACTGGAAGAGAAATACAGGAGCCATTTGGACAATTTGAGGCAAACCTCCCTATTACTGGCTCACAAACTGAAGGTACAGTAAGCAACCTATGCAACAAGCAAAGAGCAAGTCAAGCTCTGCAATCCCAGGTAAAAAGGTCCTAGCTATCCCCCGAGTCAGGTGTGTTTAAGCTATAATCAATTGGCATCAGCTGACTCTGCATCAGGTTTATAAACCCCATGTAGCTGCAAGGGAGAGGTGCTAACCTTAATTTGGTAATTGGGGATCCTATTCTAGGACCGGCAGCCAAGAACACATCACTGCTGCAGCCAAAGCAAGTGTTTGTACTGCCTTCCGAAGGCAGCAGGCTGCGACAGGAGCTGGCTGCACAGTACCTGTACTGCCTTCTCTTGGAGTTTGCTGCCCTTTGGCCTCCAGCTCTGAGGAAACATGTGACTTGGTTAAAAATATCATTTATAGCATGTCATTTCCTAACACAGGTCTATCAACTCCAGCAGAAAGAGCAGCTTACAGTGCTGAGGGAGAAAGCAAAGCTAGAGCTTAAAGAAAGCCAGAGGTTTTTGAGTGACCTGCTTCAGCACAACTCAGAGGTAAGTTATCGTGTCAGATCCTGTGTTACCACTTCTGGATTCAGCAAAATGTTCCTCCAGTCCTCACTGGTTTTTTTCCTCACTCAGAGTCCTTTAATCAAAAGGGGTTTGTTAACTGATAAAAACTGTACATCAGAGTAACTTACTGGAAGTGCCCAGGTCTCTCAAGTCGTGGAGTCCCTCAGGCTGCCATGGGGATGGATGATCTGAAATCACTTGGGTACTGCAGCTTTTGGTGTCTATGGCTGGTTTTGCTGTAAAATCAAGAGAAGGGTTTTTAAGTCCTTGAGAGATAATTATGGTGATACTTGCTCAGTCATGAGCCTAGTGAGATGCTAATTGTAACCGAAAAGTATCCTTTCAAAATAAAAACAAATATTACATGATGTTTATTTGTTGTTTACCTTCCAGCCTCAGATTCTGAAATCAGCTAAGAACTGATGGACTTCAGTGTCTATTTGTTAGAGTCAGAATCCAGCCCCACATGCATAAACACAAGGTCAGACCTCGTGTAATTCCAAGCTCTCGTTACATCATTGAGAGTATTTGCTTTGGAGGATACTTTAGCTCAATTAATGTCTCTCAATATGTTTGAACAGCTCAGACAGAAGTGATCTCTGTATGTTTTTTTTTAAAGCCCTTAGGATGAATACAGTACCCTGACTCCTGTTAAAGCAGCTCTAAATACACAACAGTTTGTGAGCTGTTGTACTACCTTACTTCCATATGCCCACGTTTTTTTTGCTGTGAGTAGTAGCCAGCTCATTAGTTAATCCAACTTTTTAGGAATTACTGGCATATGAAAAGCATTATCTACAACGAAGGCTTTCCCAAGAGGATGAGGGAAGAAGGCTTAAAAGTTCTGCTTTTCAAATGGATCATTCAGGTCTACGGACAATTTCTGTGCTTGCAGGAGTGTGGTAGCTCCAAAGGCAGCTATTCTGTGCCAAGCTCGGACCATGCAGAGCAAATGTGGAGGGGATACCAATCAGAAGGTGACTCTGCAGCTGGCAGGTACAGAAGGCAGTATACAACAAGGCACTCCGATGGTTTAGCTTGTGGTTTGACTGTATGAATGACTTGGGCATCTAAAGCATTGCAGTGTTTGTTGTTTCTAAAATGGATGTTCTTTTCAAGTCATTTAAGAGCAGCTTACATGGCTGTCACATTATTTTTAGGACTATGGCCTGACCATTTTATTCATTCGGATCTCTGCTGTGGAGTATCCATCTTTGTGATACAGACTTCCTATTCCAATTTATGCACGGACCATAGCATAAACACCTTTCCAATGTTGTGGGAGATTTTGCATTTTTTAAAAGGTAGAAGCCCCTTTGAAACCTGTGGGGAAAATGCAATTTTCCTCATTTTGCTTTACCATCATATACCTTGGGATGAATGAGAATATTGTACATACACATTTTTATGTTCATTTAAAGTGGTATAGATTAAAGACTTGAGAATTGCTTCTAGAGTCTTGTGGATACAATTACCACAAAGGTACCTTTGCACAGGCAAAACTTCCAATATTGCATAAAAATTAGCACCACGCTAGTTTGAAAAAGATTCAGCCTCCACAGAGGACTTTGCTATGAAAGCCAGGAATTGAAATAGAATCTCTGACTGCAATAAGAAAATATTTCCTTTCTTTCTTACCTTCAGTAATCAAGAGATGCATTCAGTGAAACAATCTGTACTGAAGATAGAAAGAGATCACAGTCTGGTGGATCCCAAAATAGTGGGAGAAAGAAAACCTCTGGAAGGAAGAGGTTCATGTTGCTCAGTGCTTCAAGAAGGTGAACACCAACTTAAAGGATATGGTGGTACTGGACAAACAACACTTCCTAGCATGGCATGAGAAACAGCACAGCATCCAGGGGCTGGAACATGTGATCACAAATTTCACTAATTTTATAACTGATTTTGAAATTTTTGACCTAAATACTTATATTCATTATGCATATTTAAACCATAGCAATATCCCTTTGTATTCCAGACCCTTCTAAAGAAAATAATCTTGGGAGCTGGGAGTTATTTACCCTATTTATAGGCCCCTTTTTATCTCTTTACCATGATTTCAGTTGAAAGCAAGGTTAGTGTTCATAACTCGCTCCTGCAAGTGACCAGCTGTGGGGTGACTCTCCTCAGGGTCCCGCTGAGGGCAGCACACAGGCCTGGCTGCTGAGTCTTTGCAAAGGCGCCTTAAATTCAGGAATGGGTGCTACCTCATGTGCTGTGAGAACCATTTTGGGGTTCTGAGGGGTCTTTTTTTCCTTCTGTCAGAAACATGTTTTACTTACAGTGACTTTAAATCTTCTCCTTAGGGTCCTTGCCAGCAGAGCACGACCACCAAACCTTGAATCTGTTGTCACCTCTGGTGAATCTGCCCCACGGGGAGACCTGTGCAGGGGACGACTCTGTGGAGAGCAGCGAACAGGCTAGCTCCGAGAGCCAGGTAACACCAGCTCTTGTACTACTGTGGGGGGTGTTTAGTTTTTGGATGGGTTTTTTTGGCTTTTAGTCCCAATGTCAAACTCATCGCCCACGTGGCACTTCTCCAATAAACACAACACTCTGCTCTGTCCCCAGTGGAGCGAAGTCGGCCGGCACTATGGAGGCTCCAGCACCTTCTGCCGTTTGAGCTTGGCCATGGCAGAGCAGTGTCTGAGGGGAGAAGAGCTGCGAGCTCGACACCAGGCTGCCCTCCTCAAGCTCCGCAAAAAAGCTCTCCGGGAGAAAGCCAGGGCCGAGCTGGCCTGGCTGGGCCACCAGAAACGGTGAGGGGGAGACAGGAGGGCAGGACACCACAGGCCTGCCCTGAGGGGGACAGGTCCTTCAGCTGGAGGTGGAGGTGCTGCTGCCTGCTCAGTTTTTCTTCCTTTCAGGGGAAGAGAGCAAATACAAAATCCTCCTCTTACAGAGTAAGTGCAGGTAAAGCAGAAGGAGAGGAGTCCTCCAAGTCTAGCAGAGCTTTCTGCAGAGCCTTCCATAGCTACTGCTGCTTTTACAGCTGCTTTGAGAGGAGCTTTGCTCCTATCTCTGGCATTGTTTTCTCAAATTAAATTTGTGGTGTTTAATTATCTGATTGTGATCCCCATCCTTCTCTGGTCTCCAGCTGTCTGGAAAACCTGCAAGATAGTGAGGGAGCCTCTGCCATGGCCTCAAAGCAGTGCAAAATCCTAACAGAGCTGAAAGAGGAGCAGGTAATGCTGCAGCAGGAGGAGCTGGATTTCATCTTATAAACAGTGGGAGGATGCAACATGGGGAGGTGCCTGGAGCGAGTGGGGTTTGTTTTTTAAAAAAGTCACTGGTCTCATTTCACATGCATTATTCTGCTTTGCTTCCTACATTCAGCGAGGTGTTTTTTGTGCCAAAGTCAGCAGTCTGTAAATCTTAGAGAAAAGAAAGCACCTTTTCTTTTTTTTTTTTCTGCTACTCCACTGTTACTGTGGATTTTTCTATTTGTGCCATAATAAACAGGTCATATAATGTAGGTTTCCAGTGATTTATGCAGATTTATGCTTCTGATGTTGAAATATATTAAATTAATCTGACAGCTAATTTTAAAGTCTCTGTTCCCCTGCTACTGAGAAGGAATACTGGGCTCATAATTACACTCAGTAATCAGAAAATTCTGTCCTACTCATGTAGTACAAGCTTCTCCTTTACTTCAAGGAATTCCTGTTCAAGCAGAGTGCAAACCACAAGCATCCTGTAGTTTTTGAATGACCTGAAGATAATTAATTTCCAAAGGTCTCACCTCTGAGACACCCTATCTCCCAGGCAATGAAATATCCCCTTAGCTGTAATTAGTGAAAAATAAAACTGCAAAAATTTCTTACAAAAAAAAAGGAACAAAACCTGTATACTGAATTGTCAGGATGTTTTGTCAGTAGAATTGCCTTATGTTAAGAAATACCATACACATTGTTAAGTAGGTCTCTTTTCTGTTATCTTAGCTCTCTTATGCTCCTCTCTTTTTCTGCTTTGTGTAGGCAGAAATCCAGCACCTGCAAAACATCTACAGGGCAGCCCATCAGGAAAGAAAGCTTTTATTAAAGCAGCAAAGAGAAATCTTAATGATGCAGCATTCAACTGCACAACTCCAGGAGAAGCTGCATGACTTGACCAGGAAGCAAGAGGTTAAGTCACAGTCACTAGATGCCTCGGTAGGTTTTTTGAGTGAATAATAACTGAAGTCAGAGCTGACAGTGCAGCTAAGGAACCCAGGTGAAACCTTATGTATTACCTTTTCCTTTTAGCTAACAACGAACCCAGCAACTGAAGAAGCGATAAAGCTGAAGACGATGAGACTTATTTCTAGCCCAAAGTCATACTCTTCCTCAGCAGAGTCTACGGCCCACCCCACGCCTGATCTGTCAGGGAATAAAGAGAGTTGTGTCCAGCTAAAGAACAAACAAAGCAAGAAATATGAGGGGTAAGTTAAAACCCTGTCCACAGTGATAGCTGCAGATAAGAACCAATCCAGTGGAGAAGATGGAAGCAGTTATCTCCTACATAATTGTGTGAGCTTTAAATGCTCCCAAGAGGGAGTTTTTATAATGATAAGTTTCAAAAACCTCTTGATTTGGATCAAGCAGTTGATGCATCAAGATCACTTCTTATCATTCTGACCAAGATATTCTCACTATTTATTTGTGTCCTCCATACGTCCAACCTACCATCTGGTGTCCAAAACAGTAAGCTCCTCAGGGCAGGGGCCAGCTTATTGCAAGGTGTGTGAACAGCATCAAATAAATTAAGGTACCTGGATCGGTAGCTGGAGATCCTTTCCGTACCACTTAAGAAATTCTTCAGGTAGAATACACTCATCACTTCAACATATCAATAAGAAACAGTGTATTTATCTCATTTTTTTCCATTCTTTAAAAAGATGAAGTACCCTTCTGTGAAGGGGGGGAAGTTTAAGTGAAATTTTGAACTTCACCAGAAAGTTGTGCGAGTTGCTATTTATACCAACTCACACAATTTATACTGTTTATCAGGGATTCCAGCTGATATAAAAAAAACAACCCCAAACCAAAAAAAAAAACCAAACTCCTGGTGGTTACATAGCATTAATAACCAGGATATTTTTTAATGATGCCACACAACTGCTAATGATAGTTCTCATTTTCATGGTGGCTTTTAACTACAAACTCAAAACACTTTGCAACTATATATTAATTAGACTTCAAAATACTCATAAGGAATGAGTAGAAATGTATTGATTTAATTGGTGAAATTCACTCCTTTGTCATCCTCTGGCTCTAAGCCTGTGTATCACTTAACCCCTCAGAGCAGGTTTATGTTTCACTTAGGATTTAACCACAGAAGGCTTTTGTACAACACGGGGCTTAATTTTATGCTTAAACTGAAGCATAAAGGTGTCATGTAAAATGCCCACAGTCAGAGGTAATTCAGGAGCTCAGTCAGACTGTTCTGAGGAAGCGCGGGCCTCCTGTTCCCAGGTGCTCTATCCCGAGCATCCCTGTTTGCTTCCTGCTGAACTGGTAGAGCAGATGAGGACCCAGCAGCAGCCACACTGCTCAGAACAGCAGCCTTCCAAAGCAGGCTCAGAGGAATAAAAATCTAGTTTGCTTCAGAAAAAAAAAAAAACAAATGCAGTTAAAGACAAATATATACTTATATGAATTAAAAAACCCCTTTCATTCAGTGTTACCCAGACATTTAGCAGACTGGTGAGTCAGGTTTGTGCATTTACTTAAGTCCCCACAGGGAAAAGCTTTCAAATAAATCCCTGCGTGGAACTGATCTATAATTCATTGTGTTATTGATTACAAGTCACAGAAATCTTTAAAAGGTTTCTTGGCTGTGCTTTCACTTCTTATTACTGACAAGCCTGCTCATAGCAGAGCAGTGAATATTGGCGTCGGTCTAGAGCAGGCAGGGCCTGGTGGAACTCGCAATGCACCCAAACTCGGGCTGCTGCGTGACTGTGTGTAGACCTCTTCCCTATGTAGGAGTGCATGTGAGCACTCTACAGGTACTATCAAGCACTACCAGAAGCATTTAATTCATACCTTTATTGTCTTAATATAGACTTGTCATGATTAACTAGGGAATATGAAAACAACTCCCAATCATTAATTCCTCGTCTAACTGTTTACAGCTTTTCTGCTGAGAACAAGACAACACTGGTACAATACCAGAAACAGGCAGAGGAGTCCCCAGGTTTGAAGCAGTCCCTTAGTGTGCAAGGTCCTGATGCGTCTGAAACGGTGGCCAAGAAAGTGTGCAGTGCTACCAGTGAAACCACAGGTTTGGTCTTTATGATTAAAGATTGTATAAAGACAGGTACCCAATACAGAACACTCCTGTAGCAAATCATGTTTGTGACCACTTAGTCAAACTGAATGACTTAGGGCAAAAGCTGAAGTCTCAGTTGTTCTTTGAAGCAGTTCAAACGATCTTTCAGAAGAGGATTGTCAAGATAATTAGCCCATGAGAGAGAACTTGTGATGTTGATCCATTCCTTGGTTACCTCCAGCATGGGTTTTGGTACCAGGAGCTGCTCAGGATTAGCAAGAAGAAGGTGTAACAAGGGTGTAAGTTGTTTTGTTGAGGTAACAGCTATGCAGAGATGAAGAAAGAGAAAGTGTAGTAATTTCTGGAAATGGGCTTCACAGCTGCCACCATATAATGGAATGATAGGTAAGGTGATCATTGGATAAATAACGTCATTGGTCCTTTCAGCTTCTGTTGGTGTGACAAGGAACGTGTAGGGCAAAACTAAGTTACTCAAACTATAAATATCTTTAAATAAGCCTTTTTGAGCTAAACAAAAAGCTATAGTCAAGTTATTAATGGAAAAAAATGCAACACTGCAAACATTGTAACTTAGTGTTGTACCTTTCAGAGCTTAACGCTCAGGATCATGTTTTATTACCTCTGGATCATGCAAATTCAGCTAGAATGGATGAACCTGTATCCACACCCGTTACAAGAGAAGGCAGCAAGTGTGCATTTCTGGTAAGGATCACCTCTGGAATTCCATTTCTGCTTACAGAAATGGTGCACGAGGTTACACTTGCCTTACGACAGGACCAGCACAAGACTCATTTGGTAGTTATGAACATCAAGTAAAAGTCAGTCTTATGTGTTGATTATGTGCACTTTGGCTAAAGACTAAATTTTGGCATAGGCTGGTTTACCACAACTTTCGTGCCCCTTCCATTTTCTCTATGCTGTTAACTGGTGACAAAGTGTTAAAGCCATCTCCCGTAGGTAAGCGCTGTCCTGCTCCAGGAGGAACCAAACCTGTCCCTGGAACAGTAAACTATTATTTGCCCACAGCAGCTGCAGACACTAGTGCCTTTCCTATTTCCTACATCAGTGACACAGCCCCAACGTGGGTATATATGCACAGGAGTCCCTATGCGCTTACATATCTTAGTGTGAACGCGTAGATTTAATCTCTGATCTCTTTAACTATTCTTTCTGCCAGCAAAGTCCTTTTCCCTTAAGACATTAACTCTGTCTCTTAAATATTTACACTCTAGGAATCTGTGCTGGAGGAAAAGGCACTTATTTCAAACCCAAAGATAGATCCCAAAGACAATGAAGATAATAATCCATGTGACAGCAAGTTCAGAGTGAAAGGCTTGGGGATGCTTTCTACTTCGTGTAACTTATGCCTGGTTCAGGCAGAAAATACTCTTCAAGGAACTGGTAAATCATATTTAATGCTATTATGTCCAATCTGTTTCAACCACTTCAATCAAACTTTAATCCAGATAGAAAGAGAGACAATCTTCTCATTTATTACCAAAGTGTCTTGCTCTCTCTACCCAACATATAAATCACTGCTAGGCAAGATGGTGGAGATCTCTCAAAGGTTTATTATGAGGTATGATTATACTGCTTCCTCAGAACAAAATAATAACTTATTCTGATAGTGTCATTAACAATTTACTCTCTTTGAGTCATTTTAAAATAATTTAAGGGTGTTCTTTTTAAAAGAACATAGATCAGTTGAAGATAGACTTCCACAGGACATGCTGGAGTTATTTTTGTTTCCAGGTTTTATCCTCAGTTCATATTTCTTCCTCTCAGTAGGTCATATACAAAATAAAACTGGCTGTTTATATATGAGCCAGTTATATCATTTATATAGCTGTGGATATGCCTAATCTCTGTATTATAAATATTTACATATTGTGGCAATATTTCATATTTGTGTTATTTTTTCTAATGGACTATCTTTCTGCATTTACTCCTAGACACCATAGTAAGGGAGACTACAGATTTGTGTAATTAAGACTTAAAAACAGTGGTCTTGATGATAGAAGTTTGGCATAGGCTGCACCTTAACTAGATTCTCAAGCCTAGCTTTGAGCATGTGGACACCAAATTGTCTGAAATAAACCCTGTCCCTCAGGCAAAGAGAAATATTTCCATGGACTTCAGTGGACACAATTTCATCATTAGTGTTTTGACTTCAGAAAAAATCTATTCTATAAAATAATTTTTTCTGAAATGCTGATTTTTAAAAAATTTTCTTTCAAATGTTCCAGTTAAAGAAGTGGAAGTGCCTGTCCCTTATGAGATCCATCAGGTGGATGGTAGTCAGTGTTTGAAGCATTTGGACCGTATTTCTCATGAAGCTTCTGATGAAGAACTAAATTTACAAGCATTTTCCGAAGGATTAGCTTCCACTGGATCATTGTGCAAGTCAAACAACTTCTCTCTGAGATGTGAAAGTGCCAAATCAGACTCTTCACTTCCAGAATTTCAGAAAGTGTCTGCAGTTTGGATTGACATCTTGGAAAGCTCCATTTCAGACTCTGAATTAGAGCTGAAAAATGGGGAGGACACAGATGTCAGTATCCCAGAAGAGTTTGTCTATGACAACGGGGATGTGTTTCCTAATGTTTCAAAAGAGACGCTAATAGAAATAAGTAATGGAAAGGAAATGTTACCTAGTGACAAGCACAAGGAACATGAAGTGCCCAAAGATGAGAGCACTGAGATTTCATCACACTCCCAGAAATACCCTGGAGATGTGTCAGATAATGGCTGCACTGATCACTTACTTGCTTTCATTCCACCAAACAAAGCAAACACCTCCAAAACAAAGTCAGCAGATTCCTCCCAATCTGATAACCCTGCCAAGGGAATGGATGAGCCACATCTGGATGCCTCAGAAAACTACAGTAGAAACAAAAGCTGTTCTCAGGAGATCACAGAACAGGGTAAGGATGCAGTTGCCAGCTCTTCATGCAGTGATGATAAACCTAGTTCTCCAACTAACAGAGTGAAAAAGGATGGTGGAATTAACAGTTTATTTGTGGATCAAAATAGAGACCTAATGGGGTTTCCACTGACAGGTTCCTTGAAACATCTAGATTTGGTTGCTGATCAGCTTAGGAACACTGTCTATTTTCCACCTGAGAAAGATATTACAAACAACAAATTATTAGCATGTCTATCATCAAGAAACCTACCAGTTTCAGGAGGCGAAAATATTCATGCACGGCTTTTGAATGAGACACTCGCATCCAGCAAACTCAATAAGATTGCGCCTCTGTCCATGCCAGGAATTTCTGATGAAGTCAATACAGAAACCAATTCATCAGAGTCTTTGCAAAGGGTGGCCGCAGGAAACCAAAACAACTCAACTGAAAGGCAAGCCATAAAGGAAGTGAGGAGGGAACTGTTTTCTTCTGTCTCCTCAAAAAAGGAATTGTTTCAAGCTGAGAACTGCTCTTCCAAAGGTGAAGAGGATACAATTTTTATTAGTGATGAGGGTTTCCCTCCGACTGATGAGTATACCTTGTCAGAAATACTGTCTCCTGTTGATGAAATATTGTCCTATGGAAGTGCTGACTTGCCATCCTCTAATAAAAAGGATCTGTCATTTCCAAGTGAAGATCTTCCTCCTCCCCCTTTAGGTGCAAATGCAATGAAAAATGATGATCCTAGCTTCAGTATGGATGATTTCCTATCTCCACCAGAACAAATGACAGTCTCAGAGACTAGACAGTGTATGGATGAAGATATATCACTGAAAATGGATGCATTACCCCCATTACCTGATAACATTGTGCCTGAAGAATTTTCCCTGCTCAATCAAGAGAAAACTGATGCTTTTTCAACTCAAGATGGTAGTCTCTCAGAACAATCTTTAGTTAAAGATATTTACAGAGCAAAGGAGGGCTTATTAGAATACCAACAAGGAGAACACGAGACACGTTTTCAGCATTTGGAGTTTCTGCCTGTGTCAAATCCTGTTTCTTCTGATCAGGCCAGTACAAGTCCTGACTTTGTGATGAAACAATGCAAAATACACTCAACACTGCCCAAAGCTGAGGAGGAGAGTGATGACCCATTATCATCATTTGAAATTGGGGACAGAGTGTTAGTAAAGCAGACCCAACCTGGAACCCTAATGTTCAAAGGACAGACTTGTTTTGATAGTGGTCATTGTGCTGGTGTTGCACTCGACAAAGCTGAAGGTGATAATGCTGGAACTTACAATGGGGTGAAGTATTTTGAGTGTGCTCAGCACTGTGGTATCTTCGTCAGACCTGATGAGATTTCACACCTGTTGGGGGCTAATGAAAATGGTTCAAATGACACTGGGGATGAAGACTCTGACTCTTTCTATGATGGTGAATCCTTCAAAGGAAACCGCAAATGCTCTGAAGATGATGAGCAGGGAGGAGGGCTTACAGAGCAGAAAGCAGAAAACACAAACAGTGCAGGAGGACCAGAAGTGAAAGAAAGCCAGTCTAGGTTACACATTGCCTTGCTGTCTGGAAAAGGGCAGAAGCTTCCCCATTCTGACCAGTGTAAGTGTAATGAATTCCTGTGTCAAAATAACTTAACGTGCTTGGGATCAGATAAAGAAAGAACAGAACTGACACAAATAAAACAAAGGACACTTGCAGATGTGCTTCCAATGAAAAGTAAGACTGGTAACACAGATGAGGTAAACGCAAGTAAAAATACTTGTTGCTTGGTAGAGGATCAGAAAAGAAATAACCTTGCTAAGGATATTGCAAGTGAACTTTGTAAAAAACTTCTGTTTGATGCTTTAATTGCTTTTTCTGAAACAGCTCAACACAAATATAAAAGTGCCTTTGAAAAAGACATGATGAATTATGGCAAAGGCTTAAGACAAGAAGACAAGCAGAAACTGTTTCTCAAAGAAAATTCAGTTGCTATCTCATCTGAACAATCAGCAAAGGTTTCTGATGTTTCGCTGTGTGATTTTGATATGCTTAGCATTCATGGTTGCCACACAGCAGCAGAAAGAATTGTAACTAAATTTGTAGATGATGCAGTTAAAGAATATAAGAAGATTAAAAGAAAACATGGATCAAAAGCAGACAAGATATTTCATTCATCCTTAGAGACTGCTCCAACCACTTTGCCAGTAAGTACAGTCAGAAGTTTTTGTCTACTTAAGTGTTGGACCTGAAATTGGGTCTACACAGGCAAGCATTTGTGTTGCCTAGTTGTTTATCATCCAATGTTTATGCTTCCAATCCCACAGTGTCTAATTTTTACTTTTTAAATAGTCCATCAGGAAGTAATACCACAGAAAGTTTAAAAACAAAAACTACAACCAAAAAAAACCCAGAAAACTTTCTTGGGGGGGTAGGTAGAGTAGTCCCAATTCAGAACAAAAATGTTTCAAAACATTAAAAACTTTCATAGAACTCCAAATTTGGAATTCTTTCTAGTGCTGAATTCTGCCAAATACAGTTAAAATAGGGGGTTTTTAAATGAGACATCAGTAAGCCTTTCTTTGAGCTCATGAGTAAGAAGATGGTTTTAAGTGTAACCTTAATCAGTTGCTAATAATGCCAATACCTCTAAAAATTGTGGAAAAATATGTAGTAAGTCACCTGGCTTTTCTTTTTCTCTCTGCTAAAGTTCCTTAGAAAAATCCTTGATGCTGGTGTTTTTGGAAGCTCTGAAGACTTCGATCAGCCTAATTCTGACCAACATATGCTGGTGAGACAAACACAAAAGCAGTATTTGTACAAATTAGATCAGTGGCATTCAGCTCCTTGGAAGAAAACTGTGGAAGTTCCTCTTGTGATACCACATTACAGTTCATACGTTAAGAAATTGTCTGCATATGCTGTAGAAGAATTATGGACTCCAGAAAACATATATTCAAATTTCAGGAGAATCAGTGTGCCAAAGCACTTTGAATGTAATGATCTCCCAGGGAACGATTTGGAAACAGAAAGCAAGAGGATGTATAATCAGGTATTTTTAAAGCACTGTTATTAAACCTTTCTAGTGTTCTGTAAGCTGACTCATAGTAGCTAGTAGTTAATATTATTCTAGCTACTAACACTAAATATAGCTAAAGGAACACTGAAAGAGGTATTGCAAAATACTGCTTCTGGTAATCAAAACAAAATAATTTGACTAGAATAGATGTCCTTGCTGTGATACAAGCCTTTTGCTAGAGCTCTTCAATCATAAGACCTTGGACACCTAGCCCAATGTCAGTTTTGGGTCTGTTCAGAAAAAGATAAGCTGCTTGGAAAGCTGCAGTCTAGAGTCCAAGTCTCCTGCCTTGGATGTCCTGCTGAGTTTGGACAGATCTTCATGTTCCTCAGCATCCTGAAACTGTGGAGTTTTGTGGACCTCTCTCTACACAAAGAGATTAAAGGGTCCCATCAGGGCCTCTTGTATAAGCCATCTATATTTAGTGAGTGTTCACACTTTACTGTACAATATCTTCTGCTGTACAGGTTTACATGCTCTTTAGGTAATGGTCATCATGACTTCAGCTCTAGGAATATCAGTGATGCAGGTGATGTTAGGAAATTTTGCAGTGAGATGCAAACCTCTACTGTCACCAGCCTAATATCCTTCAGAAGCACTAAGAAAACTATTGAAAGGGCATTGGTGAGAGATTCAGCTTATGTTGGTACTGTGTTTTTGTTGTTACAGGTTATATTTGATTTGACCCATGAGCTGCTATGTGCAGAATATCAAGTGACTGCAAATCCAAATACCTTTCCATGGATGAATGAAAATTTGGGGTCTCACTGTTCCAGGCATCTTTGCAGAAGAACGGATGTCAATGAGGTCAAGGTACATTCTGGAAATGTAAAGTGTACAATAACAAGAGACAGTGAAGAGAGCAGATATTGCAGTGGCAAAAAGAGAATGTGAAAATTGGGAGGATTATGGCAGTGTAACAGGTGATTAGAGAACAGCATTGTTCTGAAATGCTTGGATGAATACAGACTGAGCTAATTAGTTGAAATATTCCAAGTGTACGGAATTCTGTATGGAATGGGAATTGGGCTTGTAAATCGCCCTGGTTATGACTATCTTGGATGTAACCTCTAAAGTAATCTGACGTTTAAAATGTGTTCATTGGCCAGCTACTTCTAGATCAGTTACCTGAACTTTGGGACATTTCTAGATTTAAAGCTGGATCTTCAGACTGGCACCTGTCACTCATTTGCAACCTTCACAGTGACAGAATTCCTATGAGAAGGATTCTTTTCAGCCTCTTTTATTTTGTAGACATTTGTTCAGGGTGAAATTATTAAAATAATGAACCTGGAAAAGAAAGACTTAGAAATGAAAAGAAAATTCCTTAATATGACCAAGTATGGAAACTGTAAGAGAGACAGAGTGGACGTTATTCTGGTAAGCAGACTTCCAAATGGAGACTTGTTTGCTTTCTCTAGGTTTAAACTATAAATTCTCATACTTTTGTGAGAATCACATTTAATTAAAATAACTTCAGAACTTCAAGCTATTTCCTTCCTTTTCAGTACACTTGCAATAATAATCCAGTATTTCCGGTTCTTGTGAGTGGTTTAAATTAAATAAATTAAATTACCAATGAATGTATAAAGTGGTGGATTAGGTACAGTGTCTTCGTACCTTTCAGAGCTGACCATGCAATTATTCTTGAAGTTGAACACTCATATCTGTTATATTTTAGATTCAGGAGCTCCGCAAAGAAGAATCTCAGTGGATTTACTATGATGACGAGGAATTAACTGTGAAGATGAGAATGACTGAAGACATATTTGATAGCTTGATCCTCGATACAATCAGAGTTCTTAATAAGATTTATCTGAGAAAAGCCTGTGATTAGAAGTTTTCCCTAATGGAGGAATTTTTATCTCTGATTTTTTCTTTAGGCAAGAAATGCATGATTTAAGAATTTTCATTCTGAACTTGTACCAATACCAGTGTGGCCTTGGCCTGATTTATGTGTTCACATTTATAGGATGCAAGCAGAGATTTAAACAGATGGAGAATATTTTGCGTAATATTTTTCTTTGTGTTTTGTGCTTTGGGAATGCTCATTAAGATCAATGGTCATCTTAGACTGATGTCACACAGAATCTAAAGAGTGGAAATTTTGTTCTTGTCTGTTTTTTTGGTCAGGATAGCATTTTATTTGCTTGTGCATTTTAAGAGCACAAGATGTTTTAGAATTGTGTACAAGTCTATACAAACAGGGTTCAAAACCAATTTATGTGTAAATTATCTTATTCTGTTATGTTCAGGTTGTGAATGATAAGTGAATCATATTTTGAAAATAATGTTCAGAAAATCGTAGGTGACTGTCTTAAGAAAGTAAATGCGCAGAATGGAATTGCTGTGGACCTCTGTAGTTTGGAATAAACTCCTTTAATTGGAACAAGTCTAAAACTTTTCCTCATGGGTCCAGTGGAGCTACAAACGTGACTGTGCACCATTTTTTTTATACACTGTGAAACTGGTTAAAAGTAGCCTGGAGATGGATCCAGAGATGTGGCAGATGGAATGATCATGCCCTGGCAGGAGCTAGAGCCAGACATTCAGTTTTAATATCTACAGTTTTATGTAAATGAGACAAATACTGATGTAATGCACTTTAAATGGGATACTTCTCTACCAGTAACTCCAATTTCTGAAAATTAAATATGTGCATGTGATTAGGTTATTTATCATGCAATTCACATGAGCCCTTTGCATTCTTACAACATCTAAACATGGGGTGCTGAAGATGTACTTTAATTGGCAAAACAGAGGAAATCAAAATCCTATTCTTTTGTACTGGCAAAATTGGAAAAATCAAGATTTTAACAAGGAAATATAAGCATTCCCTGAGCATGGTAATTGTTCACTATGTGTACTGCTGTGGTCCCACCTATTTTGCATCATGAGAAGACCAATGATAAATTTTTATTTGTTAGGGTTTTTTAAAATAAATGCTATGCAAATATTTCTTCCTGAAATTTAGAAACTGTCCATTATTGAATGTAAGTAGATCTGATTTATTCAAATCCCATTCAGGATCTCTTTCAAATAAAATGAGAAGCAGGACAATTAAATATAAACTATACATAAACTTATTTAAAAACACAATACTTACGTTCTGGTTTTGGTGGGAAAAAATAAAGATGTATTTTAAGTTTCTATTTTTAAATACTGATGGCTTCATACTGATGTTTTCATACTGAATTGTTTGTTTTCTGAATAAACAAAATAAACCCTATGTATCTCATTTTTATTTATTTTCACTGCAACTCTAATTGATTTCAGATTATATTGTAGCACTGCTATTCTCATTAGCAAATGGGAGTAGTTTTGTTGTTTTGAAGATAGCTCCTGGGGACGTTAAAAAGCCCTGTCCTGCTTGTTGCCATATGAACAGAAATAAAAGGCAACTTCTGCCCCAAGCGCATTAACTGTTGATCTTATCTTGTAAACTATTTGCATGTCCCTAGTGGTACATTTTCTTAAGTATCTGACTTTTATCTTCATTGATTAATTAATCCAGATAAGTTATTTGTTCTAAGATTAATGTTATCTTGTTGACATTATAGTAGAATTTAACTCAATTTTTTTCTCCTGGACTTATAGACAAACTGTTGGATACAATGACAAATCTATATATTGAAGCACTACAGTTTTTCAGTTTATTGTCACTATGGTTTTGCAGCAGCAGCAGGATCCTTGTGTTTGGAATGAAAGCTATTGAAAATATTACTTATATGTGTGAATGAATAGATGAAGGACTCATTTCAGATTGGTGCCTTATGTTACGCTGTATGTTACACTTGAGGAAGATAACAGTTATATTTGCAATTAGGTTTGGGAGTGAAGCCTGAACCCTTGCAAGATGCTATATACAGAAGGACATAGCTATAAAGTAACCTCTGCTGATGAGAATAAAAAGTGTATACATAGAACATGTCAGACATATTTAATATCCCCCACCATTCTATGTTCAAAACCTTAGATTCTGGCACCCAGATATATTGACCTGTTCAGTCAGTGGCAAAACTTCAATATCAAGATTACTCTCCTTCAAGGTCTAATATTTTGTTTGCCTTGGTTTTGATCAATATTAACCTTCTGGGTCAATAAATCTTGATACTAGCCTCAAGAGGAGTCATTATCTTTCATAGAAAATGATTATTTCTCAGTTAAACCCTACATTTAATTTTCCTGTAATCCATCTCTTTCATCTTCACACACTTAACAATTCTTCTGAATAAAATGCACTCTAAAATAGCTTAGGCACTGCAGATTTTAAAATCCTAATTAGCAGCTGCCACAAGATTTTTCAATTCTTTGAAGCGGTTGGACTCTGCTATTGTAACCATCTAATCTTGTTGCTTACAGTACCCAGGAAAAATAGAGACAGAAAACTCCTCAGCTGGGACGTGATACAGGCAACCATGTAACTTATAGATGTGGATGCAAAAGATAGGAGACTGAACCACTTCAGATACTAATGGTCATGAAAAGAAGATCAGGAAAAGAAAAAGCAAAGGTGGCAGAATCTGTTACCCAGTTCTCAGAGGAGAGGATTTTTACTGCATATCAGATTCCCATGCTTGTATTTTCTGTGATTTACTGGCCAGAAACAATGATAAACTAGATTCTAACCTCTGAATTTACACCAGTGGGCCTGAAGTAAGAATTTGGATCTGTTTGTTTCCTATTTGTTCTTGAAGGATTAAAAGAGGCATTTGTGAGTAACAGAAGCAAGAATTACCTTTTCAGGGACCTCAGTCTTTCATTATCTGAGTTTTAAATTCCTCTGAAGTCATCCTGTGGGGATGTTTTCTCTGTTGGTTTTCTGCCTTTGTTAATGAAATGAAAATTCTTGAGCCTGTGTTTACAAATGAAAGGAGACTTTCATACTGTGGCTACAGCTATAAAAGCTGCCCAAATCCATTACTAGCACACAATCAATTTACTAAAAGGACAGAGTTTCTAACACCATCTTCAGAGCTCACAGTGTCCTACATGCAGCCTTTTATCATATCGTCAGTTCTGAGGAGAAACCACTCTTTCCTGCTGAGTGATGTACTTTGGGATGAAACTGTTGTCGACCCAAAGGCTGCGCTGTTTTAAACTCTTCTGAGTGAGAAGCTTTGTGAAGTTGAAACTCCTGTTTCTATAGCAGCTTGCCTCATAAAATTGGCCACCAAGCGCTCGTTTTAACCTCATTAGTTTTACTTTTTTCCTTAGACAGCCCTCCTGAGGAAAATGTGTCTCTAAACGCAGCAGCAAAGGGTTTATTGGCGGTGTGTCCCTGTCCCCAAGGTTTGGTGACACACTGGGGCAACGAAGGGGGAAGGAGGGAGCAACCCTACCACCTCCCTGGCCTGCACCTCCTGGGCCGGGGGTTAAGGACATGGCGGGAGGCGGCTGCCAAGAGGTGCCAACAGGGACAGGCCATGTCGCCTCGCTCTCTTTGGACGAGGGAATCCTCGCTTCCCTCCGAAGGAAACAGGGGCCCGGCGGGCCCGCCCGGGCACTAGGCCGCGTCGCCAGGGCCGGCGCGTTGCTATGGCGCGGCCCCGCCCCGCCCCGCCCCTCGCCGCGCGCCGCTGGCGTCCCAACATGGCGGCGGCGACGGGCAGGGGCGGGCGGCTGGCGGTGCTGGCCCTGCTGCTGGCGGCGCTGGCCCTGCTGCTGCTGGCGGCGGGGGCGGCGGGGCGGCTGTACCGGGCGGGGGAGGACCCGCTGACCGTGCTGGCGGCCGGCTCGGTGCGGCGGGCGCTGTTCAACTCCTCGGCCGCCTGGGTGGTGCAGTTCTACAGCTCGTCCTGCGGCCACTGCGTCGCCTTCGCCCCCACCTGGCGGGCCCTGGCGGGGGACGTCAAAGGTGAGGCGCCGCCGCCGCCCCCTCCGCGGCCGGCTCCGACCGGGCCCCCGCACCCGGGAGCGGTCGCCGCCGCCGCCCGGCTCTCCACAGCTCCGCCCGGCGTGAAGCCAGGCTGCCGCGGGCCTGACCCGCTGGCCGGCAGCCCTCCGCCCCCGCGGCCTCCCTCGGGCCGCGGCCATCAGCCCCCGGTGCCGGTGCTGGGCTGGGGCCGTGACGCCCGTGTGGGCCACAGCGGTGCCTCGTCGTGCCTCGGCGCACGTGGTCACCCGTGGGGCGCTCGGCTGCGGCGGGGCTTTGGCACGCGTGGGTGGCAGCGGGGCTGTGTCACCCGTGGGCTTCATTGGCACCTTGCCACGTGTGGCCGCGCTTGGTACGCGCCGTGGTGCCTTGGCGTGTGCGGGTCAGCCCTCTTCTCGCTGCTCTGGTGGCGGGCACAGCCCTTGCCGCACCGCCAGAACGGCACACGGGACAAAGCGAGGCGTGGAAGGTAGTAGCAAGTCTCCAAATTAAAGGTTTTATAGGAATCCAGCGATAAAACATCACCACTCTCACACACACACCGTGATCCACCTGCGGATGTAGACACAAGCGTCTCTGTGCGGTACAGCGTGCAAGTGGATGTGCTGAGGCACAGGAGGTGTGTTTAGAATAAACTCTTTGAGGCAAGATCTTTATCTGCGAATGTTTTGCAAAGAGACTAGCCTATGGTAGAGGCTAAACGAAAAATAAATATCGTGGTACCGGAGAGGCCATGCGTGTGTTTGATTTATATCTTGCAAATTCAATATAGCTTGAATGGACGAGAAAGGGGAAAAGACCCGCCAGGAAATAATACAAAAATCAAGCTAAGTGAGAGTCAGATTTTCAGATTTATCAAATAGTGACTTAAAAAGAAGTTGTGGCCTCCACGGTTATACTGAGGGAGACTTGCATAACTGTGTCTTAGTCTGCTCGGGTTTTTCTGGCAGGTGCTGAAGTGTTTTACTCTAGATCTAAGGTAAGGAAACAAACAGGCCCCTCAGGTATTGGTTAAATTCAATACCTCTGGTGGGGAGGAGACCTGAAATTGAATTTGTAGGAAACGTTGTGCTTAATATAGTGGTGTTAAAGGCTTTTAAACTACTCTTAGTTTAACATTTGACCCAAGAGACATTTCCAGGATGGAGACACCAGTTCTAATGCATTCATATGGTTTCATTTTGAGAGGGAGTGAAGAGCTCTGGCTTTTCTCTGGCAGCCTTGTATGTGAAAAGTGTTGACGATCAACATGACATGTAGGTGCAGTGTTAGGCATGCGTGGTTTTAGATATACAGAAGTGGAGGCCTACCCAAAAATAGGTCCTGATGAATTCGTTACGTGCTGAGGATTGCTGACTGATGAGCAGAACCTCAAAAACCGAGGAACACAGAGCAGTAATGATTTCAGAGCATTTCAAGTGCTCCTTCTTTGCATGTTTTTTTTTGTTTATAACAGCAGTAGCTTTTTTCTGTTTTCTTTGCATAAGTTTGTGTAACATTTTCACCTTCTGATTTGGTTTGCTTGTGGCCAAAATAGTTTTAGATTTTCTTCTTTTTTTTAAGAAAAAGTAAGGACAAGGAAGTGTTCGAACACTGCAGTGAAGATCATGAAGAGCCTGAACTGACCAGAGCTTTTGTGAAAATAAGACGGGGACGTGTTTATATATTACTACAGCAGCATGATACCTTTGTAGGCAGTATTTTTTGTAATGGCTTCTTCAAATAGATGTTTTCTTTCTCCTCTGCAGTCATGGTAACTACAAATTATCTTATGCACTTGTATTACTATAACCAGTTAAAAGCCTGTCTACTCTTTAATCTACTGAGTTTTTATGAAGACTTTCATTTAAAAAGTGGATTTTTATGTTTGTGGACATTGACACTACCAGCAAATGCAATTAGTTTCTGGTGTTACTTATCAGCAAAATGTTTCCGTTTTAAAGTTGGAATGAATGGATTTTAGTAGGAGACTGAGAACAGTCATGCTTTTCGTTGGTAGCTTCATCCAAAAAAACCCCAAAAAACACTTAAGCTGTTTCAACATTTATTTTTCAAAAGTATTTACTCGTCTGCTAGGATATTGCAGCTATCATAGAGGATGCAAGCTCATCTACATTAGAGAACTCCTAGATCACTCTGTATTTGCTAATTTACTATAGTCCAGTTAAATTGGTGCAACTACTTTGTCCATAAAAGGCCTGTGCTAATATTCTCAATTTTTATTTCATTTCTCCTTTGTTAAATCTTGGCAATACTATCCTTGCAAACTTCATAGCAGAAGATAATCCCCCTGAAAAATAGAAGTGGTGCTTGCTTCTGTGTAGTTTATGTTTTGAGTTTGATACTCTTCCTCTCAACAGGCTTTAATCTTACAGTCATTGCTGCTGCATTCCTAATCACACATTTAGTTTTATTACAGTAGTGTCCGAAGTGGCTATTATAGTTAATTGTACTTTTTCTGTCTTAAAAGATGATTGAATCTATCCCCCAAAATGCCTGTGGGCTGGAATTATGTGTAATAATTTTCTGTGTAAAAGTAACAAATCCTTGGAAATCCTGTGTACAACAACCCTTGAATTATATGCAGAAGAAGTCCACTCCTCTGGATTTGGAACAATACCTGCTGGATTTCCAACCTGCTGAATTTCCAGTTTGTCCAATACATTCGTGTCATTTGTTGGAACTTGTTTAGCATGAACAGAAATGGTGTTGGTTAATGTGATATCAAAAATACTAATGCTAATTTAAAATTCATCCGCGTTTAAGAAAAACCTACAGCGCCACTGTAAACTTACAGAGTCTCTGCCGTAGGCTCCAGCAACTTTTGCATCCTTTAGACAGAAAAAGCTCCTTTTTAAGCAGAAGCAAATGCTAAGCAGCACACATCCCAGCTGGTGCTCTTTAACCCAAGTGTTTAGCTAGAGCTGGGTCTGCATTGTTGTGAGCAGGCTATTTGCATTAGGTTCATAGTGCTTCTATTCATTGTATGGAGGAGGATCAAGACAGGTGGAAAAAGGAGGAGGAGTGGTGAAAGTTGAATGAGACAGATAGATACCCAGAAGCCAAACTTTTTTTTTTTTTTCATTTTACATTTTATTTGATGAAATAGACGGTTGTATCTTTTGTGCTCCTGTGAATACATGCCCATCTGCTCCAGGATGCTTGTAGTTACTCCTGGTGCCTGTTCAGCTGTTGGCATGTTCAGCACAACCGAAATTCTCCATCAGCTGCCCCATCCTCCTCCAAAGACAAATAAAGGTCAAGCTAAATTTCAAAAGCAGCTAGACATGCAACTGTCAATCAGATCTTGAACTTGATGAAGCTTTCATGCTCTTTGCTGTAAAAGCAAGTTTAATTGTAGTGCTTTTTAAATTTTATTGATACTCAGGAATTGTGTACCTTCAAATTCTGCCCACAGCTGGTTTGATTTAGCTTAGCTTTAAAAAGTAACTGTCTAAGGAGTCTCTTGGAGCGGTTCTTCCTTAAAGTGATTGCTGCAGTGGAGCATGGCTCAAAAGGATAAGTTCCTAGCAAAATGAGAAGGAAAAAGCTATAAATGAGTTGAAAGCTTTTACTGAAGTTATATAAGCATATTTATAGAAATACTTGAGCTCTTGTGGTTATTGCTGTGAAACATTTATAAAGGAAACTTACAGTGATGTTCAAATTCAACTATTTAGCACTCTGCTTAAAACTCAGGTATTTTTTGAGGTATATCTAATGTATTCCTGAACAGTACTAAAAGATAAAGACAGCTTTCAGTGGGCAATGTGTGAGCCTTGGGTTGTGCGCAGTTCTGGAGGCCTCTGAGAAAACTGTGAGTTCGGTAACTAGCGAGTCCTTGTTAAAACAGCTGTAATACAAGATGCATCAAATTTAGGGTTTTGTAATTGACAGCCATTAATCCAACAGCCAAGTTGTTGGATTAATTTTATTCAGTTACATATATTCTGCATGCTTTATTTTATGAGCTTAGCTAATGCGAAAAGCTAGGGAATGTAACGTGGTATCTCGCAGGTGTTGGGTTGGCCCCTATTTCATCTTTGTGGATTCAATAAAATGTTTTCGACCCTGGGAGTGCTACATTGTGCATTGGGATTCTTCTTATTTAAGTGTATTGAAAATACTGATGCAGCTAAGAAAAACAGGAAGGTTTTAGTTGTTTTAAAAATCCGTGATCGCTTCTGCTGAAAATTGACAGATATCTTTGTTTTCAGACTGGGAATCTGCAATTCGAGTTGGTGTGCTGGATTGCGGGGAAGAAGAGAACTATGAGACATGCAAGGAATATGGTATTCACTATTACCCAACTTTTAGGGTAAGTGGCACACTCCATTGCCTTGGGTAAATGATGCATGCTTTGTAGTAACTAAAACTGTAACAGACTTACTTGTGCAGAGTGTTATGTGTGACTAGTTGTTCTTTAGCTGGACTTTTTCTTTGCTTTTGGTGAGAAAGCTGCAGGGTTCATGAAAGATTAAATTGAGTTCTTGCTGAACGCCAGAGCTGATTGCAGTTATTTATAGTAGTAATTCAGTCCTCAGTTCTGAATCTGAAAAATTCTTCTTGAAAGAAGATGCCATTCTAGGAAGTACTATGTTGTTACATTTATCTAACACCTAATTGTGACATATTCGTTAGATAGTAACAATTTGTATAAATATTTTTCAAATTCATATGTTCATGATGCTTAATACTGATTTTAGTTTTGGTATGTGAAAGTAAAGGTAATACATTGAAATTGCATCATGAAATCAGCTGATTTCATGACCAGAGCTGCAATTAAAAATTAACCCTTGATTGATCCTTCACTTTTTTTCTAATTAATTTTGTAATTGGCTTAAACTGGCTTTTAAAAGGGATCTTGCGTTTGCCAAAAGTATCTGCCATTGTTCATCTTCAGGTCTAAGTGCAATTTTTAACTTCTCTGTCTATCTGTAAAATCATATTAATAATTGTAAGCGTAAGCAGAATGTGGTGGATGGAGAGGATTGAATAAACTGTGTTTGTTATGACAGCAGAGGCAACAGGAGATGTTTCACTGTAGAATTTGTGATGTTCTACCCTGATAGAACAATGTTTGGCTTTTTTTAAATCTTTTAAATTTTGGCTGTAAATTGGAATGCACTATTTATTAGACACTGAGTCTTTTCCGGTTTATTTTATAGCAGAAGGCAGTCAAGCTCCATTATATATCCTGTTTAACCACTGGAGGCAGTTGAGAAAATGGGAATAGTGTTTTAAGTATATACACAGTTGGTAGTGCTGATTTGGTAATCAGTTAATTCATGTTTGGGTTAATGTTTGCAGTGGTGGATCAATATGCAGTATTGAATTATGCTTTGTGGTATTTTTCCTCTAGAAGTTGGCTTCATTGTATATCAGTGTTTCGACCTATGTGTTGCCCTCATATAGTTGAGAAGCAGGTGTTTGGAACTTATAGGCTAAGAGGGAAAACTGTCCTCTGAACAGATAGATAAAAATGTTTTGTAATTAGAGCTGTAAAAAATAGAAAATCTTGAAAGCCTTTTTTGTTTACAAACTGAGCTTTCATATAGTGAGTTATTTTCAAAGCAATAATACTTTTTTTCTCTCACATAGTACTTCAAAGCATTTACAAAGCAGTTTACTACTGGAGAAAATTACAAAGGTAAGAATATCCTACTGTAAGAAATCCCCACAGCATTATCCTATCAGCCGGGAATGTCATGCAATAAGCAAGATCCCTTTGCCTGTCAGTTTGTTTAGACAACTTGAGATGGGATGGACACTAAATAGCTCTTTAAGGTATATTACGAGTACTGTATAAAAATGGGATGTCAAGCAGAATTTTAGACAGGGAAAACATTTGTTCAAGAACTTAGGGCTCACATTCTTCATTTTTCTGAAATGTAGCTCTTAATTTTCACAAATGGCTAGAAAATTTAAAAAAATTCTTCTTGTTTCCACCATACACCTCATCAGCATGAGATCCCGTTTGCTCAGTCCTGACTCTGGTGCTCTTTGATCTGTCAGCCACTTTCCAGGCATCCTGAATCTCGCTGGGAGAACCCCTATTCAGATGTTGACTAACTGAAAACAGGCTTATCCTGTGTGTCTGACAGGATCACAGCTTGAGGTGGTTTGTCTGGGGACAAAAGTAATGTTGTCTTTTTCAATGGATTAACATTTAAAAGGCCAGAGGTCAGAAGAGAGACCACCTGCACCATTAACCCTGCATGTAGAAGTAGACTGTAGTTGTACCTGTTACTCTTTGTGAGAGTTTCTGCTTTTTAACTTCTTTCTTTTAAAGCAAATAAAATATTCTCACACTTCAGTTATTTCGTCATATTGTTCTGTGGCTTTGTAACCTCACCTGGCCCATTTGGTAAGAATGGGACACGTTTGCAGTTTTTAATGCATGATGAATGTCCTTATTGCAAAAAAGCTACAGAAGTTGCCCACACCAACTATTGTGAAAATGAGCACAGATTTAGAATGAAGCATTGTTCAAAGAGAAAATCAGCAAGGCAGGCAGATGGTTAGATTTGGAGAAGTCTTTAGGTTTTATTAATTTTGTAGTGGGATGACAGCTTTTAAATATGATCTCATCTCAACATTAAAATGAAATCCTACAAGTAAATCCTTAGTCCCTGTTCTTCAGCCAAATAGTATTCTGTTTTTTAAGTCCAAATTTAAAACAAAAACCTGACACAGAAAAGCGTGATAATGTATGAAAACCTGCATGTGAGTAATTTTTTCCCAGTTTTCTGAAGTGCTGTATTTTTTTTGTAACCTGTACTCAACAGGAGCAGATCGAGAGCTGCAGACAGTTCGTCAGATGATGATTGACTTCTTACAGAACCATTCCCAAGAGTTGAGACCACCTGCGTGCCCACCATTGGATCCAGTTTCGTAAGTTCTTTGTTTAAAATACAGCTGGTGTATGCACACTGTGCTAATTAAATAAAGTGTAGAAGGTACTATTAAAGATGAAGTAAGCTTTTTTTATTATCAGTTCTGCTACGAGATTGTAAAAGGAAATTCCATCAATAACAGAGGGTGTGTTGCATTCTACCTGTGCTAAATAGCTTTTCTTTTCTTAAAAGGTCCAGTGATGTTACTTCTCTCTTTGACAAGAACAGCCATCATTATACTGCCATTGTGTTTGAAAGTAATAACTCCTATGTTGGACGAGAGGTAATGTGTGACTTACAAATGACATAATGAATATGAATGCATGTTATCGTAACACAGCTGGATTGTATGTTATTTAGCCAAGCAACAAAATTTCTGATTACAGCACTGAATTAAAGGGCAGAAAGGGCAGGTCGTGTGTATTTGAGATATCACAAAGTCAAAGGGTTATATAGGGTTATTGTATTTAGTCACACAGAGGAACTTGCTTATGAATGAATGGGATGTCATATTAACTTCCTCCATTCACATTTTAGTAGCAGATTAATCTATCAGTTTCATTGTTAGCACAATTCTTTTTTCTTTCAAGATTTGGAGGATCACAACAAAAATATTGTCAGATTATGTTATTCTTTATTACTGCTAGAGAACCATTCATGATATTCATTCTTGTGGCAGCTTTTGTGATTTCAGTTGTTTACAATAATCTAAATTCTTTGGTTCTCTTTCTTCACATACAGGTTTTAGGAAATTACTTTCTAAATTAAGATGGTAGCATAAAATTATTTTCATAGCTCTGAGGCACTGAGGAAGTGGAAGTCTTTGGTTTTTTGTTTCCCCCACGCCCCCCAATAAAATATTTGATTTGGCATCATTTCACCACCTAATGAGCCTGCTGTTAGCTTAGTCAACTGTTACTTTTCTCTTCCTGCCAAGATCTAGGATAAGTAAAGAAAATAAATTGCATAATTATCTAGGCATAATCTCTGTAGAAACATCCAACGTCTGTGAAATGTTTCTAATTAGATTTGATGCTGAGATGGCCCAGTTGCATAAGTGGAGGACAGTGTGCTGCCAGAAGTGAGAATCACTTTGAGAAGCAGGCTGCTTCCAGACATTTGTTTTCTGTAAGCTGCTATGTTGGTACAAGTGGGCATTACTGAAGAGGAGAAATGTGATGATTATAAAGTTCTTCAGCTCTTTATCACACTTGCTTTAATTTTATTACCTGCTGTTATAGGGAAAGACTGAGTGTCATCTGATTAACAGAAAGTGGAGTCTGCTTTCAGAAGAAAAAATACTTGCTATTGTTATGTAATATTTTAGCTTTATAGAATAGTGAAATAGAAAACAACATCATTTCAAGTTTACAGTATAAGATAATATGGACAAACCTAATAAAAGTCAAAACAGCTGAAGAAAGGAAGGCTGTGGGTTTATCACTGATGGAAGGAAGGGTCTTGTAAATTACAAGTTTGAAAGTGAGGGAAAACGTAGCAAAGATAATGTTCACCTGAAAGGGAAAGGTATAGTGGAAACTGTGAAACTAACAAGAGGAAGAAGATATAGAGAGGCGGAGAGGGGTAAAAGTAAAAGAATGATGAGTAGAAATGTAAGAAGAGTTGGAAGCATGGAAGGTTTTGTAGGTAAGAATGGAACATTTGAAATTGTATAAGAGCATAGGCTAATGGAAGGATGTGAGGAGTGTGGTTATTAGAATGGCAAAAGAGGATGCCTTTAGCAGTGGGGTCTTGAAGGATTTAAGAAGGGAAGAAATGAGTATCTAAGTTCTTTTTTTTTAAGGGCAAATTTTCATTACCTATAACTGAGTCATCATATTTGTAGGTGCAGCTTTGGCTGTAGCTGGCAAAGAATTTTGATAGTTGAGTCCAGATGTTGCCACCCTCTTCTGCCTCCTCCACCCTTTGCTGAATTCTACACCTTGCAAATAAATTTGTGCCCACTCCCACCTTCTCTAGTGCAAAAGCCCAGCATCAGGTTCAAACAGCTGGTTCAAACAGCATCAGGTTCAAATCATTCTCATGTTTTCTTCAGAGGTCCTTCAAAGTGAAAAGATCAGGATAGACCAAGAAAAAAAATGGAAGACAGGAGTAATAATTTCCAGAGAAGAGTAAGTCTTCTTTAACTGAAATTGTTAGTGTCCACACGATACTCATAGGTGTACTTCCTTGGTGAACAGCTTGATGATACCCTTAAAGGATGATGCACTTCACATATTTATATGTCTTGTCCTACAAGATTGGATATTCCTTCAACAATGTATAATTCATGTCATCTTTTTGTTACCCAGGTTATCTTAGACTTGATCCAGTATGAGAACATCATTGTAAAGAGAGCGTTGAATTTTGATAAGGCTTTTCTTGAGAAACTTGGTATTACCTCAGTCCCTTCGTGCTATCTGATACATCCAAATGGGTCCCATGGATTAATTAATATGTGAGTAGTTACCTGTCTGAGGAATATGGGGAGGTTCACTTAAGCTATAAAAACAGTTTCCATAGCTTCCTTTCATACAAAGTAAGCTAGTCTATAAGCTTTTGCATGTATATAATGACATTGTGTCCTGGCACGTAATCAATTCATTGTACTGACTGAAGTTGTGTGGTTCATTTCTTTGTGTTTGAAAATTGCCTGTCTTGAATGCTCTATAGCAATTAGTAACTAATCTAGCGGTCTTGTTATACAGTTTACTCTTTGTGAATGCTTGAAATACACAGACGTGGGTTATGCCAGTGGAAGTTAGACTTCACCATTTAGTAGGGAAAACTAGCCAAAATGGTGTGGCAGCTAATTATAACCATTGCGTTTGCCTACAATAACAGAACTTGCTTGTGAAGTAGATGATGTGAAGTAGATAATGTGAAGTACTGTTTCTAACTGGAAATAAAAGCTCTGATTTGGAGTTTGATATGCTGAGATAAATGAGCTGGTTGTTCTTAATGAACTCTTTAATATCGTTACCTGTATTTTTTAATAAGAGACCTAATATTACTTTTGCTTACCACTGTTGCCTGTTTATATCTTTAACCTATTACTGTGATACTCTGAAAGGAAAACGCTTTGGAATAAAAGTGAAAAAAAATATATGAAGCATCAAAATTCTTAAAAAAAACTTGCTTCTAAGTCAAAATACTTGTTCCATGTGAACATTGCCTGTGTAAGGCGAACTGACATTTTGATGAACATGATGTGCTCTTATTTTGAATGGAATTTCAAACCACTAATCCAAATGATTGTTACTGCTATTCCTAAATTGAACATTATTTCATTTCACTTTGTATCAAAACATAAGATGTTTCAGTAGGACTGAAAAGCATAAAACCAAGTGAATATCTTATTTTATAAATATACTAATTGTCTTTGGATATTCACGTAGTCTGAGATTAAAAGTAATCTTTACTTTGTCCATTTATATGCAGTTTGAAGCCTCTACGGTCTTTCTTTTCTTCATATTTCAAGTCACTGCCAGGTGTAAGAAAAAAACTTCTTTTGCCACTTCAGCTACCTGTTCAAGAAAACAAAGAGGAGAGCACAGAAATCAAGGTGTGGAAAGAGTTCGATAAGTAAGTGATACCCTTGATTTTCAGATCAATTCTTGGTTGTTAAAATTTGCTTGCAGTTTTTTCTTGCCACAGGGGAAGCTGTGCTGTAGTTTTTTATAAAATCCTAGTGCAGCTCAAAGTTTTACTTAATTCCATCCCAGGTGTTGCACCTTGAGTTGAATAGGTTGGTCACTACTGAATGATCTGCATTCTACTGCTGAGTAAAATTTAAGGCATTCGTGCTTAATACTGGAGAAATTACAGCATCAAAGCTGAGAGCAAAGCTTTCAGCTATTGCTTCAACTTCATCCATTTCTCAGTATATTCAGGTAACACTTACAAATTAGTTCAATTCCAGCATCAAGGTTACAACTTCTTTACAACTGAAAATTTAGGTGAAACTATTGGGGGCTTTCAGTATTTGGTTTTTAGGAGCAAGCATCTGCACTGCTAATATTTTTCTCCAACAGTGTTGTTAAATCCTTAATTGACTTAAAAATACCAAGGGCTTATCACCCATTACCTGATGTATATAGATCACTGGTTTGAATTGTTGGAAAACTTCAGCAAGTAATCAGTGTCCTTGGAAAAATAAATAGTAAAATAAGAAGCTATAACATTTCTGTAGAAAATAAGGATTTTGTGTGTATAATAGTGAAGCAGTGCCCACTAAAAAGTGCTTGTCAAATGCAAGTATGATAGAAAATACTAAAGTTACTGTACAAGATGTTTATCGTACCAAATCTGGTGAGGTTTATCTTTGCTCTCTTTCCCTCTTTGTCTGTTGGAGAGAAGGATGCAAAGGCTTTACAGAGAGATAATCCCTCAGCGTCTTTAGATGGAAAAGATGTAGGACTTAGTGCTTTCATTTTGTACTTATTTTCCTTTCATGGGCACTATTATTGTCATCTTCTTTCAATGACTGTTATAAAATATTTTATATGAAACATTCTGCTATCAAAACAACTTAGTTAAATTGAGCTGCTTACCAGCAAGACAAAATCTTGTTGATGTGAATCTCAAGTCCAGGTATCTTCTAAATAGGATTCATTGGGGCAACCTCATGCATTTGCTGGATGTCTCTTTATTTAAGAAACTTGAAGCAGAATTTTGCTGTTCTTTTAAATTTAAGTGAGTATGTTATTAAGGAGATAAATTCAGACTAAGTCCGTAGTTTGAGTTGTTAATAATATAGATTATTCTGGATTTTAATGTTATTTCCTGCATGTTATTTAGGATGTGGGACCAGCTAGTTTCTTGAATGATTGTTCTTTTAGTTCTGTTTGTTTCTAGAAATAATAGTGCTGCTGAACTCTTACAAAAGTGTTTATTAACTGTGTGAACTTCTGTTTGGTTACATTGCTCGGTTTCATACTGTCTAGAGTTCGTACTCTGAAAGCATTGAAAGAGATGGTGTTTTTCTTGATGTATTTGTGCTTTGTAAAGTGGTTTTTGTTGTTTTGAAGATATTTGGTTGTGAGAAGGAACTCTTTAAATCTTTGATTTGCTTTACATGTTTTACTCGTATCTGTCATAAGGTGCCTAATTCTGTCTTAAGAGCTGGTGTGATTAAAATTGGCTGTTAAACTTGTATGCAAAGAACCTACAGTAAAAGTACTGCATTTGGGAGAGGATTTCTAGATTAAGTCCTTTCCAACACTGACCTTTTTCAGTCTTGTTTGCACTCCTGCTCCGTGTGTAATCTACTTTTGTTCAAAAAAAGTCTCCCTTTTTTCGTAGCGTGTAATTTTTCTATTTGTGGTCAGTCCTGAAGAGAAGCTGTAATCGCTTTACACGAGCTATTTCCTTGCTGACAATGTCAGGGTTATAATTTCATTACAAGGTGAAGCTGACTGGGAGGTTAAAAGTTTAGTTAAATATAAAAGAAATGATTGTGTGTGGTTATGCTTCATTTGTCTAAACTCTGAACAAAATGACATAAAATTACTCTTTTAAGAGAGTACAGTGAAACTCATTGAACTTGACATTCGCCGTACGGAGCACCTGGAGTAACTGCTGTGCCTTCCCACGCCGGCGTAGGATATACTGCAATCACTGTGGAGTGGCAAATGTTGAGGTGTTAATGACACCCACTATATATCAATTTTACCTTCATGACTGGTGAGAAAATGAGCGAAAGAAACCTGCCACTTTATAACGTTATATATGTGTGTTTCAGATCTAAGCTGTACATGGCTGACCTTGAATCGGGATTGCATTACCTGCTCAGGGTAGAGCTTGCCACGCACAAGATGCTTGAGGGAGCTGAGCTAAAGGCCTTCAAGGATTTTGTTACCGTCTCTGCCAAGGTATACACTTCTAGTCTTTGATTATTTGTAAGAATAAAGTGACTCTAACATAAAATTTATTATGTGACATGTCTCTCAAAATGTCTTTCAGAATGTTTAAATATATGCTTCCTCACTAGTTTAAAAAATAGTTTTGTGGGTTTCTTAAAATAACTTTAATGCCATTCTGAGATACTTACAGGGCTAAAATGCATTTTAATTTAATCTTAGAGGGCTCGAAATTAAATAAAGCTTAAGTAGTTCGCAGCATATTGAACAAATACTGTAAATATAGTCCTTTTATCAGATTTTCAGGATAAGTAGCTATTGTAACTGATTGGGATTAAAAAAACATTTGTTTTTCATTCTTGAATTTTGGATTTCGTTAGTGCATACTTGACAAATGGTGTTCTATTTAGAGATATTAGTAACTTCTGTTGAAATTTTTAATATAATTGGGGTATTGAATTTAATTGAGTATTTCAAAATAATTGAGGTATTGAATACGAGTATTTAAAAAATAAAGATGCTTCCGTATTACATTTGAGTGAAGGGACAATGTGTGTAATATAATGTGATACGACTTGAAAAAAAATTGAAATAGTTTAACTTTCTAAAGTCAGCCTACTCAAATGACCAATGTCTCTTTATATTTACTTACTGAGCAGCTAACACTGTTTAATTTTAAAGAAAGTGAATCAATAGCTGTTTAAGGGAATAATAAAGCCTATATGAACTATTCCCAAATATCTGGATTTATCTGAAAATCAGACAGTTCCTTGCCCCCCTGCAGCCATCAGAGGTCAGAAATCTCTAGCTGGCCTCATTTCTTTAAGAAAGTGAGTGCTAATCTTTCCATCATATTATCCCTAAAACATCCTCTGTGCTTCCTGATGGCTCCTGGCCAGCTGATGTCATTTGCTTCCCTGGCTATTAGTGCATAAGGGGGAATGCTCTCTTTTAGCTGCGTGCTCATCCCCGGACTGCTGTGTACGAGTGGGGACTGCTGCCCTTTGTTTGCATTCTCTTGTCCTGTAACACTTTCCTCGTAGTTCTCATTTGTGATTCTCGGGTGTTTCCATTAGGAAACTTTTTATACTATCCTCACTTTGGTCTTATGCTCTTTTTTGAGCTATACACTGAGGTGAATTACCTTAATGCAAAATTCTACATAGTCGGTCAAAAGTTGTTCTGTAGCATTTCTGCCTGCTGATGAGTAGCTTCATTTTACTGGTTAACATTTTGTGCATGCAACTTGTTAAATTTTGTAAGCAAAAGTTAGTGTGAGATGGCTTTGTATTGAAAGCAGAACAAGTAATTTCCTCATAATAAAAGAAAATCTGAAGCATTTTAAAGACAGGAAAAACACATTTAGGTAAAGATAAAAGTGTCCTGCTGCTAATGAGATTTGTGCTTTAAAATATGGATATTTTCTTCTTTTTTTTCCTCAGCTTTTTCCTGGCCGTCAGCCTGTGGTAAAGTTGTTAGAGACCTTGCAAGAGTGGCTGGTGAGCCTTCCATTAGACAAAATCCCTTATGATGCTATCCTAGATCTGGTCAACAACAAAATGCGGGTAAGCTGTTACGAGTTTCCAGCATAAAATACAGCATTAGCAAGAGATAAGATTCTATATAAATCTAAGACATCACTCACTGATGGTCCCTCAGTCATAATGGAGTTATAAGAAGGTTAAAATGAAAATCAAGTGAAATCATTGCCAGAAAAAAAATCCACATGAAGGAATTGGAGCGAGAGAATTGAAACACAGCCCTGTCTCAGTTTTATAATGAGCCAGCAATCGCTAACACAGACGTGTTCTCTGTCAGCTTCAGATGACGCAAGATTCCCAGCGGATATTTTTGAGTTGCCTTTGCTTGCTGTGCCTGCTATCAGCAGGAGTCTTGAAGGTCAGAGTTTAAGTGGTGAGAAATTTACCCATTGAAATGGGCATTACTCCTGAAGAGTTTCCCCCAAATACTCTTTAACTTCCTGGCACAGTAAAGACTTTGCTAGGAATCCCATCTGAACTCTGTCAGAGTTTACAGTAGTGTGTGTGTTGTGTTCATACTGTGCTTTAAAAAAAACCTTACAATTTAAGCTAATGTCTTCTGTCAGACTAATTAGACATTTGTGATGTGCATTTTAGTAGGTTTAACATCAGTGACTACTGATATGTTAACAACATATGTTAACAACATATGACATGTTGTATATCATGTAATATGTTTGTGAGAGGGATGAGTTTTATAATGGTGCATCAGAGTATCTCAGACTTAAGGACTGTTATAAATTTAAAATTTGTTTGCCTGAAGCATGAATTCTTTAGCAACAAGTGCAGAGAGAATCATTTACTATTCTTTGTCCTTGGATCACCTCAATTTCAAGGTAGGATCAACTGTGACTGCTGTTATGTTCAGTAGTGAATTTAGGTCCCAGAGCTGCATGTATCTTAAATACATATTTTTTTTCAGATTTCTGGGATATTCCTCACTAAGAAAGTTCAGTGGGTTGCATGTCAGGGCAGCAGACCAGAGCTGCGAGGTTATACCTGTTCCCTTTGGAAGCTGTTTCATACCCTGACTGTTCAAGCTGCGCTGCGACCAAACGCTTTGATAAATACAGGTAAGCAGCAGTTATGTGAGACGCTTGAAGGACGAGATAAATATGTGCAGCAGTTCTGCTATGCGACAGAAAAAGTAATGGATTAGAACAAAGTTTTTTTTTGCGTGTAAATACTCAACTAATGCATTGGTGGAGGACAGTGGCTTTCGAGGCTTTGCTTTCAGGTTGGTACCAGCAGGGGTCAGAGCATAGCTTTGCTGCAGCAGGAAGGCTTTGAAAGAAAGCCTGTCGGTTTGTCCTTGCTTAAAAATGTGATAAATAAAGTATGTGGCCCTAGAGCTGTGAGCAGTAAAGCAGAAAAAAAAGAGGATTTCAAACAAAGAAATTTTGAACTACCTGAAAAGGGATCAAGATTATTCCTGAGGTTGCACTGTTAATTTAATTTGAGAAGAATGAGATTTAACTGCATAGTTTAGTAGCTATAAAAGCTGTACAACCATTAGCCAATCCTGTAATTTTATTTTTTAAATACTGTTATGACTGGATTTTTTTTCAGCTGAATGTACCTAGTGTCCATTGATCTGTGCAGTGATATACTTCTTTGCAAGCACTCTGTAAAATTGCTTCTTTTTAGACTTGCAGCATGTTGTGAAAGGAGAGTGTTACTATTCTGGTGATGATTCCTATTTAAGAAACGTGCTGGATATATAATCTGTTTTCCTCACACAATGGAAATAGAATTACTAATGCTAAAATATTGGCCTTCATATGTTTTTATTCTTGCCAGGACAGTGCTTTGTTTGGTTATAGTTCTATTTAGTTTTCATTTAAAGCCTTTTTAATGTCTTTTCCAAGAAATATAAGAATGCTAGACGGAGTGTTAAGATCATAAAATTGAGAAATTTGCAATTTGTCAGTTGCTGATTGTATGTTAAAAAAAATATTTATTTGATTATTTCAGATTGTGGATACATACATTTGTCCAGCATTACTTGCAATCATGGTGAAAATCTCTCAATTCTTAATATTGAATCTCCTGCAGAATAGGGATTTTTTTTTGATGGCTAATCATCCTGTTGTTGATTTTCGTTTCTCTGTTTTGTCTTGTTTTGTTATTCATGGGACAGTAGGTTGAATCCCTTTAATTTAGTACTGTGCTCTGCCTGGTGAGTTTGGGTTTTTTGTGCTGGATGATATATTAGCTGTTCAACAGCATCACGCATAAGTTAAATTTCCTCTTTTGTCCCAGTTGCCAGAAGCATTCTAATTAAATGTTAAAGTGATCTTAATATTTAACCATAAAAAAATTGCGTCTTAAATTGCTCCCCTGTTTCAAGCATGAGCTCTACTCAGTCTGAAGTTAAAAATACATCGTAGAACCTGAAAACTCTTTGGCACACTTAACCATCGATTTAAATCGGGACAGATATGTGATGATCACTTCTTACGGCGAAAGAATTGGGTCAGTCTGAGACTGTCGGATTATGTCTTGGGAGGTTTTCCTCTCCTTATTGCTTGTTTAAATCCCATCTACTAAAAAGCATGATGTACTCCCTAATCCTTCCCACCACAGGTAGGGTTTTATGGTTCTTGTCCACTTTAAAGATTAGGGTTACCCTGAATTGCAGTAGTTTGGGAGGAAAGAGAAAAGGAGGATTACACGATGATACATGGCAGATGTTAATAGAAGATTCATCTCTGGGCTGATAAAAGAAAAACAAACAAAATGAGCCATTTTGCAATTGTTTGTTTTCTTTTTAAAGCAGCTGTATTTTTCTTGATAGTTTCCTCGACTTGCCGAGTCTGGCAGTCAGTGTGAGCTTGCTGTTGCTTTCTTGATACAATGGTTTTATTGGTTTATATTTGACACATTTTAATGTTGAAGGGTGTAATTTGAATCTGCAGTGGGATCAGCAGAAGGGAATCCAAAGGAACTCTGAACAGAACTGCGAACATCTGAGGATGTATAAAATCATTGCAGGAATCTAGTCCTGAGCATGCTTAATTATATGAAATGTGGTTTTAGGTAATAGGATCTATTGGTGTGAATAAGACAGGCTTGTGGATTTTATAAAAAAAATTATCTGGATTCTTTTTTGAATCTGTTGCTGAATTTGAAAGACCTCCCCACAAAATGAATCTTCAAGAGCATAGAGAAGACACAGGAGAACAGATATAATTAAATTTGTGTATGAATCTGTTTCTCCATCAAGAGGTTATTTGCTAGTCATTACTTTTGTTGGTTTTTTCTAAATATATATTTTAGTATACATGGTAAAACTGTTTTGCCTGAAATTTGTTTCAACTTTCCAAAATTGTTTTTCAGACTTTCTTTTAATACTGTAATTTAATCTGCTTTAATCTCGTAGCTTTTATTTATACATGCCTATTCAATCACAGATATTGAATGTCTGAGTAGAGATTGTTTGCTTTTTATGATTTCTTTTTGGCTTTAGACTTTTTTTTTTTCCTGCCGTGTTTAAGAATATAATGTTGTTGTTCTAAATAAAGGTGTTTATGACAGCCTTCATGCATTGCTTATGTACGTAACAGATAAGTACTCTGATAGTTTTGAACAGGTTTTGTTGAGGGGTTTTTTTTTTCCACAAAACAATGAATGTACGGAGGGCATATGTGCTACCAAACTGTTTGTTATTCACCACCAGAACAGGACAGTGAGCAAAGCACCGTAACCCTTTACTACAGAACCTACAAACCTGCATTGTAAATTACTCGTGGTAGAGGTGTTCAGCTGCAGGAGTCGGTAGTTTGATCAATCTGCATCATAAAATGTGTTTGATTTGACAAGTGTGTGTTTGTGGTAACATATAGTATATTTGTAAGTACATTTTGGCATAATTTACTAGGTCAATTAAGCATGAATCAGAAAATCTGTAAGACGGAGATGAAACCATTAGGATTTCAACGAATTATATCAGGTTTTCAAGCCACTACAGATGTAGGGACTACCTGCTGTCACAACAAACGCCCAGGACGAAGTTCTCAAACTGTAAAGACCTTAGCTTACTTCTGAATAAAATAATGATTTTTTGCATTATCTTTAGTGTAAAAGTGTGAATGTTGTAGAAAGAATAATGTGTTTATTTTAGGAGGAATTCCTGAGTTACTCTTGAAAGTTCAAATGTTGCTAAGTAGCTACTATGTGTGTGCGTTCAGTGCCTGCCAAAAAAGCTGTGGCATTAATAACTGTAATGAGATTCTGGTATTCTGTAACACCTCGGAGTTACGGAGTAACAAACAGATATCACAGGCACCTTGTGAAATACTTATCAGAGGGGTTTTGACTCGTGGTTTTTCAGTAGCAAGGGCACTATAACTTGGTGCCTGAGCCTAAATGTAATGGTGAATGCATAACATAAATATTCATTTAGTTATTGGGCAAGATATTGGATAAAGTCTGTGCTTCCAGAAGAATTGTGTGAATTATAGACAGCGTGGACTTTGCATTTTTTAACAATTTCAAAATACACTCTCATAATGGGCTTCTGAAAAAAAAATTAATATCTGATTTTCATTTAGCTAAGTTTGCTCCCCCCTCAAATTGTAAGATTTTCTTTGAAAGGAGAAATTTCAGTGTAAAAAACAGTTTGATCTTTAACTTCTTATTTTAATGTGTTGTTCAGGCTAACTTTGAACACAATTGTGTAGATTAAATGTGTTAGTATGTGTGGGTATAAATAGCTACTTTGCATTTTTAGTAACACTGTCGCTCACCTAGCATTTTTTGAACCTTAGCGTGTTTGAAATAATTCCCTTGTAGTTGTGTCTAATATCCCAGCCAACCCTTCAAAACAGTTTGTTTTGAAACCCTACAGTATGTACTTTTAAACCTTACAGTAGAAACCAAATTATTTGACAATGAGTAAATAAATGTCTCACCTCAACTACTTAGTCACAATATTAGGTGTGTATTTTGTTAGGGAGGGGTATTTCTTCTAAGAACTGTGTGAAGCTTTTAATCCCTATAACATCTTTGTGAATTATGGAGGTTCTGTATGATGGCACATGTGCTATGGATATCTGTAAATTATAGAAGTGGCTGGTTTCTTATATCTAAAGTGGAGGTGTAAATTTGCATGGAATGAGAAAGTAGCAACATTTCCTTTCCCCACGGTTCACTTCTATGTACCTTAGAGCGCATATGTTGGAGCTGTGTTTGTCCAGATGGTGCTAAATGCATCTATCATCTGCCTTCCCAGGTCTCGAAGACGATCCCCAAATAGTACTTCAGGTCATGCGGAGATACATTCAGCACTTCTTTGGATGCAAGGCTTGTGCTCAGCATTTTGAAGAAATGGCTAAAGAGTCCATGGATTCGGTTAAAACCTTGGACAAGGCTGTTCTCTGGCTCTGGGAGAAACACAACGTAGTGAATAACAGGCTCGCAGGTATGGAAGACCTGGCTTAGGAAAACCCACCAAAGGTAGCTGTGTCTGAAAGACAAGGCTGTGGCATTTTATACAGTGTAGTTTATATTTAAACAGAGAGATACGCAAATTGGGCTCTGTAACATGAGTTTAAAACAAACAGTAACTGTTCTTCCAGCTTGACATTCCTTTATTAACTACTGACTTCAAAAGACTTAACTCCGTATTTGCATTGATGTACAAGAAAGGGTACTTGTGTGCAGAGCAAAACGAGAGCATCCCAATCAATTCTAACTCTGGAGACCGGCACACTAACCTTCGCATGAGTGAGAAATACACACTTGAGATACACTATCCTCCAGTAACGTAGTTATCTCTTATGATATATAATGAAAAAACTTCATCAAAGATGCTGTTTCTTCTGAGATTTCACCTGTTGCTTGATGAGAGGATCTTTCTGGAGTACAAATCAAAGCCTTTTCAAAAAGGAGCAATACAGTTCAGCTACTTACCGGTGGATAAAAAATAATTCAATTTCTTTCTATAGCAGTTTAAATAGATGTTAAAACCTGTTTTCATCTTGTATAGAAAATGATGTATAGAAAATGATGATAATTCAACAGGAGACTTTCTCAGGATAAAAGAGCCTAAACTATTAGTACATCAGCAACTGAATAAAATAAAATTACTGTATGAAGAAAATATGTTCCCCCGCTAGATTGCTATGTTTTCAGTTAGATTAAAAGTACTGTTAAAATACTGGTTGTATTTAATCCGTTCTGTTATGGGGATATCAAGTAACTAAAGCACTAAAGAAAATTGGTTTCTCTTTGCGCTTAATCCCTGTCTGCTGTTATGGATCTGTGTAATGTAGCATTAGTTACAATTTAAATATGCTATATTGTGTTTATATGATGGTTATGCTGAATTCCCAAGATTTATGAAGGATTAAACACTGTTGTGAGCGTAAACAGTTTGTCTCCTTTCTCCAAGGAGAAAAAAGTAAACAGTGAGGTATTAAATAAAAACATCCCCTAATGTTTGTTACTATCGCCAGGTTGAGCACAGAAGAAGATAGTCCTGTTGACTTGAAGTTGCTGAGTAGTGGAGCAATATACTTATTTAGAGCATTAAGTTATTGGAAAACTCACAGGGATATTGATTTAGATGATGCAACAGCCGGCTAAAATACCCTTTTAGTAAGAAGTATAAACATAGTGAAATAAATAATAATGTTAAATTATGCTTTTTAAGTTTGCTAAAATTTCCCTTTGCTTTAGAATTCTCTGTTGCTTTAGAATGCAGAGTGTACAGTGTTCTTCTCCTTGGCAGGAAAACATGAAGTACAGGAAGTTTTGTGTTTGTGATCTCACCATAAGATGTTTTGTTTCTGCTTTTTCTACTGAAACAAATTGATTACTGAGTGATGTTTAAGATACCTGAAACGCAAACTTGCTCTCTTACTTGTAACTATCAGAGAGAAATATTTTTAAGCATCCTTTGCATCCCTAAACAATATTTTGCTGAAAATCATGGGGAAGTTTCCTGCCTTTAAAAAGGATAAAAATAATAATAAAATAAGGATCTGTATTTATTTCTGAAGTATTTTAAGCATTAGTGTACTCATAACAGCTAAATAAATTAGCTTTTTTGCCAGGTAAAGATTTTTGTTCTAAAAATTATCTCCATATACATTTTAAAATGTTATTTTTTAGAGGAAAGCGCAACACTAGCTACCGTGTTCAGCTCTTTGCCATCAGGACAGAAAGGTGGCCAGAGCTATGAGCAACTGAAATGTTAAAATTGGGTCTAGTTCAAGACAGCGTTGTATGTTTAAATGCTAAAAAGCAAGCTGAAAAATACATTTAAATATTATAATGGTTTTTAAAGTACTGAAAATAGTTTGCTCTAGTAATAATGCAAGCTATGAAAAAGCAAGCTTAGGCTGGAACGGTTCACAATATAGAAATGTGAAAATATCTGCAAGTCTTTGGCCTTTGAATGCTACAGCTTTTACTGAAAGAAAAGGAAAATAATTATGATTTAGTGTTTGTGTTTTGAAAGAGGAAGCAATACTTAGGAACATAATTGATGATGCATCCATAAGGAAACTCATGAATTTCCAAATTTGTTCATTATTGTCTTAGTTTAATACAAACATTATTGTGCTGTGGGGTTTTTTTGCCAGCCTCACTATAAGTGGAAAACACTCTCTGTGGTTTCCAGTGAAGGGTCTGATGGTTCAGCTTTCCTAGTTCATTCACTTCTGATATTTTTTTTTTCTCCTCCCAATTAGGTGATTTGACTGAAGATCCAAAATTTCCCAAAGTTCAGTGGCCAACTCCAGACATGTGTCCTGCATGTCATGAAGAAATTAAAGGATTACACAGCTGGAATGAAGCCCAGGTTCTACAGTTCATGAAGTATCACTATAACAGTGAAAATATTCTGTCTAAATACATAGAAAGCCAGACTGACTCCAGTGAAACCGAACAGGGAGATACAAGGGAGGTGAAAGACAAAAGCCTACTGAAGAAGCCAAGTGGAAACAGAGAAACTAAGATCCAGGATAAAGAAAACGTACTAGATTCAGAATCTACGGTGTTAGATAAGCTAATGGCAAATCATGGACCAGTCAAAGATAGCGGTAAAGCTGGCTCAGCTAACCTTAAAGAGATGAAGCAGGCCGTGTCGTTCCTAGGGATTGGATTTTCAAACATAGACATGAGTCTCTGTGTCATACTGTATGTAGCGTCATCCTTATTTTTAATGATAATGTACTTTTTTTTCCGAATGAGATCGAAACGGTGGAAAGTGAAGTATCATCGTTCATCTGTATAGAAGTTTAAATGGGAAACAAAGTTTTCATTGTACGTGGCTGTTCAGTACCAGATACAGCTTTAATATTTATGATCAGGGATTTTATATACAGTATTCCTTGTTTCAAAGCCCTTTCTTCCCAAGTCATTTCACAAGTGTTCTGGCTTAATATATGGAGCTCGCTGTAAGAACCCTCATCTTGAACTGAGACACGTAGTGCTATCGTAAAATGTCCACTGAAGTAAGCATTGCATTTTTCAGTTAAGATTTTTCCATGACTTACCACCTACATCCTTTACTCATTTTCAGAGTAAACATTACATTATGCAATCTACTGTGCCTGGTTTTAGAAGGAAATTGGATATTGTTTTGTGTACTTCCAAGTCAGGGTTTTTTTTAATTTATCCAGAGCTGATTTTACCTACCAGAGTACTGAACAGTTATGCTGTTACCTTGGCTGCTTCGTTTGGAGAAGCAAGAATTCTGATTTTTTCAGGAAACTAGAGTTCTATTCTGATAAAATCAATTCTAAACCTATGTGACTTTCTCAAATATTATTTACACTGCACATTTAAAGTAGAAAGCATTACGTGTTCAAATAAGTCTTCCATTCTGCCATGCATTCCAGCCAAGGATGTGTATATGTCTGCTAGGATGAGAGTTTTGGGGCAGTTTGTATCTCAATAAGCAGCCTGATTCTGATTGCTAGTGCTGTCATCTCTTTTAATGGAGTTTAGATGTAAGCAAGGACAGACTTGGACCCAGTGCTTTACTTGCTGTTCTGTTGGATGCGTTGGTGGAGCGTTAGATAACTCGCCTCACTCATTTATGAACCAGAAAAGTAGCTGAGTAATTATTGTGTTATCTGGATGGAAGCCAATTCTGATGAACTCCAGTAAAGGGAAACAGTGTTTTTAGTGAAGGACAGTGAGATTTGCATCAGCATGCCAGAACAAATTTGCAGATCTGGAAATACTAAGTTTCTTACGATGCTGGATAACTCCATTACAATGTAGTAGTTTTTCTTCTTGGAAGGTGGGGTAAACGCTTCACTTGGTATTTCCAGTTCTGAGCTCACAGAGCGAATCACCTGCTCGCTGTAACGTCGTCTTTACAGTGCTAAGAAGAACAGCCCATTTCTCTTGCCCTTCTGCTCGAGTGCTCCTCTCCTTGGGTCAGGAAGGGTTTAACTAATGGGTGAGTCCGAGAGCTGGGATGTGGCAGCAGTTGGGAATATGGTGGTTACCTTTACAGATCTGTCTGGCTGTCTGGGGTCCTGGCTGGCAGCAATTAGAAGAAACCATGAAAACAGTTATAAAATTACCACTCGGAATAGTTGTTCCTTTCTGAGCCGAGCTGTGGGGGATAACTCACGTCCTGGATAGTGAAGTTTATAATCCTATCCAATGTAATTGAGCATGTTCTAGTTATCCATTACCTAATCTTTAGTTAATCCTAATAGGTTTTGGCCTCAATGTTTTCTTGTGGCAGTGAGTTCTGCAGATTAATTATGTTATATAAAAAGGCTTTTCCTTTCCATTCTACATTTGCAACTTTTAATTTAATTGAATGTTTGCTAGCTCTTCTGTTATGTGAGAAGGAATAAATAGTCCCTGGCCAATTCATTGTATTTATACTGTTAGCGTGTCCTCCTCTTAGTTCCATCATGAGCCCTAGCATAAAAAGTTTAAAGCCAACAAGAATGGTCTAAAAGCACAAAAACTCATCAGGGGTGTTTTTTCATAATGAAATCTTGTTTGTTCACAAAACTGAGCATTTCTGACACGAGTTTCTGCAGCTTCCAATTGGAATAACAAAATGGAGCTTCAAAGATTTACTGCCTCTTGTTCCTTAAGTTTATCAACATAACATATACATAAAGTAATAACTTTGTGGTTATTGTAAACGTGTGTCAGAGGAAAAAATCTCCATTCACATGGCACTGTTAGTCTGATGTGCGTAGAGGCGCATCGTCTGTGGTTTTTCTAAACCACCTTCGCTGTTTATTGTACACACGTGATGGCTCTTGCTCCCAGGTGGGAAACTTGACTCCGTGCTCTCTCCCTGAAGCTGGGGGCCAGCTCCTGCCTCCTGCCACGCACGGCCTCCACGGAGCCGGGAGCTGCTTCTGCCTGCAGGCTGACGTGAAAACGTCTCGTTAGTTTTGACATTGTCTGTGACACTAAGTCAGTCTGTGCTTTTTAAGGACCCTCACTGGTCAAGACTTTGGGCACAAGGAGCAATCATTGGTCTCGTCTCTTTAGGAAGTTATAAAGAGTCCTTATAATTATCTTTATAGCACTTGGGCTTGAATATTAGAACAACTTGTAAGTAACTAGAAAGATAGTGAGGGAGCGGGTCCAGGCTGGCTCATCGGTGCCACTGTGCTGGAATCCAGGAGAGGTCCCAGGAGGAGGCTCGTTCAGGGGAAAGCCCAGAGTTCCCAAATTTAGTTTTGAAAATCAGGCAACTTTTCAGTGACCTGATCTGGGGAGATGTTGATGTTGGCCAACAAGCAAGGACACTGAGCTGCTCAGAAAAACCCAGACACCAACAAAAAAAAAAACGCAGCACAGCAAGTATTGGGTCTGGAAAATTCGCCCCGTTTCTGTGGGACTGTTGAATTCCCTGCTGTCAGTGTTGACACACATTTTGAAATCCAAAATCAATCAGTCATTAGTAGAACTCTACCAAATATATCGACCTGAGTTTGTTAGCTTTGTCTCATTCTGCTTATTTTCGTCTGCATATGAAAGCAAAAGGCGTTGAAGGTTTGTAGGGGGGATTTTTGCCGTTACAATAGCAGCAAATGTGGGTTTGGAATAAGGCTTTTTTGTTTTTGCTGTGCATTGCTGACTTTCTCGTTTCTGTGACGTGACAAAATGAACCGATGCTCAAACCTCCAGCGTCTTTTTTTGTTTCTTAAGGGTGTAAAAGCATGAAACGAGGATGTTGATTATCCGTGTTGGTGCTCTCTGTTGCCAGCTAACAGCCAAGGCTTTCACTTTAATTGCTAGTAGTGACCTCATCTGGAAAAGTTGTCTTGGTTTTGAATTCTGTTGTGTAAATCTTGGTTTACTTGTTCTTATTTTCTATCTTTATAATGACAAATTACATCCTTTTGTGTACTCTGACTGTAAAGCTATATTCTGCCTGCTGGGGAATATGTGATGCTGCTTTGCCGTGGTGTATTATTGGTGGGTGAGTTACGAGAAAGTGTTTCCTTTTTAACAGCTGCCTCGAAGCACCATCTCCTCAGTCCTGGAGGTTTTATTTGCGTGTTGTGTTGTACCACAGAAGTGTCTGCAATGCCACATTCGTTTGTGGATCGTGCCGTACTGGTGGCCGTCATTTCCAAGAAGGATGTCTTGGCCCTTTGTAGTTCCTGGAGCCGCCTTTGCTCTGCGGATGTTCTTACAGAGAAAATATTAAACCTGCATAGAAAATAGGAGAGCTGTGGAATGTGCCAGGAGAAAAGCTGCAAGTGCTAAAGAAACCTAATGAAGTTTTTCCTGAGAACTCTTAATTTTTAATTTCCAGCAGTGTATCCATGCTGCGATTCCTGCTCAGCACTGGATGGGAGCTGCCACCCCAGCAAGAGGCCCGAGGTGTATTGGCCAGGTCTGTGCATTGCATAGGAGGTGTGGAAAATAGTGAATATAACAGTTCGGTAATTTAAATGTTTTATTTATTTTAACTCAATAACTTGACATTTTCAAGTCTATTCTGTTTTGGTTGGTTTGATTTTTTTACTCAGTCTCATGCCTCTAGGAAGGAGAACTGACAGTTTTGTACTAAATTGTAAACTAATGTGCTTGTTTAAAATAAACTGCAAACATTTGGGCAAAGTGGTGCGTTTTGGCTTTTTCCTTGTATTTTCAGGTTCTTTTTAGCTAAACTCTATCACAACTCTATATACGTCTGTTTCAAACCATGTTGGTCATTTGATGTAGGTACTTAATTTTGAAAAGTACCAGGAACAGATAAACTTTTACTCCATTTCTTTCACTGTTTCCCCATAACTTTATAAAATGTCAGTGAATGTTTGCAGGAGTGATGGAAAAACTGTCGGTTTCTGACCAATTACTTGCAAGTTATCTCTCTGTGGACACACATACGCAAATATTCCTTTCCCTTACACCTGAACGTCTCTTCTTTGGCCAGGATGGTGCCAACCACCGCCGCGCGCTTCTGCCCTCTGCCCTGCAAAGCCACGAGTGCCACGACCCTGCCCTGTGCCACATGCACTGGGGAACAGCCACCACCACACACGCTTCCTTAAACTGCTTCCTTAGAGGATCAGACTAAAAATCCATTTATAAAACAGCTCAAAAGAGACCATGTGGGTCATCACCTGCTGCCCCCAGAAGCTGTTCATGGCCCTGGGGAGGGTCGAGGTGCCCCAGTGCAGCCAGTGCTGGCGGTACCCGGCAGTACTGCAGCATGGTACTGGTCACACTCCGCCGGTGCTCTACCCGTACCCCAGCCGTACTCCAGCCTGACATTTCTAGGTGCTTTATTTGGGGACCGCAGATCCTGGTCCCCAAAATATCTTCCTGTGTTTTTTTTCCAACCATACAGGTCTGAACTGTCCCCCAGGCTGGGACTTGTCCCCTGGCCAGATGAACCATCTGAGGGGACAGTCCTGACGCTGCTGTTGGCCCCTGCAGCTCTGAGCCACGCAGGACCCAGAGGAGGGGAGCCGGCAGGAGGGCAGTGTGGCACCCAGGGGTGCTCAGCAATGTGGGGCCCATGCAAATGCCATGACAGGGCTCTCGGGGGCTTGGTGCTGGGCCTGCTCCCCGGCTGCCCCCACGGGCAGGCGAAAGTCCCCACGCCGCTGTCCGGCAGGAACATATGTGTGTTTGGAGGCTCCCACCCCTAAGCTGCTTTTATTAATTTGTAATCCCCTGCGAGCAGGAGGTAAAGGGATTCGGGGGATTAACGGGCTCACAGTAACAACCACAATTATCAGCTCCGGCTGCATGGGACAAGCGGTGCACACACGCACGGGGCTGTCCCCCCGGCACACACACACACGGACATGAGCCCGCACCCCCCTGCACACACAGCAACACCTCTGCAGACACATGAGCACCCATGGAACAGAGCACGAGCACCCAGGTACAGACACAGGCACACACCTGTGCGCACACACACACACACAAACCTGCGCACCCCTGCACGCACACCCGCACGGATACACACGCTGGCGCACCCGCCCCTTGCACGCACAAGCACACGCACACAGAGTGTGTACAAACAAGCACACTCCCACGCACACACACAGCTACACACACAGCCCTGCGTGCGCACCCTTGCACCCCTCTGTGCCCACGCGTGCTCCTGCACACACCCCCGCAAGCGCCGCATGCACACGCAAATACACACATGCACAAACAAGTGTGCGTGCAAACACACAGACACGTCTCTGTCCCACCCAGTCCTCAATTAGTGCAATTAACCTCCTCCAGCCGCAGGGCGCTGATTGCCACGGGTCAGACACGAGTCCTCACCCGCTACCTCTCCGCGCTCATTAACTAATTAGTGGAGAGGGAAGAGGCCCCCCGCTCCCCACGGGCGGCAGCAGGGGAGACCCACGCCCCGGAGACAAACGAAATCCAGGCGCAGGGACGGGCGGGGGGCGGCCGGTCCCGGGGGGAGGCTCCCCCCGACGGCGACTCCCTCGACCCCCGGCGTGCCGCCACCGGGAGCTTTGCGGGGGCCCCGGAGCCGTTTTGCGCCCGAGGGCGGCAGCTGCAGCCTGAGCCCACGCGTCGGGCACGGCGGTCCCGGCCACGCGTGGGACGGGGGTGGACAGTTGCCCTCGCTCCCGCTTTTGTGATGCTAAAGAGCCCGGCGGTGAACCGCGTCCCAGCTGCGGCCCGGCCCGACGGCGCGGAGCCGCCCCCTGCCCGCCCCCCCGCGCCGGCCCCGCTCCGCCCCCCCGCGCCGCTCCCTGCGCTCCCCTCCGCGCGGCTCCGCCACTCCTCCGCAGCCACCCGCGCACCTCGGACGGCGCCCGGCGCGCCCGCGGAGGCCGCGATGTTGCTGGAGCGGGTCCGCGCCGGCTCGGAGAAGGCAACGGAACTCTGCCCCTTCCCGCGGAGCCCAGGTAAGGGGGGGCGCGCAAACCTCCGCGTCCCCCCGCGGAGACACCGGTAGCGTCTCTGGGACCCCCGGCGGGAGCGGGCACGGTCGTTCCGCGCTCCACGGGGCACCGTCGGGGCTGCTGCAGGGGAGGGCGGGCGGCCCGACGGCACCGGGGGGTCCGTCCCTGTCCATTCCGCCCGCCTCAAGCTCCGAGTTTCTGCCCACCGGTTCCCCGGGACGGCGGGCACCCCCTGCACCGCCCCGCCCGGCTCCGAGCCGGCTTTTCCCCCCTCTGGAAAAACTCCCGTTAATTCCTCTCCTAAATGTTTTTTCCCTTCCGTTTAACGAACGGGGACAGCGCGGTCGGGGCGGGGAGAACCGGCCCGCGCTCCCCCGGCGTGTCCGGGCCGCCGGGGGTATCACAGGGGCGGCAGAGCCGGGTCCGAGGCAGCGGGTTCGGTCCCGGTGCAGACCCGTCCCGGTTCTCGCCAGCGTCGACCGCGGCTGACGGGGGCTTAAAACCAAAACAACGAGGAGCCGGGGCGGGAGCCCCGCCGGTGTGCGGGGCCGGGGTGTCACCGGGAGCGGGACCGGCCCCGCGGGGCGGGCAGCCCGACAGCCCCCCGCCGTCGGGCTGGTGCCCCCTGTCCTGCCCCGCGCTCGGGGCCCGGTTTGTCTTTCTGTGGGTTTCCCCCGTGGCTCTCCGCGGTGTCGCCACCGCAGCCGCGGTAGTTGCGCCGGTTTGACCCGGTAATGGGGAGATGCTTTTGCTACCGGGGGGAGGAGGCGACACGGCCGAAAGCGAAGCCCGGTAGAAGGAACGACGCGAAAACGCCGTTTGCCCGCAGGACGCGACGCTCGTTCGTGGCACCGCGGTCCCGGGCCGGGCTCCGTCGGGGCCCGGGGAGGGAGCGGCGGGGCTCAGCGGGGCTGACGGCGGCGGAGGGCCGGGGCAGGGCGGCGGCAGGACCGGGCCCGGCGGGGGTTCGGTGCCACCGGAGGGGTCGGGCCGCGCGGTGCTTTGCCCGGGCCGGGGGCAGATCCCGGGGTTTGGGGGTCACAACGAGCTTGGGGCAGCGGCCAGCGCTGCCTCCCCCCGGTGCCCCCCGGCGCGGCCCCCGCCGCCCGCTCGGCCCCCTGTCCGCCGCCGGCCCCGTCGGGGGGTGGCCCCGCCCGGGTTTCGTTTCGGGGAGCCCCGGAGCCGTCGCCCTCCCGCCGTGCCCAGCCGGGAAGGGGCAGCGGGAGGGGATGTGCCGCCGGCCCGGGGGGGATTAAATACAACGCGCCGCGATGCTCTGCCCGGCGCTTCAGCCCGGCACCGGCGGGGAGGGCCGGCGTCTGAATATAACCCGCTTTAGCGAATTAAATCCCCGGCGCCGCGGGGGTGGCAGCGGCGGGCGCGGGGGAGCAACTGCTGCCGTGACTTTGGGGGGCGAGGAGGGCCGGCGGTTCCGCACCCCGGCCCGGCCTTGGCAGCGACGGGGCGGGGGGCTGGGGGCGGTGGGGGCTGCGCCCCGCGGAAGATGCGCTCGTGCCCGCGGTCCGCCTGAGGGAGCGGCGCGGCCGCGGCCCGCGGAGTCGCCATGCCGCGTAAGAGCCGCCGGGCTGTACCGGGCTGTACTGGGACCTTGAGGGGCTGTGCCGCGTTACTGGGCCGGGGCCGGTGCCGGTGCCGGAGCCCTGTCCTCCCTGGGCAGCCCGGGGCCGGGGCCGCTGCCTTTAGCGCTGCCGTTATTGGTGTTTTTTGTTTGGACGCGGTGAATTGTTGAGGAGATGATTACACCTATATACCTCCACCTCTGCCCCTACCCGCAGCTATACATCCCTATATGTCTATATATCGTTATCTTTACATACAGATACTCTCATGTCTGCATCTATCTATATCCGTATAGCCGTGTCTCTATATCTCTCCGTCTGTATCTATACAATATATCTATACTCATGTACCTCTAGATCCACATTTTTACGTACCTATCCATATCTATACCTATATACCGATATCTAATATTTATGTCTATATATCTGCACGTTTTCGTTCTCTATCTACTGTATCTACCTGTTTATTTTTAGATCTCTGTTTCTCTATATCTGTATCCTTATATCATCTCTTTTTACATCATCTACGTCGGTATCTGCAGGGCGACAGGACAAGCCTACCGCGTTTTTATTTTCAGTGCAATTCTCATAATTTTTGGCAGTTTCTCTCCCCACCCCGTCCGGGCTACCCTGCCGTTATTTGCAAGTGGATTTTGAAAGTGTAGGAAAAGAAAAAGAGCCGGGAATAATTGCGTTGCAACTTTGCCGGCGGCTCGGCCAGGGGGTTAATTCCGTTCCCATCACTTTCCTTCTCGTTTTCTCCGGTGCTCCCGGGCGCTTCCCCCGGTGTGCGCGGCCGGGGGGTCACTGCTCTCCGCAGCGCGGGGAGAGGCTCACACGGCGCCGCGCCAACGAATTTCAACGAATATTATTTTTTTTCGGGCCGCTTCCCGGGCCGCCCCTGGCTCCGCCGTCGGTTGGCAGCAACCCGGGGGGCAGCGGGCCGGGCCGAGTGTCGGGCGGCGGCGGGAGGCAGCGGGGCCATCGGGGCGGCGGCTGACGGGGGCTGCCTCCCCGCAGAGATCCCGCTGTGCGCCGGCTGCAACCAGCACATCGTGGACAGGTTCATTCTCAAGGTCCTGGACCGGCACTGGCACAGCAAGTGCCTGAAATGCTCCGACTGCCAGACGCAGCTGGCCGAGAAGTGCTTCAGCCGCGGGGACGGCGTCTACTGCAAGGAGGACTTCTTCAAGTGCGTGGGGACGGGACGCGACGGGATGGGGACAAGCCGGGGGGCGGGGGGGGGACGACAGCCTGGGTGGGTGTCAGCACCGCGGGCAGGGGCACGCGTGGGGCTCAGCACCGCGGGCAGGGGCACGCGTGGGGTTCAGCACCGCGGACAGCGGCGCGGCGGGCGGGTTCAGCACCGCGGACAGCGCCGGGCCGGGGAGCGCCCCCCACAGCCGCCGCCCCTCCGCGCTCAGCGGCCGCCGCTTGTGTCCCCCCCACCCCCGCTCCCCGCTCAGGCGCTTCGGGACGAAGTGTGCCGCCTGCCAGCAAGGCATCCCCCCGACCCAGGTGGTGCGCCGGGCCCAGGACTTCGTTTACCACCTGCACTGCTTCGCCTGCATCGTCTGCAAACGGCAGCTGGCCACCGGCGACGAGTTCTACCTCATGGAGGACAGCAGGCTGGTCTGCAAGGCGGACTACGAGACGGCCAAGCAGAGAGGTACCCCTTGCCCCATCCTTCCCACTCCCCAAGGGCAGGACAGAGGCGGTCCGGGGCCCTCCTGCCCTCCGGGACACGCTCATGCACCGGGGGGGGGGGGGGGGGGGGGGGGGGGGCGGTGCCGGGAGCATCTGCCGTCGGGGGGTGGCTGGAGGGAGGACGGGGGTCCCACGTCCCCGAGGACACTCCGTGGTAACTTCACCTCTAACTCGCACCGTGTCGGCAGAGGCTGAGTCCACGGCCAAGCGGCCCCGCACCACCATCACGGCCAAGCAGCTGGAGACCCTCAAAAACGCTTACAACAACTCGCCCAAGCCGGCGCGGCACGTCCGGGAGCAGCTCTCGTCGGAGACGGGGCTGGACATGCGGGTGGTGCAGGTGAGACGGGGCGGCCCTCGCCCCCCCGCCGGCTCTGCCCGGGCCGCGGGGAGGGAGGCGGCGGGGAAGGAGCCGGCCCCGCGGAGAGGGAGCTGCCCGGCGTGCCCTGCTTGCAGGTCTGGTTCCAGAACCGCAGGGCCAAGGAGAAGAGGCTGAAGAAGGACGCGGGGAGGCAGCGGTGGGGTCAGTACTTCAGGAACATGAAGCGGTCCCGAGGGACCTCCAAGTCCGACAAGGACAGCATCCAGGAGGAGGGGCCCGACAGCGATGCCGAGGTCTCCTTCACAGGTCGGTCCCGGAGCCCCGTTCCCAGCCGGGGCTTCGCCAAGTGCGGCCTGTACCCTCCCTGCAAAGCTGCTGTCCGTGTCTAGGCTCCCTTCGCCCCCTCGGTGCTACGTTAATAATTTTCAGCCATAATACAATGAGTGAAAACAAGTGCCCGAGGCGGGAGAGGCGCAGAGCCGCGGGACGGACCGCGGTGCGGCCCCGGCTGCCCGGTCCTGGCAGGGCTGGGGCGGGGGGGAGCCGGAGCCGCGGCAGCGAGGGGCAGCCGGGGCTGAGGAGCTGCAGGGGAAGCTCCGCTCTCCCCCGAGGGGGCTGTGTCAGGTCCAAAAAGGCTCAGGGAGAGCAGGGAGAGCTCCCCGGGCAGGCGCTGCACACGTTAGAGCCGCTGCTCATCTACAGCCTTTTCGAGGGACTCTTGGAAACACAAAAAACAGAGAGTCCAGAATCACTGGACATTTCTAGGGGAAAAGTATGTAGAATTTTGTTTTCATCCTATTTAGAAGTGGTTTTATTTGCGTAGTTACTAGTTAGGACTCCCTCCCCAGTTCTGTGGGAGCTGCTGGCTCTCCCCTGTGCTGTAACAGGGAAATTGCTGTGTGTTAGGAGGTTTCTGCGTCGGAGGGTCCCATTTTTGGAGCAGAGATTTGTTGATAAACCCAGGGACACAGCGACGCTAGCTCTTGCTCTGTGTAGCCTCATCCCGCACTCCCCAGACCCAGAGCACCTGCTGCAGGAGCAGGATGTGGCCCTGTGCCGGGTGGGGAGCGAGGTTGGTGCCTGCACCGCAGCTCGAGGGTGCGTTCTGCATGGCCCCTACTCCAGCCCAGAGCTGCCCCAGGGCCAAGGGGTCTCTGCCGACGTTACCTGGTCTGTGCTACCCCAGTGTCCAAATGTGCCTCTGTGGGTGTGTGTCGTTTTTAGGAATACAGGAGAGAAGCTGAAATGCAAAACTCTGTGTACATATTTGCACCGACATACGCCTACGATGCGTGTATGCTCATACACACACACGGCTTCACATCCCAGCTTCTCTCCCGTGTTCCTAAAAACAAGTCAATTTTCAAGTCTGTTTATACACACCGTGCATCAGCAGCATTAAAGATGAATATACTATAAATAATAACTAAAAAATGTTGAACAATTATTGATAGCTGGATGCTACAAGCAGGTTTGTAGCCTTGGCAACAGAGCAGCTCTCACTGTCCATAAAGCCCCTAACGAATGCAAACAGTTTTTGCTGGTAACTTAAAAAATATTGCTCATTTTTCAGAAGTGTTTTTAAGTCATACAAATACATTTCATTAGCCTGTTCCTGAGCAGACAAATACTGCTGAGATTTAATATCTTTTTTCTGAGCAATGAAGAGTTTTTCTTCCTTTGGTGAGTGTTGAGGTAGCTCCTAAAAATGATATAAACATTCAAAATAAACGTCAAAGCCAAATAGAAACGCAGAACAAAAGGTGGAAAGACATTGAACTCGCATTCCCCCTTAAAGGATTATTTAAAAATAACAGTCTTATATTTTAATATGTAGTTTTCATGTATATTTTTTAAATTCAAAATGTATTAGATATTTATACTCCGAAAAAATAATAATCCCATGGCCTTCTATAAAGATCCATCAACAAGGATGGGAATAACAAGGAATTAGAAGTGGCAAGTGCGTGGCTGCTCAGCTCCCCTCCACCTAATCTATTTATACCCAGAACTTGCAGGAGTTCCCGTGCGACCGCCGCCAGCCATGACCATTGCTCTCCCAGTAAAACCAGTCCGTTTCCCTTTCAGATGAGCCCTCTATGTCTGAAATGAGCCATTCCAATGGGATTTACAGCAATCTCAATGAAGCGTCCCCTGCTCTGGGGAGACAGGCTGGCACCAACGGGAGCTTTGCTCTGGATCACAGCGGCATCCCAGCTCAGGACCAGTATCACGACCTGCGATCCAACAGCCCCTACGGGATACCCCAGTCACCAGCTTCCCTGCAAGCACTGCCAGGCCACCAGCCTTTAATCTCCAGCTTGGTTTACCCAGACAACGGCTTGGGCATCATGGGACAAAGCGGACAAGGGGTGCCCCAGTCCATGAGGGTCCTGGCCGGGAACGGACCCAGCTCTGACCTCTCCACCGGCAGCAGCGGGGGGTACCCGGATTTCCCTGCCAGCCCGGCCTCTTGGCTGGATGAAGTCGACCACGCTCAGTTTTGATATGGGGTCCACCACCGTGCAGTGGGAAGGGAAAGGACTCGGTGCTGTTAAACGTCATCTACTCTTGGAAATAAAGGAGGGACAAACTGTGGTGGCTGAGCGGGGCAGGAAGGCGTGCGACGACACGGAGAGAGCGGACGTGCTTTCAGAGGGCGCCCAGCGGCGGGTTGGCAGAGGACGGGGGGCAGAGGCAGCTGCACCGCAGTGATACGAAGCGTCCGAACGAAACCAATTATCGTGTCTTTACTAAACACCAAGACTTGTGCTTTACAGATTTGATATAAGGTATTTTGCTTTCTGTTGTCAGTGCATTCTCCAAAGCAAGGACTTGCTTCATCACCCATCGACACCGAAACCTTTTAAAGAGAAAATAAAGTCCTCATCCACAGTAAAAGGTGTGACAATGTCTATATTTCTATAGGAGAAATGTTCATAGTGAATCACTTCAGAAATCCATGGTAGAAAACTCTGTTCTTCCAGCAGATTTTTTAAACAGTGCACCTATGCGGTATGTTTTGTTTTATTTTGAATTTACATTAACTTTTCTAAAATGAAATGCTCTTTAATATGCCAATCATTTCTCAACAACCCTTTTCCTTTGTAAAATGAAAATCATATGTTAATTCTGCTTCTCATCTTTTTAATTTGTAGATTGCTAGTTTTATTCTTCCATATAAGCATTAAACCGTGAATAGATGTATTTATTACCAAATAACTACACTTTTATCACCGGGTCAAGAGGTGATTTTTCTTGACCCAGGAACACTAGCGGCTCTGGGTTGTGAATCTTATGCTTTTCTTTCAAAATCCTTTGCAAGAGTTTTACTGCAAAGTGTCTCAAAATTCACCCTGATGTCTTGTTGCCAAATACCTTCTCGGGGAGGGGGGTCTCTCAGCAGGGGGTTTCGGCGGGTTTAGTCCCAGCCATTCTCCTGGCACCGCTGGGAGCGGGTCGGAGCAAGCACACGCTTTCCTGGTGACTCTTCTCTGCTCCAGGCATTTGTGTATTTCCACACCTATAGTGCGAGCTGATTGTGAGGAAAGGCAAGACAATATGTATATTGTTATCTGTAAAAAAAAATATTGCATTAACTGTAGATTATGTGAATGTCCAGTGTCTTTTATTTATATTCTCGCTTTCTCTCTGATGATCAAATAGTTCAAGATTACAAATAAATTTGTCAGCTATACTTTAAATAGTCTTTTGCTAAATTCACATCAGAAACATCGATAGAGGTAAATACAAGACCTGAAACTAAAAGGAAAAGCCCTCAAAACTCAGTGCCACCACTCAACTAAGTGTTGAAAAACACTCTTCCCTTTAAACACAGGAGCAAACCCACCAACATAAAAATGCTTCGATAAGCTGAAACAAACAAATGGCAGTTTTGGAGGCTGGCAGCCCTTGGGAGATCCAAACACTCTGTACATGCACAGGCTTTGATTGCAGTCAAGCTGTTTTTGACAGGTCACGCTTATTTTTCAGCATTCATTGCAAAGGTAGAAATATGTAAGGCAGAAATTTGTGCTGATGAAGCAACAGAAAAGAGCAGAGTGGGATAGTGTCTGTGTGTGGGCAGAAAGTTGTGCACATGAAACACTAAAAGCCAGATATTGGAATATTACAAAGAGAGATCAGAAAGAAAAGGAAAAAATCCCTAAGGAATCAAGCTTGACTGAACAGATGCAGCCCCCGTGTGCGCACGGACGCAGGAGAGGCGCGTGCACACGCATATCTCCGTGTACAACCATCGGTGGTCGCGCTCCTCAGAGCAGAGTGAAGCACTTTGCTGGTCTCTGATTTAAGAATCAGATGGGAGACACCTTTTAAAGCAGACGGGCTTTGAGACTCTCACTCCCCTGGGAAGTCGGGGAATATTTGTTCGGGGTCTTCTGCGTATCAAGCGTCTTTGCGAGCGTGTGACTTGGAGAGCAGCAGCACGCTTGGGCAGGAGGCAGCGCCGGGGTCGGGGCTGCAGCTGTCTCTGGCCCTGGCCCCGAGGGCAATGCTCTGGCACACGCGTCCTGCGCTTTGCAGGGACCCCGCGGGAAGGGCCGTGCTGGCCCCGGGAGGCTGCCAGCACCCCAGCACGGCACACGGTGCCCCGGGGACCCACCAGACGCCAGGCGGTGACAACTGGAAAGCCCAGGCTTTCATTCCTCGCTTTTTCTAAAGGACACATCGCCACTGCTGGAACAGGGTGACGTGTCCTTGTCGCCGGTCTCTTGCTATCTTCGCCCTTGCTGTTTCGCAGCTGCGGGGGGACCTGTGCCTGCCATAGCACCCGGCCGTCACTCCCTGCTTTCTGGCCGCTCTGCGCCTTCGCTCGGCGAGCGTGGGGACACTGACGCCTCCAGAAGCCAGCAGGTGTTGACAATATTTGCTGAAAGGTTCAGATTTGCAAAACCCTTGTTAACCACCAGCGCTGCGTAAACATCTTCACAGCTTTTCCCCCTCCTGCAACACATGCACTGAACCTGAGGAGAAGAAACACGTCCAGTTTCTGCTCCCAGCGAGCCCTCAGAAGCCTGCCCAAAGCAGGATGGGTGCACACACACTGTGTTAGTGCTGCAATATTCACTCAACAGAGAAACTCACTCTTTTTTTTCAGGAGACCCCATCCAAGAGCTACGGCAGGGAAGGGACAAACCCCACTGCGTGACACCATGGGGCTTTTGGTGTAAAAACACCAAGGCAGTTTGGACCCAGGGGTGACACGTGCAAATCCTGGGGGATTTTTCAGCTGGGTGAAGCTGTGTCTCCTGCAGCCAAGGCAGAAAATTGCCTCATTCAAGTTTGAGCTCTTGAGTCTGAGCCCAGAACTGGGCTCAGCTGAGAGTCTGGAGCTGCTTTTCTTCCTTTTCCAGAACTGAGTAACAGACAACTGTTGCTCCCAGCCCATAGGTACGTGGCAAGGACAATAAAATTTACAGAGTAATGAGAAAATAATGGGATTTTAAAAAGCAGATTACAAAACTTCACCCAAACAGAAAACAAGAGTTTGTGTTTTCAAGAATTCTGTGGTTTCTGTTCTTTTTCCCTGCGATCTGGAAACACCCCCACGAAATCTGGGTCAGTGTTTTGCACCAAAACGTTTTGGTTGTTCAAGTATAAATTATATTTTCCTACAAAAGACTAAAAAAGACTATGAGTGACTCTCTTTTCCTGAAAAAGAAGGAAATAAGAACAGAAAGACAGAAATGTAGTTGATTTTAGGATAATGATGCTGTTATAAAACCACTATCTAGAAACTGTGGTAATCGAACACTTATTTTATAGATGGGTTTTTTCATCGTTTCCCTCCCAGCAAATAACGGGCTCTGTTGCTCCTCTCCCTGGGAAGTCCCAACCGACAGCTGGATTTAAGACAGGAAGAAATGCAAATTTCCCCCTCTGCCTTTGTGCTTCGCTCTGAAAGGCAGAACGGGCTGGAAGTTGCCGGTGCTCGTGTTCGCCTGCACATGGAGAAGAGCTCCCGGATCGTCCTGATATAAAACCCAGGGATTGCATTTCAGCCTCTCCCTTCAGGGCTGAGGCTCGGGGATTCCATTAATATAAACGCTTTCTTCCCGTTAAAAAGAAAACCAATTTGAAAGAAGCAAATAAAACTAACACTGTCCAACAGACTGACAGCTTGTAAAACCCAGACAGAATTAGGGAGAGGGGTTTTGCGCTGCTCAGTTTGAGCTTTACAACCTCAGCTGATTCGCGTGAGTGCGTAACAGGAGAGGCAGGAACGGTTTGTGCTCTCAGCGAGGAAATTCTAATGTATGAGGCTTTTTTTTTTCCAAACAGCGTATTCATCTTTTAGAAGCAGCTGTGCCTAAACTTGCATTCCCTACAGACGCAGGAAATTACTAGATTTTGTGTCAAGCAGTAGAAGTCACTTATTTTTTTCTTATTCTGATCTCCTCTATGAGGCCAATGAAACCAAGCCCCTCATGCTGGGGGGGACAGACACCACCTTACTGTGAAAGATTTTCTGCAGTTTCTGGGGAAAACGTTGATTTAGGACACAGAAAGCACCGCTTTTGTGCTCAGTGTTTTGCAGTCTGGGGATGAAAAACAATTTAAGAGCTAAATATGCAAGGCTTTGGGATTTAAATTTTAATTTTGGATTTTAAATTTTTCCATCTTAGACCACAGTCAGTTTTTGCACATTATTTCTCTTGCAGGATGCACATATATATATGTGTGTGAGTGGAGTGTCAGGAAGGTATGTGTACTGCCTACAGGAAACACAGATCGTGATCCCTGACAGAAGATGCTATTTAAATGTTCTTTTCTCTTTTATAAGCAGAAACTGAATATTAGCTGCCCCAGGGCTCCGGGAGCAGTGATGCTCCCCAGGAGGGATACCTGAACGGAGGGGACCCGGGTCTCTGCCCACACAGCCGATGACCTGACTGATTTGCTGTGTGTGAAGCACTGAGATTCTTGCTCTGAACCCACGGAAAACACAGAGGAAAGCTAACAAATGGCTCAGTCCCGACTCAGCAGAGATGTTTTTTGACACTTATATATGACCCGGACCCTCCTCCCGCAGCGGAGGCTGAGCTGCCTGCTGGGATGAAGGAGAGATCACAAAGATTTGGACTCAGTAAATATTCCAGCAAAGATGCTTCATTTTAACAGGCAATTTTGGTCACCAGCAGCCCCCAGTTCAGACAAAACCAAACTCCACACCATTTTTTAGGTCTGTGGTTATTTTTCCACTGTGGTCTGAAGAGCGTCTCTGTCTCCCCAGGGAGGGCAGAGCCACTTGCTGCCAGTCTTTGGCTGGACACACGTCCTGCGTCCCGCTCCCACCCAGGCACTGGCCTCTTCCAGCTCCTACACAGGAGCCTGTAAAAAGTCTCCGAGTCAGCTGGAGGCGAGTAAATCATTCCTGACAGCTACATCTCTACAGGGCAGTTAGAATTAATGTAACAATTTGGCGTTTAATGAAGCAACAACATGCTGGGCTGCAGAGAATAGCTGGGACCTGCAGCAGTCATATTATAATCCCTGAGGGACCCAAACGGCAGCGACTTCATCAGATGCTGACTTGTTAGGCTGAGCAAACCGCCCTGTGGGAGGGCAGCGGAGCGGCCGGGGGCCGGCAGCCCCCTCCAGCTGGGAGGCAGCCAGCGTGGGCCAGCTGAGCGCGGCTCAGAGCCCAGAACCAGGGGCCTTGTGCTCCGGGGATGGGCATCGGTGTGAGCAGCAGGAGCAGCCCAGGGGATGCGAGGGCACCTTGGTCGCGCATCGCCCGTGAGCTGCATGCCAAGGGCCACAGGGGGCCCTTGTCCTGAGGCAGGTCACAGAGATGCTGAATCAATGTTGTTTGTGTAAAAAATTATCTTTTGAAGCTTGTCGGAGGAGTAGAGAAAATAAATCAGCGTTGGAGGTGCTGTGCGGGGGGGCAGAGCAGTGTGTTTTGTAAAGGAAAACCAGCTCGATCAGGTGCTCTGTGCCCAGAAGTCCCCGATTCCTGCAGAAGTCACAGGTCTTCCAGCCGTCTCCAGGATAAGGCCTTTTAAAAACACTCCCTGCGCGAGGGAGGGAGGGAAGGGACAAATGCAAATGACGTTGGAGACAATCTCCTGTTTCCCACGTACACGCATATGCTCTCAAAGCATCGCAGTTCGCAGCAGCTTGGATGCTTTAAAATAAATCACGCAGTGCATTTTTTTTTCCTCTTGCTTTTAAATGAAACCGTAGCACAAAACAACATCCCCTCACTTCCAAAACCACCCGCTCTGGTTCTCCTCTCCGGGGCTGGCTGGCGTGTGTGTGGCCATAAACCCCAACGCGTTTTGTTGTGAAGCCTCGTGGTCGCCAGCTTTAAGGGCTTGACAGGTTTATAAAGTGCTGAGTGTCCCCGAGGGACCACGGCACTGTTTGCACAGAAGATGAAGCGTGCCATATCCAGCTGGTCTAACAAGGCAGCGGGAAATCTAAATTAATTCAGGGATCACTTCTGCTTTGCCCAGGGAGGATGTTGTTCTCAATCTATGGAAACAGCACATCAGAATACTTATTAAGGGCAGGCACGGGGGGTGCGACGCCAGGCTCCCCTCTCTTACAGTGGTGTAAATCAGGGGGTATTTAACAAAGTGCAAAGCAGCAGAGTGAAACGGGGGCCCCAGGGCTGTGTCCCCACACAGAGAGGGGCTCAATCCCACACAGGGCTGGGCAGGATTTGGGGTGGAAGGTTTATTCCCACTTGAAAGAGATGATTTACTCAAACCTGCCTGTAAAGAGGGGTCAGCCTCAACAAGTCCCACCTGGGCTCTGCAGGTGAGGCCAGAGGGGAGTTATTTAATGGCTCCTGGCTGCCCTTTTTTTTCAGGGCTGTGTCTTTGCTGGTCTGTGGTCTCCTTCAAGCATCATGAGGCATCCTGTGTTGACCATTTGGGATTTGTGATTAAGCCTTCTCTCCATGTTGAAGGTCAGTTGCGTGGGCTATGGGGCTGGTTTTGGGGGAGGCTGTTGCAAGTCCATGGGCTGTGCGGCTGGTCTCATCTCTAGAATGTGGTGCTTGGTGTTTCCCCAGGATCTGTCCTGGCATTTCACTGAAAGGGTTATCAAGTGTTGGAACAGGCTGCCCAGGGAAGGGTTTGAGTCACCATCCCTGGAGGTATTTAGAAGGCAAGTAGATGTGGTGCTTAGGGACATGGTTTAGTGGTGGACATGGTAGTGTTAGGTTAATGGTTGAACTTGATGATCTTAAAGGTCCTTTCCAACCAAAATGATTCTATGATTTGTGTGGACCACAGACTAAGCAGTATCTGTTTGTTTATATCCACAGGGAGGTTGGTTCCCAACATGTGATTCCTTTCTCAAATAAAAACCACAAAAAACAAACAAATATAAAACAACAACAACAAAAAAAAACAAAAAAAACAAACCTCAGGTGACCTCAACTTGAGGTACAATAAGCCTTTACTTTAACACAGCCTGGCTTTGGGGGACTGGAGTTCCTTGCTCGTGCCTTTTTCTGAGGCCACACAACACTGAGCTGTGGCTGCTTTCCCTTCTGCGTGCTGCAAGTTGGACTAGGATTTATTGGGGTTTGTTTTGTTTCCTCAAATGTGAATTATGCGTTGAAGGGCAGAAAGATATCTGGATGCTGAAATTCCTGCTTGCCTGCTCCTGGAGGCAGTCCTGCCCTGGGTCTGCTGCTGCCTTGCCTCAGGGGTCTCTTGGGTGCTGGGGATGGGAGAGTCCTGGCAAATGAGAGGGACAAGCCAAGCTGTGTCTGTGTGTGCAGGAGAGGAGGAACAGTGATTACCTTCTGACTAAGGAAGGGCTAAACACTGTGTACCCTGCACCAGAGCCATTGCTCTCAGGTGCAGTGGGATGGAGGTCCCACAGCCCAGGTGGTGCCTGGTGGCCTTGTATGAGGATGGTGGAGCAAAGCAGGGTTGTGTGTGCTGAGCAGACCAAGGTGGCAGAGCAGGTGGGTGTTGAAAAGATACTTATAACTATGCTCTTTGGAAAGTTCAGTTAAATATCCAGCGTGGTTCTCAGTCCCCTGCTCGTGTTGGGCAGTGTGCAGCCCCTTGGGCCACTTCTAGCAGCAACTGCTCTGATGGCTCTGGCAGCCCTGACCCAGAGCCACAGGGAGCCTTTAGCTAAATGAGGGAGGATTTGGACAGCAGACCTCCCTGTCTGGGAACTGGGCTCCAGTTGTTGAGTTTATCATGGTGAATTGGCTTCATATTAAATGAGGATTTTATGAGAGCGATTGAGGAGCAGAGCCAGGTCCTGCTTCTGTTCCTTGCCACCAGCAGTACTTAGCACAGCCTTTTCATTTTCATTTTCTGAACATACTCTCCTCTCTGTGGCCTGTTTCTGACAGGAGGCTGCCATGAACTTAAAAATTAATTTTCCTGGACTATCCTAATCATTCTAGTTGAAACATCCCCTTGTTATGTTCTTATTGGGACTTGGCTCTGGGGGATAAGGGTGTTTTGATGAAACCTGCCTGATGTGGCAAAATTAAAACTTATTCTGGTTTTAATTTGTACTAATCATACACTCAGAAATAAAGAATTGGTCCCCCAAGTGTTTTTCTGGACTAGAGGACCAGGCTCATTTATTTGCATGGATTAATATGCCGCACGCTAATTGTGGGATGCTGATATTAGCCATGCTGCAGCAACAGGGACAGTATAACCACACTGAGTCAGTCTGGAGACATAGCTGAGGCCCAGATCCTTTGAAATACAGATTTTTGCAGTTTTTATCACTAGATTTGCCAACATGAAAATCATCATTTTCAGAAATAAATTCCCTTGTGTTAGTTGAAGCATCTCATTAACTTAGCAGAACACTAATTGGACATGCTTTGATCAGAGGGGATATTTCTTTCCCCCTTCAATACAAAGGGCAGTGGGTTATGTCCTGTGTGCATGGTATCGGGCCTGGCTGTGGTGTGCAGCCATAAGACATGTCCTTGTGCCCCAATGCATGCCCTGGGGCACAGTCACCTCCTGCTCCCAGCACTGCAGATATTTTTCTTTCTGCTAGTCATGGCAGAAAGACTCAAGTGCTCAGCAGAAGGTGGAGGAAGGGAAAACCAGAGTCCTCTCATTTTTTTTAAGGCCCTCTCTGCTCCTGCTGTGAGTTAGTGCAGGGAAGGTGTCAAACTTTAGCCCACCCAGGGAATGGCTTTGTAAAGTAACAGGGCTCTCTGCACCAGCACTCCTTAGGGCAGAGCCACAGGCATCATGTACTGCTCCAGACCCTGTGTGTGTGTTGGGTGTTACATGTGCCCCATCCCACTCATGTGCGAGTGTCTTTGACAGATTTCTCTACTGATACTCTATCAGCTACACAGCTATAGCTCCATATGTGCTGGCAAGTGCATCATATATAACATGTACCCCGTGTCTGTTGGGCACCACGGGTTATGTGTGCATGCTACAACACTGCCTCTCACCAGTGAGCTGGCAGTGGGTGGATGCTCCAGTTACAGATGGGAAAGTAAAGCCAAGACTTATCTCGGGTATTTTTCAGCTGTCACAGACTGACCTGCAGCCTGATGGCAATTATGAGCCTGGAGGTCAAATGCATCTTTGAAAAGTGGAGTTGAAGGCACATGTGCTTGAGGCAGAAGGACACTGGTGGTTAAAAATCCCCATGTGTTACATTAGCTGTGTTTTGGGGAGCTGTGCCACTTCCCACAGATCAGCCAGTCGCACTAATGAGAAGGCTGGCTCTGAAGTCACCTCTCCTCCATTAATTAAAGCTCTTTGGTGTGAAGCAGTGAAGAGGAATTGAGGAAGGGCTCTTGATGCAGCTACACTTGCCATAGATGTTGCTGAGTATCCATTATGGCCGGTGAAAGCCTTGTCAACATTTTTCCAAGGAAGAATGAAAATGTAAATAACTTTAAAATGATTCAATGTCACTGTGGTATGGAAAAAGGTCACGCTGCTGGAGACCATTTATCTCTTTGCCAATTTAAAGAGCTTTTTTCCTATTACATTTTTTGAAATTAATGTTTTTAAACGTTACCTAAAGTAATGTTAACAATCATGGGGTTTATGGGATTGATTGTTACGCAGGCTGGGATTTAAATTGAAGAAGATTTGTTTTACGTAGTTGTTGCTGGGGGGCTTTAACAGACTTTTTTGATTTGTTGCCTTTAAAAATGTTTGCATGATTTAATGAAAAGACAACACCAGGTCCTGAGCTCTCACAAAAATATGAGGGTAGAATATTCTTTGGGAGTGAGTTTGGGATTATGGAAGCAGGGCTTGTGTGTGCCTGGAAATGCTGGAGTATATAAATGAGGTGAGCCTGCAGGGACAGGGTCCTCACTTGCAGATTAAGGGTTGGAGGGCAGATGGGCTGTAGACTCAGTTTCCCCTTAGCTCTGTATAGGGCTGCTCCTCACTGCTGTGAGGGCATTAGGAGCTCTGTGCTCTGCAAACCTGGCAGTGTAGCAGAAAGTCTGTACCTGCTAACGCCCTCAAAGACCCAGCCTAAAGGAGCAGCACAAAGCTGGAGTTCAGATGTCTGTCTGGTGTCCCAGTCAGCCAGGACACGAATGCTCTGCTGTGGGGTTTTGGTGCCTGTTACCTGCCAAGCGTCAATACAAGTGCAAAATGCTGCATGGACAGGGAGGGGAGGTCCCTGACCTGGGGAGGGTGGGCCAGCAGGGACCTTGGAAATAAGGGCTGGGTGTTAAAAATGAAGGTTCAGGCTTGTCAGTATGGTTTAAAGGAAAAATGCTTGTCAAGGAAGGTGTAAAGATGCTCTTTGCATCTGATGAGGGAAAGCCCCTCCTCTGTCCCACAGCGGTGACGGGCTGTCAGGGAAGATTGGACGTGGCTACCTGCCTCCTGCAGTGGCAGAGCACAGCCCACTTAACAAGGGGGGCCAGGACCTTCTTGTTAGCTTGTCTGTTCCAGCTGCCCTGCAGCAATGCTGACTTGAAGCTAAACTCCCCTCGAGTAATTCCTGACTGTGCAAAGGGGTCACACTTGGGAAAGGCTTTCTGCTCTTGTGCACAGGAAGGATTTTGAAGGTACTGAGCCTTGCTTTGGGGAAGGGGGAAAACATAGCTGTGCTCTAATAGAAACGCTTAGCCTGCTAGGATGTACTTGCATTTTTCACCTCTGTTGCCCCTGCTACATCAAGTGTGAGGGAGCAGGGGATGCCACAGCTGGTGCTTTGCATGTAATTTTCACCCTCTTGTTAATGACCTTGCAGGGATTAGCATGGCCTTCTCCATATGCCAGTAGATTATGTCTGTTGGCAGCTGCTGCTACTGGAGCAAAATGGGATAGTTTTCATTAGGAGTGCTTGACACTAGGTTGCCCTGGGTGTCGTCAATCCTAAACTGTCAGTGCCTTTGAATAAAGCAGTGTACAGATGTGATTTATTGGATGTGTTGCTGCTTTGCTGAAAATGTGGCATTTTCAAGTCAGCAAGGTCTTGCAGAAGTGTGAAAGGGACCTTGCTCTTCCCTACTCGCTTACCCTTCAACACGCAGGCTCCTTGGGGCTGTCCAGCAGTGCTGGATGGAAAATGTGCCCTGAAATGACTGAGTGACATGGGCACTTGGGTGAAATAACCTCTCTGTGCTGTTCAGTGTCACTACTCACTAGTAAATACATGTGTGTGTTTAGTGGGGAAAACTGTATGTGTCAACAGCTTTAACTTGGAAGTATGTTCTGAATGAGCACTTCTACCCAACTTGAATGGGGGTGGGAGGAGCAAAGACTCCATTCCTCAGTGTTGAAACATGACTTGACATGGAAATTATTGTATTTTGATGATTAAGAAAATACTCAGGTTTACCACACAAACTTCTCCCCCTTAATTCAAGCAGTGCAGAGGAAAATCAGGTTTCAGTATTACCTGAATCAGGGGCATATCCTGAGACTGCAGAATATTTTTGCAGACTGAGGTGGACACAGCTCACTTCTGGGGATGTGGTTTCTAGGGTGCAGGGGGTGGGTGAGATCCTCACCCAGCTGCCAGGGAGAGATGCTGCAGAGGCTTCCCTGTTCCCTTTGCCCTGGGAGGAACCAGGCTCTCTGTGTTCTGCAAGGTTATTAATCCTCTGTTTATCCTGTTTTAAAATAAGCAGTTTAAAGGAGGCTGTCAAAGATGATAGGCCACAAATCCATGTCATTCTTTTGATTTGCAACAGCAAAGCTAAACCCTCTTGTGTTCCTCCCTCCTTAACAGAACGAGGGCTTCTGCTCCCCAACATGTTGCAGCAATAACCTAGCCCACCCTGGCTGGAGGAGACATGGTTTTTGGGCAGGACTGCTCATTTAAAAGGGCCTAAGACTATCCCGATGACACAGGGAGTATCCAGACAGTTAGTCCACAGAATTCAGTGGTGTTATTTAGGGCTTGTGTCCACCTACAGACCCATCCATCACTGATGTGATGTGGCTTTGTTGAACAGCAGACTTGAGTAAGGGACCAGCTGCTGTGGGAGAGTCCCAAAGCTCTTCACTCTGAGTGTCCACGCTTGAGAATGAGCCCACCGGCCCTTCTGAGCAATCCTGGGCAGAACAGCTTCACTGCAGTCTAACTACTTAATGACACTTTTTGCAAGTTCAGTAACCACCAGTTAACTATTTAAGGCATCCCAGGGCAGGATTAACAGCCATGTAATATACCAGGTGGGATTCATCTTCAATAAATGTCCCTTATAATCAATTGGTAATTATTTTATCAGCAATAGTTCTGATTAAATCTAAATTAATAGTACATGTGGGAAAAACACTTATTGCCCTACAAAAGCTGGTGTCTGTAGCAGATCAGCTGAGCTGGACCAGCCCAAACGCCCAGCAGACACTGCCAAAAAAAAAACGAAAACTGAGGAAAAACCTGAAATTTGAATCAAGCTGATTTGTTGGCCCACAGTAGCCTGAAAACATTCACAAATGTTGTCTATGGGCAAAGCTCCCACTTCCCCGGGGCTGAGGGAGGCCTATGTGCAGGTCTGTATGAGCTGGGCTCTGGGGGGGCTGTTTTGTGTCCCCAGGTTCCCCAGGGACAGCCGGGACAGGGGGCTGCAGGCACATGGGGAGCAACTTGCTCTGAGCCCCTGAGCAATTTCCTAGTCAGAAGACACTGAGGAGTGGTGAAAGGGTATGGGCAGGGGATGATAAATGAGGGAGGAGGAAAAAAAGAAGCAAGAATGGAGAATGTGAAAAGAAGTGCTTGAACTCTGACTGCAGTAGCATTGCACCTCAGATGGGTCTGACTTCTGTATTCAGCAGGAGGAATAAAACATCACCCTTGACAATTAGAGGCAGGATCAGCACAGCTAGTTTTTGGGAGAGAAAAATAAAACAGATTAGTTAACAATGATAGTTCTAAGAAGCCCAGGAGGTAATTAGAACAGTCTTTCTCATATGTAAAAGCTAAACTCCAATACCAAAGTACAGAATAAAAAGTAATCATCATAGCTATTTTCTTGTCACATATTACAGCACCAATTTTTACCTGCCTCGTGGTCCTGCAGGCTGTGGCTCAGACACGTGTGTGCTTTTGCACCAAGTAGATTGGGGCCTGAAGAAAAATCTGGGGATAAAATTGTAATGCTACTCTTCGCCAATTGGGTTGCTCTGCACCTTTCAGGCAGGGGAAGGTTTCTGCTTTCTCCTCCAAAAAGTGAGTGAGGCAGATGAAAACCGCTGTGGGAATGTAAGGAGTGGCAAGCTTGCTTTCTTGGAAACATGGTTGTAAAATTTTTGTTTAATCATTTTTGTGGTAGGATTTTGGGGATTTCCAGCAAAAGGTGACAGTTACTGACAGCATCTGAGGGTTTAGAATTTAATGAGGTAACTTTCATTATTCAAATTCCTTTTTTCATTAAACTAAGTATTCTATTAGTTAAAATAAGGAGATATTTGAATATACTGGTATTTGCAATAGGAAAATTAATAGTCATGGTAGGAAAGTCTTACTGCTTTCTTTCCCCACTTTCATTCTGTTCTCATTAGAGAAAAGCTCGTTCCAAAGTTTAGTTAATTATTTAGACTACCGATGTAAACCTTGCTGAAAACATTCTCTTGACATCATAAGTCTAAATTAGAAAGAGAATTGACATGAAAACAGCTTTAACACATTGGTTGTCAACACTTATTAAATATACGATGTGATTTTGGCATAGTTAACACTCCTGATACCAGGATCTCAATCTCATGCAATGTGACATCAGCCCAGAGCAAGATGTTGGGGTGATGAGAGCATTTGCACCCTAGAGATGCTGAAATCCTCATTTAAAACTGTTGGGTGCCACTGGTGTTCACAGCCTGGCCCAGAAGCTGGCCAGGTTAAAGCCTGCCCCAAGGTCTCCTGACAGTGTAAAGACCTGGCTCGCGTGGGCCTGCTCCAAGGTCCTGCAGAGAGCGATACCTTGCTTAGCAAGTGCAGAGGTCTCAGTTTCAGGGACTAATTAACTGTAATAACCTCTGGATTAAGATTAGTCACAAATATGCTGAGTGGATATCTCTGGGTAGGAGCAGAACCAGAGGGTTGAAAAGCTACTTTCAAAAACACCCAGGGACCATAAAGTCACTCAGGATGCTCTTGATTCTTGACTAGATTTTTTTTTTTTGATGAGGTGCAAGTCTGTAACCAGAAGACACTAAAAAGCAATCGCATTAAATCAAGAACTACACTTGACTTTATGGATTGTTTATGGGATCCTTCTTTTATTAATTCTTTATCCTTTAATATTAGAAAGAATTTGTGTCTACAATAAATAATGTGAAGTTACATTACATCCTCTTTGGCTTAAAATTTTAATATTCCTATTGCCCATCTCCATAAAGAAATTGTATTTGAGGTCATTGCATATGTACAGCTGCAGCCATAACCCTAATGGAATTACTATTCAAGCACAGGCGAGATTAGTATGAATGCCAAGAAACTACCCGTCTGTCAGGGGAAAAGGTAAAAGTTCAGAGTTCAGCTTGCATCCAAATTATTTATCTCCCTAATAACTTAATAGATTGAATATATTACTTGTCAGTGACCTTGATGTACAACAATAAAGACCCCTTGGTTGTGTCAGAAAATATATGAGACTATAATAAGTAGTACTTATGTAGTGGAATAAAAACATATTCTTTATGATAATGAAGTCTCTTCCCACAAGGACACCACAAGGACACGAAGCCCTGTAAATACAAACCCCAGCTTGCACTTGACTGTAGCTAGACGGTGGCTTCTCTCCTGAAGTCAACTGGGGAGATGCTGGTGTAGGAGGCTGCGCTCTGCAGATGCCCCAGTGGTGCAACGGGTCCCTCCCCACACCCGGTGAGGGATGGATGCCTCATGCCCTTTGCTGCTTGCCCAGACACGTGTTACATCCTACATCTCCTCTTACAACCACTTTATGCAGAGAGTTAGTCCTTTGCTTTTTCAGAGTCCTGTTGGATTCATGCCATCTCTAATTATTTCCATTCTGGATCTCCCAAGCATTTAAAAGAATCATTTAAATCAGAGTTTAGGATCAAAGGTAATACTGCAAATAGGCATGTTGTAAACATGCCTAAAAATAGGGAGGTAATTTCCCTGAGTGCCACGATCTCTGTAGCAGTGCAACATGTGCCTATTCCTTTCTGTTTCTATATCTATTTTTCAAGGCTTCACATTATCTACAGGGGAAAACAAAAATCCCTCGAAGGATATTGTTCTTTAAGGCTTATGATTATGGATTTTTTTTTTCCTCGGCCAGCACAGAATCACTGTTAATATACTCAAATGGAATGAGCCTCTCCTCTTTAATAGGTCATTTAAATCATATATTTAAAGTATCACTTGGAGACGGAGGAGAGTGAGAGGTGAGACAGGAGGAAAAAGAGGAACTTATTTTCTGTTTGATGTTTTCCAATTAATCCTTGTGGTGTGCCCATCTGTGGTGCCTAAGCCAAGCCGAGCGTGGGGTGGTTGTGCAGCTGGCTCTGGTACACACCAGGAGCAATCCTCCTTGCCTCCTGGGGTACCCTGCAAGCAGACTGTGCAGGAACTTGAAGGGGTCCCATGTCCAAGCCTGAACACCAACCTTGGAAAACAATGTGGCACCCTGTCTCTGAGGTCCCTGAAGTTACAAACCTCCTTTCTTCCTCCATCAGTGGTGCTGAGCCTCCAGCCCCCTCCCCAAAAGTGCAGGACCCAGCCTTGGCTGAGGAAGCACCTGCAGGCTCGTCCCTGCTCCCAGAAAGCCCACTGGAGCTGGCATGTGTGCGGCTGCGCTCCCATTCCCCAGCCACTTATCCCAGCAGCCTCACATTTTTGATTGTATTTATGGCCACTTAATCTGTGCTAGCAGCCAGGATCAAATATATCTCCAAATATTGATCAGCTTTAGGCTGATAGAAGTTCAAGCTCATGAGGTCTCGGTCTTTGACCCTCAAATAGGATATGAATCTCAATCCAATAGACTGATATTCACACGCAGTTGCTGCCCAGGGTTGCAGGCTGCAAGGGAAAAATCAATGAAGAGTGCTAATGATTCACAATTTATAGAGCAGCTGCCATTTTAATATTAGAATAAATGTTATATTGCAAAGGGATGGGAACATAGGTGGTGGCATGGAAAATATTTCTTTGGAGCCTTTTCTGCGAGAAAATGATGTGCACAGGATTTTATGAAGTATAATTTATTGGCCTCATTTAGACTTATAATTTAAAACTCCTTATGAAAAACGTATTTAACTAGAGTGGATTGGATAAGGAAATGGCGAGGGCAGAGCAGGCTGTCCTAGAGTGCTTCAAGCATGTGCTGGTGGGGAAAAGGAAGCAATATCCTAATACATGAGACTGGATGTAAGAACTCACCTCTTGCGGCATCTGGCAACAAAGAGGCCCTGTTCTCTGCCCTGGCTCTTCTGAGCACACTTGTGAATGAAAAAAAAATATTGAGCGTGCTGATGAGGTATATGGAGTGCATTAAGATTAAATAATGGAACATGTCAGAGTGGAGTGGTAGGGCAGAAACCTCTGCTGAACCAGTGTGTGAGGGCTAGAGAGAATTACTGAAGCCAAAGAGAAGGGGCAGGCTGGAAGACAAACCATGGGGACATAAGAGCTCTCTGTCCAGATGACACGGGTTTTATTGTGTTCTCAAATAACTCATTTCTGTTAGCAATGATTTACAGTTTCCTTTGCTGAGGTTTCTTTACAATAGCTCGTGGGGACAGGTAATCTCCAGACTGGCAGAGAGGCAGGAATGGCAGGGGGAGATGTCAGGAAAAAATGGAAGGTAAACCCTGCCCTTTGCCTTTTCCTTGGCTGTGATACACTGGGGCCTGGAGCTGTGAATCTCTCTGGAGAGAGCAAGGGGGAAGGAATGCAATGTCTTCAGCCACTGCAGTTCCCTGGCTGACCCAACAGCTTGGGCTGGTGCTGGTGAGCTGGAGCCCTTCCTTGGGCTGCATGTCAGGGGTCAGAAGTGTCCTGGGAAGCAGCATCACTCCTGATCCCTCAGTGTGATATCCTGGAGGATGGCTGCCAGAGCTCTCGGTTAGAAGATGGTGCTTTTTACTTCTCTGTAGAGAGCAGCATCCCCATGTTGGGGATGTCTACCCTTGCAGGACAAGAAAAGGCTTCAGCCTGGGAAGTCTACATCTTCCCCTCCAGCTTCCAGCCAGAACCGCACAGTTCTCTTGCCTCTCAGTTCTCATGTGTAGTAAGTCTTCACCTGTAAGTCCAGTTCATGGGATGTTATTTCAGTGTATAATACTGTCTTTCCTTGCATGGATGCAAATGGTAAAAGGATTTTCAGTACAAAGAACCCAGGCTTTTTAGAACAGACAAGAAAAGATGGAAATCCTACATCAAAAACACAATTTATGGCACCTGTTTTGGCCATCTCTGTATGTATTTTTTATAGAAGTGAAAAGAACTTAAATAATTCATCTGCCTGAGAGCTCATAACTCTCTGGCCTGTGTAGAATATCTTTCATATATCTCATAACCTAGAGCCTATTGACAAACCGCATGAAAAATAACAGCCGTTTCACTTGCAAAAGCAAAATCCAATTTATTGATTGTGATAGTCTAAATAATGGTGTTTCTATTGACCAAAGGTATTGCCCAAACAGGTTAGAGTTTACTTAACTCAGGGCATGAAATGTCTCACGCATACCATCATAAAACCAAAATTCACTTGATCCTTTTCCTTCTTTGGTTATACTGCCAGGGTGACCAAACTATTTTACAAGAAACTCATGGCAGGTGCTTAATGAAATTAAATAAAGATCTTTGAACAGACTCAGGGCATGAACACATTTATTTTTTTTAGTCTGACAAGCTATAGCAAAGGCTTATCCATTGTATACGCATGCAGCTGCTGTAGCACCCATTAGGTGCTCTGAATTCATAGATGGGAGCTACAGGGGCCCACCTGTGGCTATTGGGTACCACCAACCTCTGGGGATCCCCTAAACAGGGTGCAGTGTGAGAGGAGAGAGCTGGATGTGCCTGGTGGTGTCCTGGAAGAGCTCACACAGTGACATTGCAAGACGATGAATTTGCACCCAGATCTGACCCTAGAAGTATCTGAAGTTCAGGGTGGGTTTGTTCCAGGGTCCTAAATTTGCACTAAGTTTTGCTTTCTTCCCATCTTGACAGATTTCTGTTTTCCTTTGTTTTTTTCTCACTCCCTGTCAGAATTCTCTCTCCTAATTGGGCAGCAAAGATTGTTACAGCCTCATAAAATACTGAAAACCCTTCCCCATCAATTCTGCCTATTGGAAAATGTTGTTACCCAACCCCAGTCTTGCATACATTCTATTATTTAATTCATAAATGTTTAAATAGGGGCCTAAGAGATCCCAACTGTGTCTTTTTACATAATGAAATTACAAGGAGTCATATGTTACTATCATCCATAAACTTATTGTGCACTTTACATAAAATTCAGATCGGGTGGCTCTGCATGCATGCATATTTTACATTTTCAACTTTATTAAAGAAATGAGTAGAGTGCTGGAAAGGCTGCTTTGCTGTACGGTCAATTCGGATCCTGGGGGCCATAAATCTGAAAGCTGATGATTTGTTGTTCTTTGCTCACAATAAATTAAGCCTTTCTTGATGGAAAGGTTGGCTGCATTTGTTGCAGTTTAGGTCACAGTATTTGGACAAAGATGCATCTGGATGTGCCGGGAAGGGAGTTTGTGCTGGGTCCAATGAGGCAGGGAAAATATCTTCATTTTCACCAAGCCACTGGAGCTGGAACCCCCAGCTGATTCTGTGGCACAGGTTTTCAAGTCAGGATAACTGAGTGAGATGACTTTCAGCTGAGGGCTGATTGCATTTTAAAGGCTTTTGATGTGTTCCTTGGAGGATTTTTGCCTGGATGAAGCAGCGGCTTAACCAAGAGGGGAAAAAAGCAGGGCTGGATGCTGGATTTGGGTGGGACAGCCAGCAGTGTGCCCCCATTGCCTGCCCAGAAAGATGCCATCAAGGCAGTTCTCAGGCACCAGGCAGGGCAGCAGTGTCTCCTGGAAAGGTGACATTGTGACAAATACAACATTCCCAGCTTATTGGTCCCAAAACCACTTAACATTTTTCCCAGAGATGCATTTGTTGGAAACAGAATTATGCCAATATCTGTACACTAGGTATGTGTATGAGAACTTACAGCTGTTTAAGAATTCACTAAACAGCTCAGTGATATTGGCATTAATTTTACTGCATTAAAACATAAAGGAGTTTAATCTTTTCTGTCACATTACTATAACAAAAGATTGGTAGGTGTGGGTGGCACATTCCAAATCAGCTCTGAATAAATATTGGGTGAAGAAAATAAATTCTGTTCAAGTGAGGAATATATTTCAAGTTTAATAGTAAAGTGGCCAGGTCATGTCTATCCTTCAGCCTGGAATTCACCCTCCCAGAAAGGCAGTGCTGTCAATTGGATGTTAATCTGTATTAGAGACCACATCTGTTCCTTATCAGCATGTATACTTCTCCTGAATTAAAGTTTAGCCTTGACTGGTTGAAGCAGTGCCCATGCTGAGGAGGTCTGGCCATCCTGTGTCTGCTTAGTGTGTTCAGTGCAGGTGGGTGATCTCTGAAGGCTTGCAGGGCTCTCCTGGTATCTTCTCCAGGTCACACTTCACTACCTAAAACTCCCTCACTCAAGTCTTGTGCAAAGGACTTAGCTAAGTGCTGCCCAAGTGTGGCTGTGAGATGCTGATATGGCAAACCTGCTCTGCATTTCTGTTCTGGCCAAACTTTACCATTAATTGCCAAGTAGTCATTGCCTGGCAGGTGCTGGCTGAGGGAGATGATGTTACCATTCACACCACTGACAGAATGGAGGGATGAAAAAAAACAGAAGAGAAATGGGAAACCTGAGCTGGTACCTATGAAATGCTTGTGAACTTACTGTGTCCCCAGTGCCAAGGGAAAGCTTCTCTGACCTCTGCAATGCACATACCTCCAGGGCCAGCACAAAGCACCTGACAAACTCTTCCAAACACCAGCCTGAACTGGAGGGGAATTGCTTTTGCTGAACAGCCATTATAATTCCTGCTGTATATCCAGATTTTGACAAGTAAATCTCATATTTTAAACACAGGATTAAAAAATTTTATTACTACAGTGGGGATTAAGTAGTAAAGCCTCAGAATGTAAGTCTGCAAAGTAGGAAACACAGGAAAATAAAGTGAAATCTATTGTTCAAAATAACTCGGGCTTAACCCTTTGTCACCTGGTGCAGACCCAGATTGCAATCGGTACAGCCCTGTAATAATTATCCCAGGTCTCTTGTAACATTTCACAGGACAGGTAGGGGATATGGAATTTCTTCCTGTTGTTTTTCAAATCCCTTCATTTCCAGACTTGGCTGCACCATCACTCTCAGAAACAACAATGGCATTGAATAGCATCCGAATGAGAAATTCAAGCCAGCCAGTCTCATTTGCTGCACTGACTTGTCTGATTATGAAGTGGTCGATTTCTGTTCCTTCTTGTTTATTTTTAAAGGAAAGTCTCTTTCCTAAGAGCTCCATTGTAAAAGTGCAGTAAACATAACTTATCAGCTGATGAGTTTTCAAGCCTTTGGGTGAAACCCTGACCCCACAGGAGCCAGCAGATGTCTGCTCCTTGTTTTCAGTGAGCCTGGGATTTTACCCAAAATGCCTAATTTTGAACCTGCTCCCCAGAAGGGTGATCTTGAGAATGAAGCAGAGGACAGGGAGCTGGAAAGTGTGGGTTCTGCTTCCTAGCAGTGCACTGCCTCAAAATCTCCCTTTTCTAAAATGATGGATAATATTTCTGTATCTGCCAGGTGGAAGCTTAATTCATTGGTGGCTATAGGTGATTTGAAATCCTTGGCTGAAAGCTGTTATGGAAATAATTCTTCTGGGATGATTTGAATGCACAAATTCAGAGGCTGCCACCTCACACCTCCAGCTTCAGAAAGTGAACTCACAAAGGCCTCTGTCACTTTGCTCAAATTTCCCCCCAAATATTCCTATCCAGAACAACGAAACACTCTCTAAGAGAACAGTGAACTTCAGCACAGGGAAAACTGTAGCTGAAATAGGTACCAGTAGTAACCATCTAATGGAAAAAGCATTCCATTTTTGGATGAATAAAGATACTGCTTGATGTTTACTAAGCCTTTTCTTTTCTCCCTGAGCTCACACATATTTGATAAACTGCATTTTCCACAGAAATGCTGGATATTGGCAGCTGCTGGGCTCAGGACCACTGTAGAATTTAGAACTTGATGTTGTGGTATATTATGCAAAGCCCTCTCAAACCAACAGCTCCTGCTGTTCTGAGGATTCAGCTATTTTCTACCAATATTGCTTTTCTGAACAGCTAATGAACACCCAAGATCCAATTAGCTGTCTGTTCTTTCCCATACAGCTGAGGAATCTAATAAAATCACAGGCACTATCCTAAATCTTATGAATCTGGAATCCTTACTCTTGGTTCTTCTGGACAGTGAGAATTTTGACAATTTTTTTGACTTTTCAAATGGACATTTCTGTGTTTCCAGCAAGGCCGTATGAGCTTTTGACTTGTTTTGAGGATTAACAGTGAAATGGTTGATAAATGTAAGCCTTCAGAGATCCCCCTGCTTTGCTAAGGGAGGTAAATCTATCTAATCATAGGTTAATTACCAGCTATTTTCACACTACCAGAACATTCTTAAAGAACAAATCGATGTCTAATAAATGATTTGTGTGTGTCCAATAATTAAAACCCTAATGCTCAGCACTCACCAACTTTTTCCATGCTGAAACTGTCTAGCCCAGTCTAGCAGTGTCAGCAGCACAATCTTTCTACATAACCCACTGATTCTTGCATAAGGAAATAAAATTACTAAACATATTATTTAAACCCTCTTTGTGCTAAGGAGTTATAAGTTGTTGGCATAATAAATGAATACAGAGTTATTTTGCTTACTGGCACTATCAGCTACCTTCCTATTTCTCCAGGCAAAGAACACAAAGATTTGTCTACACTGAATACAAAAGCAACTGCAGGCAGGAGTATGGGTCATGCTGGGGACAGAGAAATTTTAAGCTTTTCTTTCTGTGTAATTTTAGTTTCCTTTTGATATGGTTCTTAATTAACTAGTAAACTTGTCTTTTCATTTCCAATTAAATGTCTTGACGGTGTATTCTGACTTGGCTTGTAATCTACTATTTTCCCTTTGGCGTAATCAATAGAGAGATGCCACAAAGCTACAGGTGACATTAGAAAGAACTTTTCTTTATCCCACATAATTAATTGCGCCTCTATCTCTGTTCCATTATATAATCAGTGTAACAAAATAGCCCAGAAGGCTGCCTTAGAGGGAAGGTGGGCCCAATTTTTTGGTAGAGCTGGGCCTCCATGGTTGAAGCAGAGTTGAAGACGGGTCTTGCACTTTGGAAAAAAAGCTTATTGCTTTGTATTTATGTTCTTTTAAGAACAACACAGAAATCTGGGAAGCTTTCATCTCTTTGCTCTACTGTTATTGCACTAGCGAAATGTCCCTTCACCGCTTCAAAAATAAATGTAAAGCATGTGGCCAGTGGCTAGTAATCCAGGCAGTTTCAAAGCCAAGATGTGCAGCAAAGGAGAAAGCAGTAACAGTTCTGTCCTGAAGAAAGAACCCAAAGTTGGTGAGCAGCCCAGGTTTGCAAGTTAGATGTGCAGCAGGCAGATGTAAATGAAACTCGCTGCCCTCAATCAGAGCTTTACCACTGCCTCATCTCGGTGTGCTTCGTGAAGCCCGATTGCCCTAGAGGAAGGGCTGCCTGGCAGTGTCAGAGCCCATTGCGAGGGGATGCCTGCTGCAGTCCACGTGATTAGTTTCAGAGCTTCCATTACTCAGAAGAGCTCTGCAATCACAGGGAGAGGGGCTCCGTGCGTGTGCAGCATGGTTACGGGGACGCAGGGTCTGCTCTGCTGGACCAGACTATTGGCTTATCAAGTCTGAGGTCCCGCTTTTATTTCGGAAGCCTAAACTCATTGCAGAGTTTATGCCAACTTCCCTGGGGTGAGAGGGAAGAGAAGGTGTGAGGCCTAAGGTAATTCTTCAAGATGAAGGATTTACCTTTGTTTGCAATTTATTTCACCAGGCTTAGCAGCTGTGGTTGTAACCTAGAGACTGAAATCCAGGGGTAGTTCTGGATGCTGTTGCTGGAGCTGAAGCCTGGGTTAGTTGGAATTGGAAAGCTATCGGAAAAAAGTTCAAATTCGGACATCCTTTACATTTAGGGGATGACTGGGTCATGCTCACTGTGGGTACAGCCACACAGTTACATGGCCCTTCAGAAAATTCATACACATGAGATAGGGCTGAATCGAGTTGTTCAACAGGTTGACTTCATAGTGCTTCTCCTGTCAACTCTAAAAGTACCTGCTGATAAATAATAGATAAATACTGGAGGATCATGTTGCTCCACTGTCGGGAATTGCACAGAGCTTTTATCATCTCTTAATGCAGACTATGTAGTGGGGCTATTGCTTGGGTAAAAGCTCTGGGATTTGGCACAACAGAAGGAAAGAACAAAAGATGACAGAAAAGGCAAATAGAGGTTGTAGTTTTTGTTAATTAACTTCCTTCTTGTCCTTTACTTTCACTACTGCCAGCAATCCAATTCCCTGCTTTGTCCATAAAGCCCTATAGTCACGGGTGACTGATCCTGGGGGGCAGTTTATGTTACATTTAAGATAAACATAAAGCTGCAGGTAAGCCAGAGGTAATGAGTTTGGAACCACTCCCTGAGCAGGTGGGCAAGGGGAGCTCCACCACTGAGCCTGGTGGGGTAAGATTATCCAGCAGTAATGATGGCAGCACACAAAATGGGGCTTGTCGAAGAGTTGGAGCACGGAGAGCAAAGGGGACAAGAGGAGAGCTTGGGACTCGGTGGGGCAGGTGGATGTGGTGTGGAAACAAGGGCCCAGGCCTGGGGACTTTCTCTCTGCGTGGTCCCTGCTATCACACCAGGAATGGGTGTGCTGGAGGCCTGTCCCCAGCAGCCTCAGAGGTGGCGGTGGCTGGCAGGGTGTGACAACGGGGAGCAGACAGGCCGCCTGCACCTCTGCGTCCCACCCCCGCGCCGAGGGGAGGCCGCGGGGCGCCCCGGGCCGCGCCATGACGCTGTAACGGCCCTACCGGCCGCTGTGAGGCAGGCTCTGCTGCCCCCTGTCGGCCCGCTGCGGCGCCTCAGCCGGGCGGCGGGGCGAGGCCGGGCCAGGCCGCATCGATCGGGCCGTATATTACCCCGCTGCCGGGGCCAAACCTCGGGGTTTTAGAACAGGTTCACCAAATTGTCAGTTAAGTGCAAATCAATCCTCGGCCATTTATCACTGTGTTAATCCGCCCGCGCAGGCCGAGGCGAAAAATCGATCGGTTCCTGTCACCGGGGACCAATCGAGGAGAGCTGGAAGACCAACATCTGCTGTATCAGGGCAACGGCTGAAATTTATAATCTTGGAGAAAAATTGCCGCTTGCCAAGTGGCCCATTAGGAAGTTGGGGAACTTGAGAGCGTGCGGGGGGGAAGGGGCCATGACAAGGAGCCTGCGCAGGGAGGCACGGCGCAGGAGGGGCCCTGTCAGGCCTGTGAGGAGATTTCGGCCTGAGGAGCTGCTGATTTATTGAGGAGAGATAAATAAAGATTACTGTTAACTCAGAGATCAATGCGTTAATACACGCAGCTTCGAGGCTTCTGGGGGCATTGTCAGGGCTGGTGCAAGTATCCTGCGTGTGAGGGGCCCCTCAGAGCCCCCCGGTTTGGCTTTGGCCCAGGAAGGGGGCAACAAAGAGACCCCGGGTTCTGCTGCTGCACTCTGGCGGGCGCTTCTATCTTCAGAATGAATCCCTCTCAGTGTCATCCCTCTTTCTCAAACCTATTTGTAATGACAGAGGTAGCATTTACATAAAGTATGTAGGTGATCTTTCTCAAACCGGAGTGCTCACGATCAGGGTCATTCAGCAACGCACAAGTTTTATGGACAGTGCTCAAAATGGGGTGGATGCACCTCTAGTGCGCCTTCAGCTGCCTGCTCTCCCATGCGTGGAGATGCGGTGTGTGGGGAAGCTTTCCCAGTCTGCCCCGGACTGTCACACAGAAGAGGGGAATGCCCAGAAAAGAAGGTTCATCTGGGCCCTTCTAAGCTCTCTTCACTGTGGAACGATTTCTGTCTGATCAGACCAGCTTGTTGTCATCTCTGTCACAAGTTTTGCCTGAAGAGCCTGTGCAGTAACCTCCTGCTGATGGGTAGGAGACCTGGCCGTGCCTGCAGCAGCCAGTGTGCCTTTGCCATGTGCCACTTGGTGTACTGCAGAAACTGTGACCATTGCATTTAATAGGAACATCTTGGGCTCTCCAGAGCCAGCTGCTTTTAACACAGAGCAGCGTTAGGAGCATCATCACGGTTATTTTTTAAAATGCTCACAAAGCAAACACAGTTTTTGTCAGGGGAAATAAAATGTCTCAATTATTCTTGCGTGGAACTACTGGGATTGCTAGAAAGAGTGTCAAAATGTCCTCCCTGGAGGCTTGCCAAAGGTCAACATAGGCAGAGCCTCTTCTGGAAGAGTTCGCAAAGAGAAGTGACTGTATCGGGGAGCTCATTTCTTGAGCTTCCTTTAGGGTCTTACTGAATGCAAAGCTTGAAATCATAAGCACAAGCCAAGAGCTGGGGAATTAAAATGGTGAAGTGTTTATTAGCTTAAAGAAGTGAACACACAGTTATTTCCTCTGAAAAGAATGGCTGTGTGCTGGACAACAGGCTGAGACTCTGGAGATGTGGGGCCCTGGGCTGACTCCGCTGCAGGACTTTGGGGCTGTGATTTCATTTGACACCTGAGGTTGAAACAACTTCATCTGGCTGCTTTGAGGGCTGGCATCACTTCTTGCTAGGAGTGCAGAGCAGCTAGTGTAACTGTGCTCTCGTCTCAGCTGTGTTTCCCTTGGTACAATACTGAGAATAAGAGAAATAAACACAGCTTGTGAAGGGGAATTGAACCAGAAAAGAAAAAGTGCAGTCAAAACCCTTGTGGTTTTTATTCCCTTACTCCAAGTGAAAAATCTACCCTTTTTTGTTTATAGCTGCGTGAAGGTCAAGAAGTTTGGATCAAGACTCAGATAAACAATTACAAATCAAAATTTTGTTTTAAAATTTTATATTAGCAATTTTCACAGCTGTAATTGTACTGTTTCAATATTAACCTAACTGAAAACTGCCATTATGTGTCTTAGTTCATTCCCTGCCAGAATCATAATTGGTTAGGTGCAGATTTCTTGCAGAAAGGAAATCTGTGTCTCATCACAATTTGTATTTTTGGTGATGCCAGCAATCTGGCTATAGATTAAAAAAAAAAACAACCCAGCTGTTGACTATATAATTGAACTGTTTAGAAACTGCTGTATTTCAACTAAAGAAAAAGGTACTTGCCAGCTTCTCCTGCCATTGAGATGCTCTTTATCCATAGTGCTGTGGAGTTATTGGGGTTAATGGGAGGAAGGGAGAATCATGTGTGCATCTTCTTGCCTCCAGCAACTTTCATTGGAATGAAAAAAAAAATACTGAAAAGAAATCAACCCCTGTTGGGGGTGTGCATGTGTTACATTTTTCATGTAAAATTTGGTAAAATATCACTCAGAATCGTGTTGGTTGGTCTTGGTTCCCAGATTAAGGAATTAAAGATCGACTAAACTCCTCTCAAGTATTTAAGAACTGAACCATCTGTATAAGAATCTAGGACAGATTACACTTAACCTTATTCTGAAGCAAGAGATTAAGATGAGAACAGCTACTGTAATTAAGATGCTGCAGATGCTGCTTGCTAAATATTCACCAAAGGAGATCCTAGACCCTTGTACTGCAAGAGTGAAAAACAACACAGGATCTTTTCGAGAAGAGCCTCAATATTTTGTGAAAACTGCCTCACTCCAAGAATTCTTGACTGACCTTTTAGCTTTTCTCAGGCCGTGCTGTGCTAGTGATTCACTGCTGGGCTCACTTCCCATGGGCCGTGGTGATGTTCGCCACTGAAGTCTTTCAAACAAGGCCAGGTGCCTGTCAGAAGGTTGTTCTCTTGCTCAACCACTGCAAAAGCTTCTGGAAAAGGGCTTTAGTCCTTTTGTGGGAGGTCAAAGGAAACAGGCAGGCTGTGCCAGCCCAGCTTTACAGCTCATTTTGGGATTCCCAGCTACAGCAGATCCTTCTCGCATGTTTTTCAGACAAAACGTACAATTTACAGTAAGGGCTATGATTCAGAGCTTCAAGGAGCCCTTGAAATTAAGATGGGAAGAGGGTTGGTTTGGGTTTTTTTTTTAGTTTTCAGTTTTCAAAGGTTAGTGCAATAAAAAGATTGTCCTGAAGCCTTTATTGAAAGTAAAGTAACTAATCAAGTGACTGTGAAGTTATTTAGCAAGTGAGTGAAATTCACTCGTGTTTGTGCAGTGCTTTTCCTGCATTGCTGCTTCTAGAAACTCTAGTCACTGGTAAAAACACAGGTGTGTCTCGAATGGGGTGGGGGAGCTGCTATACCAGCACACAGCACTGGGAAATAATTCTCCCAGGTGCTTTTGTGCCAAACAGAGCTTTTGCTGTCCTGCCTGTGCTTTGTGGATATTTGCCCAGCCAGGCCGTGGTCCACGCTGTAGTAGGCAGACCTGTGTTTTTATGCTTTGTTATTCCAAAAGCCTCACCTGAGAGGAGGGGGGAAACACCTTCAGAATATTATCTGTGCTTAATAGAAAGCAACACATTTGAAACTGCTCCAGAAATGAGTTGTGCATTATTTAAAAAGGGAAGAGTATTACTACCTTCCTTGGATCTCACTCTTCTTGCCTATCAGATCATTTTTTTTTTTTTCCCTGGGATGGCAGGGAGTTGCTTAAAATGAAAAATTTATCACAGTGAACAGCTGAAAACTGGTTTGCATAAGTCACAGTTATTATTCAGATATTACAATGCGAGGCAGTGAGACCCATGAATACTTGCATGGAAGCATTTAAATATAAAAGCTTAGTACTTCCAACCCCAAACAATCCCCGCAGCCTGCCAACAAACGAGAATCTTACTGGAATACACATAAATCATCTTGTTTCTGACAAATCCTGAAGAAGCAGGGGGAGGGGGAACAGAATCCCTTGCTAATTCCCCCAAGCTGCTGTTTATTGAAATTAGGCAGCAAGGATAAACTATAGCTGGATCAATAATTATCTGTCTAATATAATCAAGTGCCTCCTATGAGAGTCTGCTGTTAAGCACAAGTTCCTGCCAAACCCTTGGACAGTGTTTCAGGCAATGAACTATCAGGCGATTCAAGGGACGGGAATGCAAACTAAGATGTGTCTTGCTGGATCGCTGCCTTCCTGGAGAGGGGGAGCTCCCTTAAACTGTTGACCACTTGCTTTGTGCTGCTGCTTCTGCAGCTATTACTCCCTGTTTGCATGATGACAGCATGGTGCTTGGTGCTGTACAGAATCAATCAGGTTGGAAGAGATCTCTGGGATCATCGAGTCCAACCATTGCCCTGACACCACCATGTCAACTAGACCATGGCGCTAAGTGCCATGTCCAGTCTTTTCTTAAACACCTCCAGAGATGGTGACTCCACCATGTCTGTCCATTCCTCCTCAAAGTCTGTGATTCTCCTGCCACCAACTAACTTGCAGGCTGGCTCAGAGGTTTGGGGCCTGCATCTGTACCTGAGAGTGGGCATTCTGATGGTGAGCAACTTTTATCCATAGAGATAAGGATAGAAACAGGGAATGCAGCTGCAAATCCTGAAGCACCGTGCAGTTAACCAGCACTCCCATCGAAATAAATGAAGTGTGAAATAGAAATAAGCAAGAAACATTTCCTATAGTGAGAAAATGAAGGGCAGAATCCATTCTGCCATATTCTGCCCACAAAGCCCTCTCGCTTGAAGCTACTATATTTACTATGCAGATAATGGAGTTTCTAAGACTGCAGGAAAGCCTGTGATTAGGTAGCTGTACAGACAGAGCTAATTGAAACTCTGTGATGAGGGTGAAAGCGGAGTATTCTATTAGTTTTCTCCTTCTTTAAAATGCTTTTAACATTTATCAAGAAGTTCCTTCCATTTTTCTGATTTTGAGGCTTCCTACTTGAGGTTTCACATCTGAGAGTTATTTTGACAGACTATCCAGTTAAACTGTGAATTAAGCATTTACAAGCAACTTTCTTCTGTTTCGCCAGTTCAGCTGCGGAATATTAAAGGCTTGTAGGTGTTACCGATAGTCATATATTGCAGCAATAATGTGTCCTACTGCTATGAACGTCACTGCAGAATTCATCAATTCCATGAAAAATAGTTCCACGTGCACAAGTGTGTAAGTTCAGTGCAGTGCTTGTGCCTGGACTGCGCCGCGCTGCTGACGGCAATAGACATAGATCACTTCATGACACTGCTGAACGCTTCCCCACATACATATGAAAATGTCTCTCTGAAATGGAATTCACAATTGTGGATCCTCCCCAACGCCACCATAGGTACATATGTTCTTGGAGCAACTTAATGTATGTTCTTCATGCACACAAGGCACAGCCTTATCTTTAGTATCTTCGTTTAAGATAATCCTTCCTGCCTGCCTCTTCTCAGCTTGGGTTAGTGTGGTGCAGGGATGGGTGTGAAATCTCCAGAAGTTTTGGGTTAATTCTGGACAATGTGGTTTATTAGACCTGCTTGCTAAACCTCCTCCTCCCAAGCAGAACTATGCTGTCTGGGCAGTGTCTCTGGGCTCTCCTTACAGCCCACAACTGTGTAAATGCCCCTGGGTGAATCCTGGTCACCACTTCCCAGCCAGCCTTCTACTGGAGGCTGGGAAAAGCCCTCTGAGACTGGCAGGCAAGGGTAGCCTTTTCTTTCCTTTCCTTTCCAAGCAGATACCAAATAAACCAAATATTCTCTGTCTTAGTGAAGCTGCAGGGGCTGATTCTACTGGCAGGTACAATCTTAGAAGGATTTAAAAAGTAGAATTTATTTTAAAGGAGGGCAAATGAGTACCCTAGATATTGCTGGCAGGTATAAGTTATGTTAGTTTATAGAAATATCCTTAGAAGCTCTGAGCTATAGGGGTCTAAGTAGATTGAGCTCAAGTTTGTTCTAAAGGAAGAATTACTACTAAATAAAACCTTGTATTCAGAAAAAGGCTCCTTAAAATCTGTCAAGAATAGGAGACGTGAATACCTGAGTAGATAGAATCAGCTACCAGCTTGTGAAATGTGGCTCCTCAGAAATTGCCTACCAAATGAGTGCGAGAAACATTTAAAATTCTAATGCTCTAGGGCTGTTTCCTGGTCTAATTTTACACTTAGGTGAATAAGTTGGGTTGCTTTGAATTTAGCCAAGTGTAATTTAGATCATCGATTGTGCCCCTTCCCCTTCTGTAAAGGTGTTGGGCAAAACGTAAGACTCAAATCTGTGAGGGGTAGAACAGCCACAACCGTGGCCCGAATGAATTCATTCGGTGTGTGCGGGTGTCACCTGCAAGCTTTTCTTTATCAGTTAGCTTTAGTTAATAGACTCTCTAGCAACAAAGAGCTAATCAACTTTTGATAGGTATCTATGATTAAAAAGAAAGGAAAGTGCTCTTTATTCTAGAGAGAGAAGAATAAACTTAGATCTCTCCAATGAAACAGCAGTTTGGCTGTATAGATAGCGTGGAAGTAGCCTTAAAACTGTAGTACTTGGACCTGGTGATTTGTGGTTCTGCTGTCCTGAGAGCTCTTATGCTCCAAGTGCTTTATACAGCCAGAGGTCAATTCTGGCTGACTTCTAAGAATATAAGCCAGCAGCAGTAATATGTAAACTGAGAAAGACTTGACCTCTGGACTATATTTACTGATAGGCAGAGGGCATCTTTGGCTGTACCTCGAAGTAGGAATGTGCAAATAATAAGAGATGTTAAATTTAAGCCTGACAGTCTTTTGCTACTGGACCTCTGTACAGGCTTATTGTGAAAAACCTCTGCAAACAGAAGTCCTGTTAACAATAAAATAACTGAGCTCGGTAGAAATATGTGTAAAGACAAACATGCACATGTATATTTAGAGGGTTGAAGCCCTCCACAAACATCCTACTTGGTGAATGCAGTAGTTGAAGCCATGAATAAAAGATCTCCATTTGGCTCAGTGGTCTCTCCAGGCTTGGTTCATTTCTACTTACTGATTATTACTCACCAAATGTATAGTCTATGGAAATCTAATGAATTTGTTGTTGTTTTCTGGTAGCTGCATCCTGCTGAGTTATTGATTGTCTGGACTCAAGGTATGCGTGTTATTGTAATGGGCTCCCAAGCTGTTAGCACACCATTGATTCAATATTTCTCTGGAGCAAAAGCCTACTGCCAAGGAATTTCCAGGCACTGAGAGGCTGTAACTATACCTCTATAAATTTTATTCTTAGCACTTTGAACTCAGAGAAAACTCTTCTAGTTGTTGCCAGAACAACATTTCTCGTTATTAGCAGTAGAAATGGGAAGCTCATTAAAGAAATGAGAGCAAGAGAAACTCCTCTTCTGAAGGGAAGCTTCTAAATGCATTTTACTGACCACTCCTGTGTTCTCTCTTACCAGCCCCTACGCCAGGGAGGCAGGACACGCCTGGGACTAGAAGTGCAGAAGCAGTAAAGCACTCAGTTTTGACCCCAGCTGTGGGTTCAGCTGGCTCTGGGAGCCCAGAGTCAGTCCTGCTCAAGCTCTTGAGATCTGAGGTTACTCGTTATTTCTCTGTACCTCAGTTTCCCTGCCCACAAATGGGGGTGGTGCCGTAGCTGCCTCGCTGAGGAGCTGTGCACCGTGACCGTTTAACAGGCGTTAATCACGTTGAGTTGGAGGGGGTTAGAAAAAGTCAGTTTGCTCTTTGTTTTGCCCTGCACTTCTGTAATGCTGGGAAGGAGCCAGAGCTGTGCAGTGGAGCTGCTCAGCAGGTGAAGCACAGACCCCGGCAGCCTCCCTGATGGTGGGATTCTCACCCTGCACAGTTGGTTGTTGCCAGCAGTTCTCTGCAAAGTGTTGCTCCCATTTCACAGGATCACACACAGAGGTTTTCTTGCTGAGCAAGGACTGAGTAAGGAGACTGAGCAATCCTTGTGCACCATCTTCTTGATTGTTAGTGAGGTGCATGGCAATCAAGAAACACTTAGAAAATGAGTGTGCGTGTGTGCGTAACACGTGCACCAGTTGATTGTAGGGCTCTGCGGGATTACAGCTGGATATTCTCTAACTTCTCACATATACGCTCACATTCAATTACGTGCTTGAGTTTTTTTGGTTGGCAGAGTACTTCTTGCAGGGGATGAAACATCTCCCATGGAATAAGTGACAATGGGTGGGGTTGAGGGCTTTATAACCATAAGTACGGATCAGCTCGTATTTGTCGGCATGGCTAATCCCTTGCCTGTTTCATCGCTGATTCTCCCAGCTGAGCAACAAAGCCTGCAAGGAACCAACTTAAAAAAAAAACCTGCATGAAACTAAAGGAAATCAAAAGCAAATTATTTTCCAGATTATAGCCCTCCAGAGCTGCTGAGATATTGCCCATTTTTCACAGCAGACAAAAACATTTTCCTGGGGATCAATTTAGCTTCCAGAAGTCGGCTCCTTTCAACCCATAATCCATCATATTTCCCCATTTGCAATCTCTCTGTGTCTGAGTGTTTTAAGTTTCCTATGAATTATTTTATAAAGAGTATAAAGAGGCCTTTCTTCCTGCTGAAATGAGGGAGTTGCCTTTCTGCCCTATCAGGTCAGATACCATTAGACTGTTGTACAAGGGGGCCCTGCCATCCATACCTCCATATTGGCAACTACCTTAGTAGGCTCATCTGTCAAAGAGATCTAGTAATCAATCACTGCGGTGATCAATATGCAGCTTATGCATTCATCATTCCTTTGAGGAGACTATTAGGATGAAGTTGTCAGTGAAACGGGAACAAAGGGAGAAATATACTGAGATGGCTGAGGGGTGTGAACGTGTGTTGGGGCAAGAAAGAGGAGCTTAAAAAGAGGCAATACAGTTCTACTGAAAAAGGGAAAGAATTTTGTGCCTTGAGGGAAGGAGAAGTTTGTGACAGATTTATCTGGATGCCCAGGAATGTGGTGCAGAAGGTGACTCATCTTTCAAGAGGCAGAGTGGTGTAAAAATTTCCGGATCTCTTGATTGGTGTGTCACTATGATTTGTGGGCTGCTCTGCCAAGGTAAAATGGGTACCAGGAGGAGCTGGGCACAAGCAAGCCAAGGAGGAAGACACAGGAAAGCTTGCGAATGAATCCATGAGAAGCACATTGAGGCAGGGAGAGGACTATTTATTTATTGCTCTGAACTCGTGCCTTTATTCCATTTAATCTGAGCCAGGAATTATTGCAAACATTGATGATCACTTCTGCCTTGAAAAGCACACCAGGGTCCCTCCAGGTCTCAGCAGCACAGGCATTTGGAGGCATTTCTGACAAGCATAAGCTCCCTGCCTGGGGCACTCCGACCACTGGCCCCCAAAAGCACACATTAATTCTCCCTCTGAGACAGGACTACATTTCCATGTTTGCCCGGCCAGGCGATGCTCTGTACCCACCCTGAGCTCCGTGTCCACAGTGGCAGGGTGTGTTTTGCACACTGGAGGGAGGCAGGTGTGGGAACTGGTGGTGCTGGGGTCATTACCTTCTGGCTGTGCTTCCCTGGGATGTAGGTGGTCAGTTTAGACTCATTCTGTGCCTGGGAGAGTTGGAAATAAAGGACATATCCCTGTGCTCCTGAGCACGGCCCTCCTCGGTCAGGTAAAACATTGGCCTCTCTGGGCAGGTACCCCAGCACAGCACATTTCTCTTCTTCCACTGCTCCATCCACATCCTTCCCTGATGTAACGAATGTCTGGTCACTCTTCTGACCCTGCTGTTGATTTCAGCTGTAGCAGTTTAGGATCTTGCCTTCCTCTCAAAGTGTCTTCTGTTGAGGCAGCAGAGCCCAGCAAGAGGTGCAGGGAGTCTCTCACCTGGTGACTGGAAGGACAGATGCTGTGTTTGTCAGTAGGCAGCTGCGGTTGCTGTGATTGCTCTGGTGTTGCTCAGACCTTCATGGATGGTGATAAGAGCGTTGGGTCAGGCAGACTCGAAGGAGTAGGGCTGGTACCCAGCTCTGACACCAGGTCCAGTGGAGTCAGGGGAAAGGGTTAATTCAGTTGGACCTTGGGAAGTTGCAGGCTCACTTATGATTATTCCCTTATATGGTGGCAGGGCCATTATTTAGACACTGTAATAATTTACATTAATTGGATGTAATGCATAACAAATTTATGAGACTGGGGCTAGGCTCAGCTTTTGCATGAAACTCATCATTGTGATGTGCTGACCGAGCACAGTGGGCTCAGATCTGCCAGTCAGGGGAGAAGTGGTGCTGGCCCACACTGCCCAGGGACAGAAGGGACAGAGGGAGACATGCCTGGCCCTGGGTCAGTGAGCAAACAGCATCTCTGCATAGCACAGCCTCTGCGGGGCCATCCCAGGGAAAGTCAGGCAAGGAATCCAGTCTTTGCACACATTTGGGGGTTGCTAAAAACCCTTCAGCTGCTGTTGCTGTGGGGCTTTTACCACCATTACCAGTTATGGGTGTGCTTCTCCAGCAAACAGGAGCAGTGTGTGAGAGCCCGTAATAAACAATAACAAAACAAATACAACAGAAAAGTGAGAGCGTATTCCCATTGTCTTCCAGCCACCTCCCTGATGCCCACAGAAGTCCCTTGCTGGTCCCTGAGGCTCTGCTGGGATAGGTGACCAGCATCAGCCCCATCAGATGGCAGAGCGGGGCTGAGTGGCCCATCTGGTGTCCTCACAGGGGAGAGGGAGCACAGCCAGAAGAAACACAAGGCAACGTGCTCTGACACGGAGGTCCTAGTTTCTTGACCTCTAAATGTTCAAAACAATCCTTTAATGTCAACTCCACACAGATAATTTTTGGATATAAGTGTGTATGAGAACTGCCACAACAAAATGGCATGCCACACACAAACTCTGATTTGGGGGATCCTATTTCCTTCCCAGCTCCCCACATCCCTTTCCCAACCTGTTGTGCTGAGCTGCAGGCATAGCTGGCACCATTTGGAAAGAGGGATACGGTTGTGTTTGCTGTAGGTTGTCTCCTGTCTGGTTGCAAATTGATCTGAAAGAGGAAGAAACCTGAAGGTTTCTTCAGCTGAGTGTCTGAGCTGAGCCAGGGGTCTGTCAGACAGATAACTGCAGACAAGTGGTGACTGGGAGGCTCTGATCAGGGGTCAGAGAGGAAACAAAGAGAAAAGGGAAAAGCCTGTGATGTGATCCCTGGTGCTAATTAGCTTGACCTCAGTGATTGTGTCTTAAAGCAACACTGATGACCTCTGACCACAAGGTTCTTCAACTGTGATCCAATAAAAGTTGCAGGAATGAATTTTGCTTTGCATGTGGCCCCAGGGTATTTGTCTCTTAACTAATTTGTAAGAAACCTGGGAAAACATAGAATCCTTCCATTAACCTTCATATCCTTACTTTACAAGACGTAGTTTCCTTCTCAGACCTAATGACCATTCATAAAAACAGCAGTCACCTCTAACCTCACAGCTCGGCAGCCAGGCACGTGCGCAGGCACGGGCTGCTCTGCTCTGGGAGGGCCACGCGGAGGTGACAGATGCTCCAGCGTGCCCACCCACAGAAAACTCCTCCAGAGGCTCTACACTGACTTTTTATGGGGACAGCTACTGACAGAGATGTATCCCTCTGCCCTGAAGTCCAGCATGCCCCAAGGGCCAAGTCCTGCTGTGCTGGTGGCTGGTTCCATTTTGGGTGCTTTCTTCCCCTGGTAGCCCCACGCTTTTCCTTCCTGGGGTCATTGATGAACCCAAGCGTGAGTCACTGTCCACTGGGACTAGCAGGAGCAGAACTGACTCTGTAGCCAGGTCTTTCTGGAGGTGCTGTAGCTGTTAGCGTTGCTGTACTTGCACACAGTTCATCTTCCCGTAGTCTTCCTCAGGCACCTCCCTGAGCTAAGTGATTATTTAGCATTAAAGTTCATGCTAACTGTAAAACTAACTTTCATCCCTCTCTGACCTTGGTGCCTGGATTTCACAGGCTCGTTTTTGTACCTTGTTTTGCCCCTCTGAAGCAGATCCTGAATGAAGAACACCTTGTTCAGCAGCAACAGTCCAGATCTTTAAAAACTGGTGCAGGCAAAATCCCCGTGCATGAATCGGATTAGGATGTCACCTGGAAAACAAGCAAAGCTTCCAGGTCCAGTGGTACAAAATATCAACCTTTTACTGACAGTTCTCTTTTGTGCTGAGATAAATGTCATTTCTCTAGGCAGGATCCCTGGAAAGCAATGGAGAAACTGTCTTGGCTTTCTCTGACGTCGGGAGCAGAATTGCCATTTGCAGAAGCACCCGTGTCCCCGGTGGGGACAGACACTGTGCTCTTTGCAGAGCACAACAGAAAGTGAGGAAAGGATCTGGCATCTCTTCTGCTCCGTGGTGGTCCATCCTGTGACCAAGAGTCTGAAGTCCTTCTCTCTTGACAGTCTCTTCCAGGGTGCAATGTATCTTAGTCATTTGTACCAATAATTTATTACAGAATTAAGTGTATTGCATAGGAAGCCTGCCAGTAATGCTTTGCCAGAATATGTACAACACTTTGTTAATTAAAAGTATTAGGCAATATAGACTTCATTGTTGTGAGTTAATCAGTTTAATTACGAAGAGGATTAAATATCATAGTTAAAATAATAGACTTTGTCATACACGAGGGTGAAGGCCTGGCATGCGATACATATTTTTTTCCTCTAAAGAGTAAATCATTGCCCATGTTCATGTTTTCCTTCCCCACCGCACTGTGTGGTCACCAGCCTGCTGCCAAGGTGGAGCACAGAGGAGCAAAAGGGAACGTGCTCCAGTTTTCCTCTGTCTTTTTGCCCACCCAAACCCTCTTTGGAGTTGCTTTTCGAAGGGTGAAATCCACTCTGCCTGTTCTCTGAGAGCAGGCTGAAGGCTCAAAGGTTTCTGAGTGTGTTGGCTGTTGCTGTGAGGTGGCTGTAAGCTTGGGCTCGGGGAGAAGAGGTTCATGAACGAAAACTCTCACCTGCGCTGTACTGTGGAGGGCTGCTCTTTCCCTGTCCCCTTCTCTTTTATCCACCCTCCTTCTAACCCAGTAATCATGGCCATAGACCTTTTTACTGGGACTTTGGAGATCTTTTTCACTCTAAGAGGAAAAGATAAATTTGCTCTCTTCATTTAAAAAATTATTCATTCTCCTTTTATTTCACTCTCATAAATCAACCCTGGCTCATGCTCCAGGAGGAGAGGCTCTGGAAAGAAGAAAATGCTGAAAATTGGGGATGTAAATAAAAACTGAATCCCAGACAGATTCCAGGCATCCTCAGGAGCCAAAGATTCATCTCAAAGAAAAATAACGGGATGGCATGGGGTCCGGGCAGTGCCAAGCTCCCGAGCCATGCTGTCGCATCGCTTGCACGAGCAGTCTGCAGCTGCAGTGGCTCTGCGCTGATCCATGTAGGAGGGAGGCAGAAAATGACTCTTCAGACCCACCGGTGTTGGGGTGGAGGGCTGGGAGCCTGTGTGACAGCCTCCCGGGGCTGCTGGAGGTATTGAAGTCTATTTCCCTTATTTATTTGGGGGATTACTCTTTTCTCTCAGGTAGGAGTGGAGCGTAAGGGGGGTTGGAGGAGGTTTAATCCCCGAGACAAGAGGAAACCTTCGCAAAGGTTAATTGCCGGGCTTTGCGTTGTGTGTAGCGTGGCTGCTCACGTTACAGCGGCGATGCCATCTGCTCGGCACAGCCCGCCGCCCTGCATAATTCACCAGCTTCGCGCGTCGCTGCTCGGCTGAGCGCTTGCGGGCTATTCATGAGGAAGGTACCTTGAGGCAGAGCTCAGGTAACCGGTTACCCAACACCCCAGACTGGCTCCTGCTCTCTTGTCCTTTTGCCCTCCCTGTTCCTGCCCCTGGGTTGTGGGAGCCAACAGCCGGGGAGGAGGCGGTGGAGAGGAGCCTGCTGGGTGGTCTGGCCCCAGCCGCCTCCTGCAAAGGCACAGGCCACTGTCCCTGTCCCCAGCCGTGACGCTCCCTGCCCTGCCTGAGCATCACCTCCTCGCTGCAGCAGCACTTCTAATGTCTATTTGCACCCGAATGGCAGCTTTGATGCTGTTCCATATCCAAACCACCTCCTTGCCCTGTGCGTGTGGGCATGGACGCAGCCTGTGCGAGTCCTCTGGTAAAAGCTCAACACATTTGGAAATTCCTTCTTGCTTCTTTAACGGCCACAAGCTCACGCAGGACTTCACCTGCTGCCCAATACACCCTTTAACCGATGACACTGAGGTAATTAGTGCATTTCAGCATGATGTGATTGGGATTTTTTTCCTACCTCTCCATGCCCAGACCTTACATGGGGTAAGTCGTTTCCATGAGGGTTTTTAACTCGTTATTGAGTCGGTCTCCTCTGCCAGCACACCCTTCTCATCTCCACTGGGTAACCTAAGCTCCTGGCCCTAGTTTAATAGCTACCTCTCCATGAATATTTAACCAAGGATCTTAGCAGATGAGCTCCAGCTAACATGTGGCAAACAGATTTCCAGTACAATAGGGCCTACTAAAATGATGATGCGTAAAAGAAACCCTGGAAGGAAAGGGAAGGCTCACGTTCTGGAAAGGGAAAGGTGGTTTGTACACGGTGAGCTCCAACTGGCTGCTCCGATTATCTGAGAAAGAGGAAGAAGAGGAGCAGCACTGGGGGTCTGGCAGAGCAGGCAGGGAGTGCATTGGTGAGAGAGACAGAAACCACTCGGGAAAATAAGCTGGAGTTCTTTTGGTTGGCCTAAAGCCTTATCTACACGAGTTTGGAGTGGTTTAATTGATATCCCCGCAAGATATTGCAACCTGCCCCGCGAGCATCCACAGCTGCCCTCTGGCCCAAGAGCTGTCTCCAATAAGGCATCAGCAAATGCAAAGGGGAAGAGTTTAAAAAAAGGGACAACTTCCCACTGTTTGTTGCTGCCCCTCCAGCACCCCACCGCCTAGAGACCTCCTGGGCTGAAAGCAGTAGGTGGACATGCAATGCACAAATTTGTGTAGGCTCTTTCTAGCTCCTTCTTAGTGATAACTCACCCAACACCCCCTCCAGCAGTGAGTTCCACCATTCATTAACGCTCGGGGGGAAAAAAATTCAGCCTACTGCCTGATAATTTTACTGTTCACCACTTAATTCTTCTACAGAGAGGAACCAAGAATAATTATTTTTTACTCCTTTTCTTGGATATAATCATGATTATTTACAGACATCTACTGTGTACAATTTCTCAATATACTCTACCCAGGTAAATCTGTGGTTCTGAGGTTCATTAATCGTGAAAGTGAGGATTAATTTCAGATCTAATGAGAGATTAATTTGGCAATTTCCGTTCACCAATGAGGTGAAAACCAGCAGTGCTGTCAATAGCAAAAGGTCTTTCTGCTCTCTTGAACAGCCTGAATATTAACAATAATCTCTGCTGCTCTCTTCAGCCAAAAAAGGGATGCTCTGACCCCCACCCCCCAAGGACTCATTAATGATAAAGGGCCCAGATTACCAAATTAAATGGAATTACTTTGACCCAAGTAAGGGCAACAGGTTAATTTTTTGCATAAACCATGGCCATGTTCGTGCCTGAATTGCTCTCCAGTCCCACGCCTGGGTGTGGGGCTCAGAGGACACTGAGAGGTGAAGGTCTCCAGAAGTCTGTGTGCTGCTGAAATATTGGTTATTTCACCGGGTTTCCCTTGTGAGAAGGATGAGCAGGATTTACAAGGCAGGGCTGATTTGAACTGAAGCAGCCATTTGCACAGAGTAATTTCCTTTTCAAGCCCTAAATTCAGACTTTATGGTTTCCCCTGCTCCTTTTGGTCTGCTATGTGTTCTCCCCCCGTTCCCACTCGCTGTTTGCAGAGCTCAAAGCTGGAGGCTGCTCTGCCAGGGCCAAGGAAAGGTGACAGTAGTCTGCTCTCCCAGCCTGGCAAATACAAATCAGGATGCTTGTTCCAGTTTTTAATCCCTGTTTGTGCTTGTATTTCAAGAGGAAACACACACCAAAGGCAGGCAGCGAGAGCTGGGGGGTTGAGGCTTTTAACAGAGCTGGACTTTGGGTCTGTGGATACAGACATGGCTGCTTCGGAGACAAATCCAACAACAGGAGAGAGGAAGGCTCGGCCACCTCTCAGCAAGTCCAGCCAGGAAAGCTGGCACAAAGCTTGGGTTAACTTCCGTGCTTCTGGGACCAGCAAGGCTCTCCCTCCTCATACACACTTGCAACAGGATTTAAAACAAATCTGTTATGAGAGGGGTCAAGAAATGCCTCAGGAAAATGTGTGAGGCTTTAAAAAAGGAGCCTCAGCAGTGAGGGCTCTTGCGCCAAGGTAAGGATGATAGGAGCAAGGTCTGCCTAGCCCAGCCTGCTCCTGCCCACCTCCTCTCCCAGGGCCTCCTTGCTCCTTCCCAGCTGCTTGGTTTCCCCAGGGCAAGGGGTCGTCCAGGCCAAACCAGGGCTGGTGCTGCTCTGTGCTGCCAAACCTGGGGTGCAGGCTGCTCCGGGAGCCACGTCTCGCTCTGTGCTAAGCTCTGCAATTTATTGGTGTTAGTCAGGTTAATGTACTATTACTTTGCATATTAATAATATCTTATTACATTTGTTCTTAAGAGTGGTATCGTGTTGAGGCAATGAGGATTAATGGCACCTCAGTAATATTTACATATTTACATTATTAAAAAGCAATACATCTTTTGGACAGCCCCGTGCATGGTCTTGAATTGCAGATGCTGTTCCTAAGCCCACCGCAGCCTTCACCCCCGATACCTGTCTTGCTCACAGCCATCCACCCTGGGTGTCCAGCAGGTTTAGCTGGAGTGAGAAGACACGGGCACCCACTGGGCAGAGCCTGCAGCTCCTGACACCCACCTCCTGCTAAGCCCACCCATCTGCCTGGCCAGACCACTCCCGTCTCCCTCCTACTCCATGGTCCTAGTGAAGACCTCAGCTCTCCTAAATGTCTGAGCAAAGGGTGCCCAAACCACCCACCCCTCAGTGGTGGGGAGATGGTGCGGAGACGTAGCGGGATGGTGGTTCCCTCCCTGGTGTGGCTAAGGACGATGGACAAGGGAGCAAAGGTTTCTCCCTTGCCAGCAGCCCATGTTGCTCCCCCAGGGAAAGGCTCTGTGACTCAGCCGGAGGCTCCCAGTCACCTCTACAGTCCTAAACTTAATTAAAGCTGCCAGCTTCTAATTAAACCACTTAATTAAGTGCCACATTGTCAGTAGGTAAAGATGGAACAGACTTAATTATTTAACACAATGACATAGAAGAAAAAACCCACCTTAAAAGCGTGACACCTCCTAGGTGGACAGGAGCCCACCCAGCCTTACCCCATGCCACCCCGCGGTGCCAGCAGCCCAGCCAGCGTTCCCCACAGCAGCCCCATGTGACCGAGGCCTTTTGGGGCTCTTTGGAGTTTCTCCAGAAAGGAGACATCTAAAATTTGCAATAACCTCACTGTACCACCCCTGCCTGGGACATGGAGTGGGGTTGGCACCCGTCTTCTCGCTGGCTCTCTGCCCTCACAAATTGCTCCCAGATGTGGATCATTAACCCCGGGGCATGGGGGTGGCATCCTGACCCCGCTGAATCAATGAGCAGGACCCAGCTGCCTCCCCAAGGTCAGGGCTTTGCCTTCACGAGCTCACAGAGGCTGGTCGGTGGACGTTCTCCCTGCCCAGGCCCTTGCAGAGCAACACTCAACTTCACCCGCCAGCTACTTCGTCTTATTGCAACCTTCCTTTTAAAACTTCTTGGGCTAAATGCTCCTGTCTGAAGGGGTGATGTAACCTAAGTGACTCCCAGGCTGGCATTCTGCGGGTAAGATTAATGGCAATGTCTTGTCAATAAATCCATAAAGACCCCAAACCCGGTGATGAACGTGCAGAAGGTAAAGGCAATGGTTAATATCTTCAAAATAGGCCCCAGAGCCTTTGAGTGCAGGGAAAGAGGAAAGCACCGGTCACCCTTGTTAATCTTTTTATTGGCTCCAGCAACTATTGGCACCTTTCTGCTGGCCAGAAATTTGCAAGTCTTTGGGGAGCAATGATTTCACAGTCGGGGTCTTTTTGAGAGAGAAAAAAAATCCCTTTGCTCCTAAAATGGGACCATTCTTCCAAATGAAAATTGACATTTTGGTTTGAACTTCATGACCTCCAGTAATCACACTAATGGCCTTAGCTGGCTGGCTGGGAGGGAGCTGGCTGTGGCCAGGACTGATGGGACCTGTATGGATCGCTGGAAATGGGCCGGGAGATGAGGACGGGAGAGGCTGCTAACGGGGGGCTCTAACTGGCCAAGGCACTGCAGGTTATTTCTGACCTGCTCTAGAGACTTTCAACTGCATCAAGTTTGATCACAGGTATTGGCAAAGACATTGGGAAAGCAGTCACTGAGTGCTCTCAGCCATCCATCCATGGGCCGAGCGTCCATCCATCCGTGCCGAGCTGTTAAAGCTAACGAGCAGCCGCGGTGTCAGGAGCAGGGCTAGCGGGGGGCAGCCCCTGCTGGGCGCTCACTGGAGAGCAGACCACGGCTCCCAGCCTTTCTTGGACACCGCTGATGTGCCTCGAGGACCGGTGAGGCTGGCGAGGGGCTCCCTGCCAGCCCCCTCGGCTCTGGGGTCCGAGCCCGGCTGTGCACGGTGGTGGCCAGGAGCAGCACAAGGACGCTGGTTCCCACCACTGCAGTATTGCAGGGGCAGCCCCTGCCAGGGTGAAGCTGGAGGCAGGTTTCCCTTTGGCCCCTCTGCAGACACGCTGTGGGTGAATGTGCCCCCCACTCCTCCTTGCTGACTTCTTTAAGCAAATGCACTTTTCGTGAACTCTTTTCTTGATGGAAGGACAAATTGTTCAGTCAAAAGAGTTGCTCCCTGCAGTAATCCGTAAAAATGAAGGGGGAAGAAACACGATACGCCAGAGTCGAGACCATAAACCCGACTGACCAAGCCCTGAGCAGCCCCAGCCAGGTCACCTTAACTTCCAGGCTGAACAAGTTGAATTAATAATCCTCAGCACTTAGCACTTCCCTTCCCTGGGCAGGAAAAGTGATGCTATTCCCACTAAAAAGAGGGGAAATGTTGTGGGAGTTGGACAGAAGGGAGGATCTCGCCCGAGCGCCCAGCACAGCTTCTCCTCCGGCAAGGGCGACCTGGGGGCCAGGATGGCGAGGCCAAGAGAAGAGTTTCTCCTTCTTCCCGTTCACCCAAACCTCCCTCCCGTCTGAAGTGTCTGTCCTTCAATCCGCTTAACACAAAGGACTGATTTTTAAGTAGTATTGAATAAATTTAAATGAAGTGGCTGCTGTCCGGAGGCGTTACACAGCGTGCCTTGAGCCGGCTGCTCCGGCTCTCCTGACGGATGGATGCAGCCCCACAGCGGCTCGGGAGGACCCGACACACCTCGCAGGGCAGCTCTGCTCCTCCTGGCGAAGTTGAGTTCTGGCATCAGATAAAAATTCTTGGACCATTAAGATAGAAATCCCTGCGGATGGCACACTGTTGTTACCCACCTGCATCATGGTAGCCAGGGTCAGGAATTGGCTATAATTAAGAATGCAAGAGGGTCCTTTTATTTTATTTTTTTAATACCTCATTTAGTAGGTTAATATTCCGTGTTATTTTAGGCTGCTTTCTCTATACATCTGCCACCCAAGCCCGTACAGATGTTTTAGGATTCTTTAATCCTGACAAAGGACTTAGCGTTAAGGAAAAATGGGTTACATAAAGATCCTTATCTCCTTAAGAAATAAAGCATGTTTTGGGCATATTGTGTACAAAACAAGACTAAAATAGAGGCAGAACATTCTGGGGCCACTTACCAGATGTCTGGGTTGGAGGACGTGGGTCTGGTTCACCTGCAGTTTTCCTGCCTGTCTCCTGGACGAGCGCTGCTGGGGTGTCCCGGGGCAGAGCAGCAGCCTGGGACAGGCACTGCCGGGGGAAGCGTGGGGCATTTTTGTGTAGGAGGCAAAAGTACCAGCTCTGATATGGCACGGGGGAATTACTGAGCTCTTACAACTTCCCGCTAACAGCAGCCTCCTGGATTAGATGGCAGGAGTTTTGCTTGGGAGAGGACTTTTCCCAGGACTGTACCAGCCCAGGCTGATGCTCGTTCCTCTCTGCCGAGGGCAGGAGGGTCACCCCAAGCTGTACACCTCTCCCAGCCCCGAGCTGCTGGGGTTTCCAGGCTGACGTAGAGTATTTCATCCTGTAAAACTGACAAAGTTTTCACATGTTCATGACTCCAGTGATTGATCCAGCCCATGTAAATTACAAAAAGGGGTTGCAATCCTCTGGGGTCTCGCGCAGAATATCAAAAGAGCATGGGCTCGTGCTGCTTTAATTAAAACTTAGTTTAATTAAAAACCTTGAGAGCTTTATTAGACTCAGTAATTGATTTAATTTTCTTGTGGAATTCTATTACAAAACACTTGCAGCATGTTGGCTTTGGGATCCTGGCTCTAGGACTGTCCTCCTCCCCAAACGGCACCTTTGCCCTCTCCAAAGGGCAAAACACAAGCTCCACGGTTTGGGCAACCAGACTGTTTGCAGGATGAAGGCAGGAAGCCCTAACGCACATCATGAAAGATTTTGCAGCAGTTCCCAAAGGCGAGGGTGCCTGATGCCTCCGTGTGCTGCCCACACGGGCTGGCAGGCTAACACTTGGCCTTGCTAAATTCCTTTTCAGCTCCCAGCTCTGCTCTCCACTTGCTGCCTCAATCTAAAGCGGGTGGCTCAGTGCTCGCAACCAGCTGCCACACTTTGCCCCAGCCCAGGCTGTATTTCTGTGGCAGAAAGGACTGTGGCGGGGGGAAGAGCTCTGTGAATTGCCCCAACATCACCTCCCCAGCCATCTGGCAGCGGGTGCTCCGGAGAGATGCCTGGTGTTAAAGCCTTTCTGGCCAGGACACAGGGGATCAAACTGTAAAATAAGAATAATAAAAAGAAAAAACCCACCACACAATGATTGTCTGATCTATGTTTATTTCATAACATCCAGAATTAATAGGATACAGGAGTTAAAGCAACCATGGCAACTGAATGCAGAAAGGGCTGTCCTTGTAAATAAATGAATTCATAAATAACTCACAAGTGCTGATATAAAAAGTCATGGGAATCTAATGCAATGCTAATGCAATTCAAGCCTTCCCTTTTTTACATGCAGTATTATAATATTAGGTGCGCCTTGCTTTGCTCTGTGCTACAAGTGTCATTCTTAAGATAATAGAACTTGCTAATTGTACCAGGAGCCAGGCTGTGATTGATGAGGGCTTCGGGTTTTTGTCTCTTCCATGTTCTTGATTACAAAATGTTGCACCATGAAGTTCCAGGCTGATCTGCCAGCAAAAAAATTCAGGAAAGTTAGGGAGAAAGGAGCACGATCCACCCTGCCGCGCTCCCTGAGCAGGGTGCTGCAGGGGCACCCGCCACCGGGCACAGGGTCTTTGAAAAGACACTGCTATTAATTGTGGATATATTTGAAGAGAGTTTTGTCTTATAAATCCTTTGTTCTTTTTTTCTTGATCATTTTTATTGACATGGATGTTGCTGCTGTTATGGAACTGGAAAGTCATTTTTTCCTTTGCACCCCACAGTCTAAGCACAAGCGATGCCAAAACCACTCCTGAGCTGTATTAAGCACCAGAAGCTTCTCTCAAACTGTCAGCAAAGCATTTTGCTAAACTGAGGCCAAACTCTTCCTCAGACACCTTGGGCACCCAGTGCCGACTCCCTGGTGAGCACATGGGCAAAATTCAGCTTAGCAAAAGGGACAAAGTTTGCCCCTCACAAATGAGTTTGGTTTATCCCCCAGGAACCAGAGGCACGGATGGCTCAGGGCCCTGCAGGGCCACGGACAATGCAGGGGGGTCCCACGGAGGGTCTTTCTCCCATGCACCCCATTTCCATCTCGCATCTTGGGTACATCAGGAGGGACGGGACAGGACAGCCACCACCCTGGGACCGAGGAGAGGGGCAGCGTGCCTGGTTACCACCTCTGCTCTGCAGAGGGTCTTCGCAAAGCCTTGGAGAAGAGGCTTCTCACTGCATAACTGTCCTGGTTTCATGAGATAAAAATTCATAGAATCAAGTTTCTGTTAGATTTTCGTTTCAGTTTGTGGCCAGCCATGGTGATCAGGGCCATTAGCAGCTAAACCCAGGGCAGCTGCCCCAGGCTGGCCCACAGGTGTGTTCTGGAGCATTAACACCAAGTTCACTACAAAAGGGAAAGCTGGAGAGGGAGGAGGGGGCTCTTTTTGCTTTCCTCTCTTCTACCATCCCCTTTTCCTCATTCCCAACGACTGGAATTCCTGGAACGACCTGCTGCAACTCTGTAGCTAAGTATACTTTTGTGTTATCATTGATATTGGTTTCTTGATTTTATTAAATCTGTTCAATTTTAACCCATGAGTCTCCCTCCTTTTCCCAATTTCTTCCTCGGTCGGGGAAGGGACATTGGGTGAGAGAAAAACTGTTATTGTTTAGCCCCGAGTGCGGGCTAAAGGCTGAATTCAAAGCTTGGCATTTTTTGGAGTTGCTTTCCCCTCCCCTCCCCGCTTCTCCCTCGCCGGTGCCGGCACCGCAGCCGCATCCCCGGGGCAGGAGCACCGCCACGCGGGACGCGGCCGCAGGCGCAGCCCCGCACACGCCGCGGGGGGACACGGGGCTGGCTCCGGGCTATGCGCTGCCCCAGCACGTTGTGCTGCACTCGAGGGGTCGGGCTGGCAGTTACCTGCGCTTCCAGGCTGGTTTAAAAAAAATAATAATAAAGAAAAGAACCCTTACAGTGATTGACCTTAAAATATTACAGACGTATTTTGTGTGCCCTAACGAAAAGCACCGGAGGGTTCCTGCCCCTGTGAACTCCCTAGTGCTGAAAAGGATGCTGAAGACACCTAATCCCGGCCCGTGGGGGCTTGGGCGCTGACTGATGCTCTGTAGTGATGCTTAAGAAACACAGGCAAACCCTGCTTTCCCTTGATCCCAGAAAAATGAGTGCTGCCTCTGAATGTGACATGTAGCCAGTGCCCGGAGTAGATGGCTGCATTGATTCACACGAGAGGGAGGGGGGCTCAGGGAAATACACCTGCCCCAAAGCCTTTCTGTTCCAAGTGCTGGTGTGGTGCTGAGCACCCTCCTGGGGTGTCAAAATACCTCTGAAAATAGAGATGGGAGCACTGGAAATGCTAGAGATGAGACCTGCCCCAGCTCTGCTGCTGATCTGAGGGCAGGTTGCTGTAGCTAAAATGACCCTAGAGCAGACAGATCTCCTGATGGGTCCATGCAATGAGTTTAAGAGGACTCTGCTGCTACAATGACACTATTTGAGACACATAGTTACTGAATGGAAAAACAGGGAAGTGAGATTCCCAGAGAAAAGGTGTTACTTTGCCCTGAAACATCACCCTGTGAGAAGTGCTGGGCAGAGCCAGAGGAGCTGGGAGGTTTCCCGAGCCTGCCCACCAAACCTCAGCTTCACAAGGCAGAGAGGGATGGGGTCTGTTCTAACGCCTCGTGCTTACATTAGACCTAGCCTACAAATGAACAGAAGGCAATCATGACACTTCTCCATGAGAGTTTTCTGCACAGTAGGCAGTTTCTGACATCAGCCAGATCGGGGCTAGCCAACATGATGCAGCAACAAGCTTTGGCAGGAGTCCTGTCCCTGGCAAAGTGGCCGATTCTATTTTCATTTGTTTTAGAGACAGTTTCTCACCCACCATATGTGTGCAGCTGGCTCCTGCTCCAGGCCCTGGAGGTCAGCAGGAATCTTCCATGACTCCAGCATCTCTAAAATAATCACCTTCCTGTTCTCCAGAGGTGGGGCAACCGCCGGGCTAGTGAGGCTCTGTCTCTCGCTATGTTACTGGGGCAGTTAAGTGTCCCCACTAGAGGATGACATGCATTTTTAATGTATACCAACCTGTTGTGGGTTCACTGGGATCCCAACCTACATTGGTGCTGGTTTTTCTGTGCTGTTCCATGTTGCAGGGGCAGAGGGAAGGCAGGCAGCCCCCAGCCCCACGGAGCAGCCCCCAGACTTGCCTGCTTTTTAGTGCAGCGAAGGCTGGTGGCAGCACTGGGCAGATTACGATGCCAGAAAGCATGTGGATGTGTCACGTATATTGAGTACATCAAACGTTGCTGCCTCACCGTGCCTCACATGGATCATTTGTTTCTTTAGAAACTGCAGACTGGTCTAGTTTTATATTTTGCAAGTCACCTGTAAAATGGATATCTATAAAAGTATTACAGGAGGCAGGATTCCTGCAGGGCCACAGCAGCCTGCCCTCGTTGTGCTCTGCAACCGCACCATCTGCGCTGGGGTTTCCATCTGTACCTGGCACCTTGCGGTGTTAGTTGGGGATGTGACGACGTGTGTACATCACCCCACGTGTACATCACCCCCTCCCTCGCTTTCCAATGCTACCGAAACCCCAAATAACCCCACGAGCCAAGGCTGCCGCTTTGCAGCCCCGCTGACTTCCCGGGGCTGCACGCGGGTTTTGCAGTGCTGCCGAAGTGGGAATTAGTTCCACTTTCTGCCACACATATTTTTATTTGATTAGTCTAATATACTGCGTCATTATTTACCACATGCAAATCCCTTCGAACTGATTAAAGGTGACATTTCAGCTAAGAGATGAGATCTGGAAAGAAGTAATAAGGAAAAATTATTTCACAAGCTTTTGCACTTTAGATTTGCAGGCAGGATCGATTACATTTAAAATTTAAGGCCCAGACTTGACCCTAAATCTCTTTTAAGGAAAAGGAAAGAATTAATTCCTTAATTTGTTATAGTTCAGCTTTACAGGCTGGCTCAGCAAAACCCCAGGGGGGTTTACACAAGATGCCGTTGCCTTTGAATGGTGTTTTTGGATACAACTGGAAGGCAGCAGTGAATGCTAGTTTGAAAAATAGCATGTTAACACATTTATTAAGTTTAAGACCTTAAGAATTATGGCTGTCTATATCACTATAGAATTACTGTGGAAGTAGTTGGTTTTGGATCACCGAAGGAAACTTGTTAGCTGTCTTTCTGGATGTACTTTTCAGCACACAGATTTTAATTTACTGATTTCTACTGGTGGCCAAACAGTGCTGGGAGCTATACATTTATAAAGCACAATCCCTGCTTCGAATAAAAGGCTGGCAAAAATGGTCAGTTAGCCTCTGGAAAATATATTTTGCAGAGAGAGAGTAAAAAAGAGAATGGGAGCGAGGGAGAGTTTTGCAATGACGAGTTCATTCCTACAGCAGCTCTATGGACATTGTTATTTTTTGTAAAACAGCTGTAGAAAGGTTAAAGAGCAAATAAAGGTCTCATTTTCAGAGGTCCGGGTATTTTATAGGGTCAAATACCTTGCAGCCTCCTTCACATGAACCTGTAAATGAGAACCTCTCCATAAAACCTTGCTTACGCTTGCAAAAATGAGATGTTTAGCTCTCCACAAGTAATAGTATTGAAAGCTTTTCTAGCCAGGGGTCAGACCCATTTTATTGTAAGTGCAGATCCATTCAAAGCGCAAAAGGACTGAGCTAAAGGACATCTCAGCATTAGAGGGTTGTTGCTCCAGCTCCAGCCTAAATGACTTGACCGAAGCCAAAGTACGAATCGGTGCCAGAAAGCAGGGCTGGGAGTTGCAGTTCAGAGTAAAAGATCACTTCACCCACCTCAGGTTGAAAGGAGATGGACTCCATGGGCTAACATTGAAGTCATTCAACCAGACAAGGTCCATCCATGACAGGCGTTTAACGTCTTTACTGGAAAAAATCCCCCCCCAAACTGGGGATAAGAAGATGTTTCTATTATAAAATGATTGTGACAACTCAGCTGTTACATTTTTGCCCTCAGCCTGGAAAGTGTTTCTTGCATTCTTGTCTCAGCACACCACCTTAGCGGCCCTTCATGTGCAGCACCATAGTAATTTATCATTACCCAGTCTCCAAATTATTCTAGTGTTGATTAAATTAGTAAATGCAATCACAATCTGAAGCAAGTTAATTGAGAGAATTTATTTGGCCCTGACAGTTTTATGCATGTTTGATTAAGTATTATAAGGTTTGGTTTTGATTTTGCATAATTTAACTTTAAATCCTGCACAGGGGGGGGGGCATCAACTATTAATGACCGAAATAAAGTCTTTTAAGATGCATATAGTTATGATTTATTTCTAAACGCAATATCTTCCAGATTTTTTTTGTTCTGTTGCCAAAGTGATAAATATGTTTAAAGTAATGTTTTGAGCCATTCGGTTCATGCCATAAATCTTGTGAAATGTATACAATTCATTAAAAGTTTTGAAAGAAGTACAAGTTAGCATTTATATTGCAACAAGTGACATATAAATGTGTATGTTTGTCTTCGAAGCGTGCCATAAAATATATCAGCACTGGCTGGCCGCTGTGACTAGTACTAATGGCCCGCTCTCTGGGCTGATGATAAGTTCCATCACAAATCTTCAACGCTGTCAACACAAAACTGTTCAATCAACAGGAATATGAGTTGTGTCTTTAGTAAAATTAGCAGAGGGAAGAAATACAGCGCCGAGCGCTGCCGGAGTGCTGTGGGCGGGTTCCCTTCGGGCTGAACCACAAGTGCTCCTTCAGGATCTTATCTCTTTGAATGTCAAAGCTTCGATTCATGCCTGACCCGAGGACAGTTTATTTTTTATGAAGCTACACATTCATTTTAGCAGCAAAGGGGTCAAAATATTTCAGGCAGAAAAGTGAATAGGGCTGTCTGGCTTTTTTGTCATGCTGACTTAAGAAATTAAAAAGGTCAGTCTCGGCACTGATGCTGCTGTGTCGCACCCTTACACACACGTTTAGGTTGTGGGGTTGCTCAGTGGAGCTGCCTGGGTTTTCCTGGAGGCCAGGAAAGGCCTCCAGACCTCCTTTCCCACCCTGAGGTGTTCCTGCAGGATGCCAGGAGCCCCCTTTGCAGCACTTGCCTTCAGCAGCATCCCCGTAATTCTCCAAGGCCAAGCTGGAAAGCCAAAGTACCTTCATAATTTTGTTGCTTGGGTTGAAATTCCCATCTCTGGGCTGTGGCTCCAGTCCCAGGCAAGGGCGGAGGGAAATAAATGGAACGTGGCTCTCCTGCTTATCTTAGTCACCGAACAGATGTTCCCAGTTTCACGCTATTGGGAAAATGTATGGGCTTTGTGCCTCCCTTCTCCCTCCCACCAGGAGGTACGCGGGAGACACAGAAACAGCAATTTGCTAGTACACCACCGCTTATTACCTCAGCTACATCCTGCACCTCAGGGCCCTCATTGTATTTGCAGAATAAAACTGCTCTGCAGGGCAGGTGCAGCCGCGGGCGAATGAGGAGGAACCAGAGCAGAGCGAGCAGTGGGGAGGCTGGGAGGTATTTGGCCTGGTGCCTCAACTGCCTGTGCAGTGCAGCAGGTCTTCGTATTGACAGATGGCTTGAGTTATTATTATTTAATGTTTTTCCACCGTGGTAGTGCCTAGACGGCAAGCAGGGCAGGGAGCCAATGAAAAAGTTCTGTGTTCTTTCCATTACGGAAAGTAATTCCTAATTACATCTGAGGAAAAACAGCAGGGAGGAGTTTTCTTTTCCTTATTTTTATATATTGCTTTTGAATTTTCCTCCACCCGTTTGTTTTTTAGAAACGTTTTGGATCTTTCTGGCCTCTCCAGACGTCTGTCTCTCCTGTATTTGCGATTTTACCGCCTTCCTTGTCTAGAAGTGCCTGAGCTCCTTCAGCGGAGTGAGGCCCTGAGAGAAGAAGGGTCTCTCCGGGGAGCACACGGGCTCTCCAGGACATGGACTCCTAGGGTGCAACTGTCCATGCAGCCCCATGCGCTCAGCAAGCCTGGATTTGGCCCTTGAGCCCACACGCAGCACCCCCCGGCCACAAAACCGCCCTCGGTCAGAAAAGGTTCAACCGACGAGTGACATGAGGAAATCTTTCCATGCTCTCGTTCCGGGCAACGGCAGGTGATGCTTTTACCGGGGATGTTTCAGTGCCCTCAGGACTAGGCCCAGCCCTCGGCCGCGGGCAGCCGGAGCCCCTGCGGGTGGTGACGGGCTGAGCCGGACCCACGATCCCCTCAGCGGTGCTCGCTGCCGGCCCGCTTTACGTCGCAAACGATCTTCCAGGCTCCATCGGCCCCGCCAAGGCCGGTCTGCCGGCCCTGCCCGGCCCCACACGCCGGAGGCGGCACCCCCGGGCCCGCCGCAGTGCCCGCACGGCCGGCCGCAGGCCGCCCCCCGCCGCCCCCGTGTTGCCCGGGCAACGCGGCGCCCTCCCGCTTCCGGCCGGCGGGGGCGGGCGCGGCGCGATGACGCCATCACCGCGCGCCTCCGCGGCCGTTCCCTGACCGCCGCCGCCGCCGTCACCGGCCGGAACCGGAGCGCCGCTGCTCCCCGCACATGCGCATTGCGGCGCTCGCCCGTAGGCCCGGGCCTTCCATCAGCCCGGGCCCGGGGCGCCTGGCCTCGGCGGCCGCGGCCCGGCGGGGGACCATGGGCAGGACGGTGAGTGCGGGGCGACGCCCCGGGGCTGGGGCCGGCGGGAGGCGGCGGCGGCCCGGGCCTCGCCCTGCTGCGGCGGGCGGCTCCGCCCCAGGCCCCTTCTGCGCTGGGGCCGGGGGTACGACAGCGGTCGGTCACCGCGCGCGGGGGCCGTGGGCCGCGGCCACGCGCCCGCTGGTCTGGGCCTCGCGTGGCAGCGCGGCCTGCGGGTGCGGGCCGGGCCCGGGGCCCCCGGCGCTGCCTCCCGGCCGGGCGCGACTTTCCCTGCGGTGAGCGGCGGCCGTACCGCCCCGGGGAGGGCAGCCGGGCCCCGGTGGCCGTGCGGGGCTGTCGGTGCCCGCCCGGTCGGCGGGGCTCGGCGTTGTCTGGGCCGGACTTCCGACCTCGCAGGCCACAGGGAAGCGCTGGCTGAGCTTCCTGCCTGCGGTTCCTTTCCCAAGTCAATGCGGTTTAATTTAGGATCTGGTAGGATGTAGGAGGAGTTCCAGCTTCCCCTCCGGCCGGTACTCCCTGCTTTCTTTTATCAGCACTAACCTTTATTTGTCATTGTCCCTAACCTTGTTTGGCTCCTTCTGGAACACTTTGGTCCCGCTGGTTCTGACTGATGGTCCTGTCATCTGTGAACGTTGCTGTCGTTCTGTCATCCCTCCTCCTCCATGAGTACCCTGAGCAAGAGCAGACCTTGCCAGGAATGGGTGTGATAGATGAAGAGAAGTAGCACTGTATTTCGGTAGCTTTCTCGTCATACCCTCCATTTTTAAAGGAGAGGGAGTGAAAACTCACCAAAGTGAATAGTTTTTATTCGCTCAGATTTTTAACTTCCTGATGAGGCCATCATTAATGTGATGGTTGGGGTAACGGCAGCATGGCTGACACCAAGTTGCCTGGGCCTTAGAGTTGGAATCCTTTGAGCTGTAGGATGACACCCAGAAGAGACCGACGTGGTTTTCCAGCCTCACAGCACTGTGCTTTAAAACAGAAAGGCTCAAAAAAGGGACCTTGAGGAATGGGTGTCCAAATTCTAGGCATTGTGTGCCAACATAGAGATTTGGGGGACTGCCCCTCCACGTTTGGTTTGGAAAACGTTGGCTGTGTGTGCTTGCTGCATCATGTTTCTTAGCCCTGGGTGGACGGTGATGGCTCTGTGATAGGAGAAGGTGACTGACAAGAGCTCTTTATCCATGGTTTGCCCTTTCCTGTCTGTGTGGATAGCACTGAATACAAGCTGGGTGATTCTTGTTAGGATCTTTATGGGATTAAAAAATCATGCTTGGGGAGGGGCCTGGTAATTTTGAACTTTCTAACAAAAGAATGAGCAAATTGAAACTTATTCTCTCATTTTATCTTTTAGATCAACTCATATGTAGAGTGTTGTGAGTCTATGAAGCACCTTAGCAGTTTCTCTCCCTCTTCCTAGAAGGCCAGGTGTCACAGGAGAACGTCACTTTTTTGTTACAAGAGTTAAGTGGCATCCAGAGACGGCAGCGGATTACCGACCTTCTGCTGAGTGGATGGCAGCACCATGAAAAATGTAATATTTCAGAAAGTTTATTTTATTCTCACAATGTCCCTCTGCTCGTAGCTGTTCCGGTGTTATATTAGAGTTTACCTAAAGAGCATGAACCTACCAAAGGCTGTTGGTTTATGTGGTGGGCACAGTAAAGGGGAACAAGCTGCTGCTATTCACAAAGAATAAGTTTCTGCAGCTGAGCTGTTTGAGTGGTTCTCTTGGATTCATCTGTTGAAGGTTTTCTCAGAATCAAAACTCCCCTTCTAAAACAGGGCTCAGACACGAAGCCAACGTGTTGAATTTGCCCCCGCAAGCTACAGCTTACACAGGCGGGGTTTGTGCTCTGTCACTCAGGCACAGTCTTGCCGAGTGCTCTAATAACATCTGCACTGATTTCCCCAGGGCTGCTCAGGGACTCAGATTAAGAAGCTGTGCAAGAGTTTGCTGGAAAATTATAAACTGTCTTTTGTGTCCTGGTGAAAGAGGTTGTGAGGAGATACTGCACCGTCAGAAATGGAATGCTGTGAATCCAGAGTGTGTGGATTTTAACTTACCTTTCTAATTAGTCCTCCAAACACACCTCTGAAAACAAATGCTCAGCAGTATATATGCAGCATGTGGGAAGCATGTTCAGTTGCATGTTCCAGGCATAAAACTATGTTGGTTTTAAGCAGTGTTCATTTAGTATCTGACCAATTTATGTGTCTTGCAAAATACATTCTTGTAACACACTTCCGAGCTGCTTAGTATTTCCTTTCTACAAACAGGAAATTATGGCAAAGAGGTGCCTAAAATTATGAGGATGTCTTTGATAATTGAGAACAGACGTTGATTTCCTAAATTCCTTAATCATAAGCTAACCCATACTCCTATTTATTAGCCCGTGATTCACGTAGAGCCAACAGATTGCCTGCAAATTTCAGTGATGGCGAAAAGGAATTAGAACTGGGGCCAAGCAGCAGAGATCAGAACTGCAATTTCCATTTACATGTAATCTGAGGCAGGAAGCAGTGAAGAGACTTACCCAGTGATGCACATTGTATCAGGGAAGGTTTTTGATATCAAAGTACAATTTCCTGCAGCTTTATAATTTACTGTGCAATTAGTTTTGTTAGTAACAAAGTAAAAAATTCTTGAAGTAACTTCTAAACTAACTTAGTTTTAAGAGTAATAGGATTTGTCATTCAACAAAGGGAAGATCTGCCCAGATCTGAACGCCTGGTGTGCGAGGAGGCTGGGGAAGTCCCTGCTGTTTTCTAGCATTATCTGATGAGCACATTGTCATTTCATAATTCCCGGAATTTGGCACATCATGAGCCTGGGGTGAAGCAGAGAGCAGCTAACAGGCGACTGCTCATCACTCACATAACAACAATGGGTGTGTGGAAGGATGTTAAGGTTATAAATCCTGAACACTCCAGAAGATCAAGATATTTCACTTATCTCTGTGGGTCCCAAAGGGAGAAATAAACTAGTGGATGTCTTTGAAAGGCTGCCTGGCCGTTGGATGCAATGACAGTGAGGCCGCAAGGCTCGGTGAGCAAGGGGACGTACATCCTGTAGAGTGTGAAAAACATGATTGCCTCATTGTTCTTGCAAGACCTTCCATTATTTTCAGTTTGTTTATTTGGTGAAGCTTTGCCAAGTTTTGAAATGAGCAGGAATCTGGACTCACTGCTGTGTCTGGGCTGTAGAATTCACTTGCAAAAGTCCTTGGAGAACTTTTTTTTTTTTTTCTTTAAAAGAAATATGATCCAATGCAAACACATGCATTAATATTACTACTCGCATGGGTGGACTGTTGCAGGACAGCTGTTTGGTTAAGAAGGATCTGTGAATTAGCCAGGGTAATTCCAGAACAAAGTTCTTCCCTTTCCTGCATTAACACTGTAAAGCTTCTAACAGGTTACGACTAGTGCTGACGTTGCATGCTGCTAGGGAGCTGTTTGGAATCTGACTTGGTGCTGATGGAAACAGAATTGTATTTCTATAGGTCTGCCTGGTAAACAATAAGCAAAGAGTTTGAGTTTTGCAAAGCAGTTGTAAGTAACCACCGAGCCGGAGAGTATCTGCCGTGCTGCCTCCCCTCCTGCTGGGGCTACTTAACTGTGTTCTCCTTCTCTGCCCTCCTGCAGGTCTCTTCCTTCCTGGAAATTCAGCAGAGAGTTAGCATTCCCAGGCTGTTGGATCTCTTCCATGTTAATGGATAATATTTGATATGTGCCCTGTAAATCCTGCCCTGGGACTCTGGTGGGGTGCCCGATGCCTGTAATCCCCATTCCCCGCCGGGTCCGTTCGTTCCACGGCCCCCACACGACCTGCCTGCATTCGGCCTGTGGCCCGGTAAGGACCACTCACTTGGTGCGCACCAAGTACAACAATTTCGACATCTATCTCAAATCCCGATGGATGTATGGATTCATCCGATTCCTGCTGTACTTCAGCTGCAGCCTCTTTACCTCCATCCTCTGGGTGGCACTCTCTATCTTGTTTTGCCTTCAGTACCTCGGCATCCGGATCTTTCTGCGTTTCCAGTACAAACTCTCCATCATCCTCCTCTTACTGGGGCGAAGGCGAGTAGACTTCAGCCTCATGAATGAACTGCTCATCTACGGAATTCATGTGACCATGCTGCTAGTGGGGGGGCTGGGATGGTGTTTCATGGTATTTGTGGATATGTAAATAAAACAAGCGCATGTGGGCTGAGAAGGTGACTTTTCTTCTACCCCAAAATGTGTCAATACCTTTTTTTTATATAAATTAATTTATTTGTCAGTGCTACTTTATTGATAAATCAACGTACTTGTCTCTGGAATTTGTATTTTTTTTGAGGGTTGAGGTGCCATTTTGATTATCAAAATGCAACACTTGATGGGGTGTTTTTTCTTTGCACAGTGCAAGTTAATATAAGTTTTTTCTAGGCCATGGGAGCCTACCTTGCTGCTGTTGTGGCATTCCTGTGGACGCGAAAAAGGCAGTGATTTATCCGGAGGACAGAAGCCAGATAACTTTGCACCCCACGTGCATGTAATGTGTGTCCTACTTGGCCAGTGTTACCCTTTCTCTATGTAGTTTGCATTTTGCATATTCCATACTAAGAATATGGGGCCGAATTCAACAGAGTGTGGGGGATTTGTTGGTGGGGTTTTTTTTCCTATTTTGTTTTTAGATTTGTGCAAGGTTTGTATTTGACCCACTGTACTGTCCTGTTCACTTTAACATAATTCTATAGCTTTGAAAGGCTTTGTCCTTTTCAGGCAGTTAGTGCTGAGCAATTGAGTCTTACCCTGATAGAACAAATCCACGGGAGTGACAGGAGCGGAGTTTGGTACCATGTGCTCCTGAAACTCCCAGTCATGGCAAATATGTTGCTGTTTTGCAATGGTGAAGGGGAATCCATTGCAGTGGTCCATAGTGTTTGGGTCTTGGCATTTGGTTCTACTTTTCCCTGAATTGATCAGTCCCAGTTTTCTCACAGAGGTAATTCTGTCATATGGAGTATGGTGAGATGAGACTGTCTTACCTAGGAGAGACTGAAAGCAGAGTGCAATCTGAAATGGTGATAATTGTTCTCTGCGATTACAGAAAACACTCTCCTACCTCTGCAGCGGTGAGAGCGGGATCACCGGAGAGCTTTACTAACAGCTCAAGAAGGGTGTTAAACATTAAGCTCAGTTTTACTGGTCTTGATCTAAGATCTCTGACCGTTCCTCTGCAGTCCGTCAAGTAACTCTTTATTTATGGAGTCCAGAAGCTGGCCTAAAGTTTATTTTTATTCTGTTTTTCTTTGTGGGCTTTTCTTTATAATGGAATATTGCTCTTCTCCGTGTGTTCTTTGAAGAACTGTTCAAAAACAAGTTGATGGAGACCCTTTCCCCCTCCCACCCTGTGAAATCAGTGGAGTCGATCATAATGGAATAAGCAAGGCTGGAAATACGTGACTGTTCTTTTATGATCTCTTTGGTCTGAGGTATGAATGTGGTTGAGAACGAAGCCAGTCTGCACACAGGGAAGGATGCTTCCTATTTCAGCTTGTGAGTATTGCAGTCTTCTGCTGACATACTTTGATTTGTAGGTTTATGGATGCAAAATAGAGAAGCTTCTGTCTGAAGCCCAAAGCTAAAGCAAACCCAGAAATTCTGTCTTTATCAAGGGTTACAGATAATGCAGGCTGAACGCGCAGAGCTGAATAAATAATGGGCCGTGGTGGTGTGAACTTTAGATGAGCCCCACGAGAGCCAAAGGCTGCTTCTGCAGGAAAGATGTAGTGTCAGCGTATGTCACAAACTGGTGTCTGGAAGTTTCCTCCTAACTGTAGAGCTCCCCCGAGCCTTGTTCTGCATTCGCTCTCTGGACTGCGGGTCCTCAGTGCCCTGTGGGTCTGAGCTACAGGTTGAGCTGTAGGCAGTGGGAATTCCCAGTAGTTCCCAGCCCAATGCTTTCCTCCTCAGTACAGCTGTCAGCCTGGGGCATTGCAGCTCTGGTGTGCAGACTGTGGGACTCCTGGGATGGCTGCACTCAAGAATATCTGCAGGAAACCTGTTACAGATGGCCAGCAAACAGCCCTGGTGCAAGCTGTGAGACCAGCCAGGACCCCAGCGAGGCACAGCTGAGCGCAGCTCTCCCTCGCCCTTCGCAGGAGGCACAGCGTGGAGACTGGTTGGATGGTAGGACCTTGTTTCCCCTTGGAGTGGCTGTATTTCAGCACTCGTTATAATGATGAATAAAAGGGTGATTTGTGGTCTGTGTGTGCTGCATTCCCCACCCGTGCCTGCTTCAGCTGGTGGGTGCTCTTGTGACAGATACATTCAATCGCTTGACCTAGCGGGTGGTAGTTTGGATCAGGCTCCAAAGGCAGTAAAGGTCTAGGCTGTGATGGGGTCGTGAACTTCTCCAGTTCCAACCCGTTCTTTGAAAACCCACACAGGAACAGGGTGACACGGTGAGCTTTGATGTATATGAGCTTGGAAACCGGAACACCGATCATGCAATTAACACATGAACAGCAGGTGGTTCTTCCAAGACTAATTTGGTCAAGGAACAAAGGAGGTTGTGGGTACAAGGAGTCTCATACTTACCTTTTGTATCACATGTAACTTGACTATGAGCCAACCACTTGATTCCATAAATACGACCGCCTGAGTGAGCTTTTTTTTTGAGCTCTCCCTGCTAAGCAGCTGGCTGCACGGCAGTGATCTCCCCCTGAGCTGGGACACCTCTCAAGGTTACTCCTTGAGGTTGAGAGACCCCTTACCAACTGCAGATCTTTGGTAAGCGACTGGTACTGCGCATCACCTTGTGTCCCAGAGCATTAGGATCTTGTATTGGTAACTCTGAATCGTTAAATCCTCTGTTCAGTAAGTAACAGATTGAACCTTGCCACCGCACTTTGTTAAGCCTCACTTTTACCACACCTTACTTCAATAAAACCACTTTTGCTGCTGCCTTTGGCGGTGGGTCTTTAAGCAGTCCAGATCTGCTCCGCGACACTCCTGCAGCGGCAACGGAACAAACGAGGGCTTCTGCGTCGCGGTTCGTTGCTTTATTGCACAGACTCCCCATCAGCCCTCTGCATCCAGGTTCAGCGGTGCATACCGAGGAAAAGGTACGTGTCCTTATCGAGTCACAAAAGAGTAATGTTTGCCAAATGTTCCTCGAGAGAGACCTCGGGGCTATGTTGCTTAGAAGACAGTGGGAGGTGATTATTCCGCAGTCGTATTTTGCAGAGGTAGCCAAGTACCTGCTGTCAGAATGCCCCGAATCTCAAGTCTGCAACTGCACACAAAGAAAACCCCAAGGTTAAATAATTGAGAAGGAGGCCTCGAAGGTGCTGGGGAGTTCAAAATACTCTCATTCTTGGTCATTACCAGCACTAGGACACCTTGCAGCGCTTGAGTGGTGTGATCCGACCAGCGTAGGGAGGGAAGTGAGGTCCCTTTGAAGTCGCGCTGGCAAGGAAGAGGAATTAATTTTCAAATTATTTGTTTTATGATGCAATAATTTGAACATTTTAGATCTCCATGAGTGGAGCAGTATTTGGCACCTTTATGGCACTTTCCTCTTCAAAACGTTTTCCAGCTAGAGCTAATTAAACCTCACAACATCCCCAGGAGATTGCAGAATAAGTAAGATCTTGGTAATGGTTCAGAATTTAAATTCAATGGTTTTAAATTTGAGATTTTTTTTTAAAAGGTTTTAGGATTACTTTGCCAAAATATTTTTTCTCAAGGAGCTGAGATTCTAAAACTTTCTTACAAGCTCAAGAGGAGCCAAGCCACAACTGAGGGAGGGAGAAAGAGGCAGAATAAATGTTGTATTAAGTATATGCAAAGAATAAGCCGGGGTTTTATTTTTCCCCATTTAGTTTAATTGAAAAACCTGGCATTTTTAATAAAGAGGGGGAAACCAAACTTCATAGAATACAAGAAGCAGGGGAAGCTGAACTTTCTGCTTTTCGAGAGTCAAGTGGCTTATAATTATATTTTCCAGAAATATTTTGTGTTGAGCAGGTACTTGTGAACTGTGCACCATTGGGGATGTTCATATTCTTTCAGATTTTTTTACTCTTTCCAAATTCATCAGTGCTGGGAGGGATGGATCAGGCTCCAAAATGCATTAAATCTTCCCTTCTTACTATGTAGATGGCTGTAATTCTAAAATCTTTTGAAATTTTCATTTCAGCATTCCTTCATGCCGATTCCATCCTGAACAGCGAGAGCAGCTGGTTTGTTCCCTGTCATTTTTTTTTTTTCTTTCCATGTTTGGGCTTTAAATATTGCTATTATACTTACTGGGTTAAAAATGTCCTCAAGTAACTAGGAAAAATACTAGAAATACTGATTTGGGCGAGCGTGTCCATGCCAGCCCCTTTGGAGAACTTCCCCCGTGAGTCCTGCTCACCCCAGCGCTTTCCAGGTCTTTGGGTGACAGAAGGGCTCCGGCTGCGTTGCACAGGCTTAAGAGCAGGGGTGATGGCACGTGCGGTGGCAAAGCTGCCTTGGCCTGTTGTTTAGCCTGTGAATGTATGATCGAGACTGAAATGTTGGAGTTTCACCTTGTTAACTCTTCAGAGCATGACACCAGCTGGTGTTTTGGGTGCCTGTTAAATTCTATATGAAACGTGGCACCTACATTAAACTTATTTTTTTAACATGTTGATGGATTGATGGCTCGTGAAGAAAAAGGCAGAGTTTTGTCGTATGGTGCTGTTGTCATTCTGACGTGGGGGTGTCCTAGATCCTCTTCCTCTCTTTGCACTGGTGCAAATAGTCGGAGCAAGTACATGGTAGAGGAGAATCAGGCCCTCTCTGGTTATGCCTCACTGAGAGTTGGGTAAAACAACTCTTTTTATGTCCTTGAAGGGTCGTTCAGCAATGAGTTAGGAGGAGAGCCAGGAGTACAGCACAGCCTTCTGGCTCCTAGGCTTGGGCTCTAGCGAGGGGGCTGTATTGCCCACTGTGGGTGTTTTGAGTGATGGGGAGGAGCTGAGGTGCACATCAATTAAATACTAGACGGTGCTGTCTTTCCTCCGTTCCGTGCGTGGAGCTGAGCTTGCAGTGCAGAGCTGTATTGTTTCAGCAGACAGTTGTGATGATTCCTATGGGAGTAAAGAGGAATATTCTTACTATGATGGACTTTGTAATTCCTGTTGTTCTTGTGTGCAAAGTACTGCAGTGATGTGCACAGCATAAAACCCTAAAATAGATGCTGGACAGGATTGGTTCTCCAGCGACTGGTGAGGTTGGAGCCAGTGGAGGCACAGGCTTCAGGGAACCGGCACAGAGAGAACCATCGCAGATTGAGAAGGAAAAATAAATATCTGTGTGGATAGAGCAGCCCACATCCCCGTGCGTGTATGAGATGCTCCTTTCTGTTATCCGGACTGAAGAGTCACTGTGGAGGACTTGAAAGAAAGGGGAAGGAGGTTCCCAAAAGAGAGAATGATTTGGGCAAGGGTAGATATGTTTTCACTTTCAGTATTACATAGAAAACAGTAAGAAGTGCTCAAAACTGTGGCTGGTGCTATTAGCACGCTGGCAGATGGCAAAGTTGGTTGAGTGCTGTGGAGTATCGGACTCAATGACAGTCAAAGGCTCAGGAATGTACTATATAAATGTGCCTTTTCTATTATTAATGTTATTTTCAAACACATCTCTTGAGCCTTTGCCCTTACCTAGGGAAGAACTTGTTTGCCCAGTTCCTAGAGTGAACTTCTACCCTGGGCACCTCACTGTGCCAGCGGGACTGGCCCAGGCTGGGAAGCCGAATGACCTGGTGCCGCGGCCTGAGGGGTCCCCAGGGAGCAGCCTCGGGGTTCCTCAAAGGCAGGCACAACGCCGTGCCAGCAAGCTCTGCTTATTCGCCGTGTGTGCTCCAAAAGCTGAGCCTTTTGCTTGTGTCTGGACAGCTTTGGGATCAGGATTGCCATTTCCCATAAAAGCAAGCTGGGGGCAGGTTCTGACCCATCTACAGGTGCAAGTCTCACAAAAGCACTGGGAACAGACTGGAGAAGAGACCAACCCCGTATCCTAAAGGGGCTCACGTGGATGAAAGCTCATTGTAGTTCTCCCCAGGGTTCTCATCAATTGCTGATTTTGTTTCTGTCCCTCCTGGGGAGGCAGGAGACAGCATTTACTACCAGTTGTGGAAAATAACACAGCACGTTAACTTTCAGGAACAGCTTTGGCTATTCTGGAGCCTCTAGCACACACAGATAGCATGCTGTTCCAGTGAAGACGTTGCTGGAAAATATGAAGCCTTGTTATCTTTTTGCGTTTTTATTTAGCCAAACAAGGTTTCCATAGCTCCTGGACAGCTCTGCTGCTGGGGTGAAAAAAAAAAACCAAACCCTCTCATTTCTTCACCTGCCAACTCTCTGCACTAATTTTGTCTTCCTGCTTCAAAGCAGTCATCGTGCCCAGAAAGTGTCAGTTCAAAGCGAAGTTTTGTCCAGTAATGAGCCAGTGAAAATTGCTCAGTGTAAGATCTTGTGCAGCTATCAAAACTGTGCTTAGGTGAGAGCAGAGCTGGGCTGTCGGGGTCTGCTGGAGCTCTCCGCTCGGGTGGCTCGAAATCAAGACCGCGTGTGCGCTGCGCTTCAAGGCTTGTCTCGGTGCTGATTTACCACGGGAGCAGCTTTAAGTCAGCACAGATGAAAGGAGCATCCCTGCATCTCCCGCGTCTTTCTTGAGCAATAAATTCATCTACAGGGGGAGAAAAGACCGCGTAACTCGCACAAGGGCTGTATAAACACGACGCTTCCCTGAGCTGATGCTGTTGGGTTTCAGAGAGCCTCTTCCCCCGCTGACCTCCACCCCACACTCTGCTGGCTCCGAACGTGCGCTCCAAAAACGCGGGATGTTCCCCGAGCTGGGTGAGTGTGTGAAAGGGAGCTGCTCCGCTGCCACCAGCGCCGCTCCTGCCAGCGCCCAGCCGTGTGACGGCGGCTGGAAGGGCCCCATCCTGACCTTGGATGCACAAGGCTGTAGTCTCTACTACATCCAAAAGCCAACTTTCCCCTGCATGGAAAATGCTGTATGTAACACCAAGAGACAAATACCAAAGTCCTTAGCTGGTTGTTTTTTTTAAAAATAAAAAAAATCTCATATTGGCCCCGGTGAGACTTTTGCCTGAGTAAGGACATCGACATTATGCATGCTAATTAAATGAACCACCCATCCCTTCAGAGTCTGCTCTCTGCTGGGAATTCCCCTCTGAGTAACTTGCTCCCAGTGAGGAAAAGAGTTGCATGAAAAATTTCCCAGATGGTGAATCCGTTAGAGAGAATCACAATCTGTTTGTGGCTTTTTCAAACAAAAAAAAAAGAGCACAGGAGACACTGCGGAATAAATTTGTTGTTGCAAACCATTTGCTCAGTAATGGGGAGAATTTAGATGGGCAAAGAGCTTTTTTTTCAGAGGAGTCTTATCTCCCTGCCTCTAAAAATGAGCAATGGTTTAAAAAATAAATCACAGCGATGTATATTTTAAAAGCCTAATGCAGTTACTTTAACGGTGCCTGTTCATTTATTCTGACATCAAGGGTGTCTGAAGCCACCAGGGGACAGTGGCCTCGTCCACGCAAACCTCCGAAGGAAAAAGCCCGTCTTTTTGTGCCCACCCCGCATGAAGGAGCCATTTCACAGGGACCCTCCGTGCCCTGGTGAGTGTCCTGCCCGCACCCCTGGGCGCGGGGACCCACGCAGCTCTGGGACCCCTGGCCAGCCCAGCCGGGTGAGCGCGGGGCTGACCCTGATGCCATCTGTGATCTGGGGCCAAAACCAACCCCAGGCAGGGTTTGGGGGCCTTCGGGGGGCGATGGAGCAGCCTTTGGCTGGGGAGGGGCGTTTGGGCAGCTCCTCCTGCCAGCCCTGTGGGAAGGGGGCAGTGTCCAGGGAGGGGACTGGAGGGTGGCCGGCACTGGGGAGGACTTGGATCCCAGCTCCATCTGTCAGAGCCCGAGACACCGCCTCGCTGTGTGCAGCCTGGCTTTGCTGCATTACTGATGTTGCCTGGACACGTTTCACTTAAAATCTGAATTTCATAGAAAGCTCCAAGCCAAGAAAAATTCTTCCAAGGTTTTCTTTTTTTTTTTTTTTTCATTTAAACTTCAAATCAACGCTGCTTAATAGCTTCTTGGAAACGCGTTCGCTTGCAGTTCTGCGCAGCGCAGGCACTGTTACTTCCTTCTTTTCCATGTGAGGCTGACTGCAAACTGGCTGGTGGCAAACACGAAACCCGGCGTTGTGCAACGCAGCAGGGCTGGGGATGAGGGGGGAGCAGCGTGCTCGGCTGAAATGGGCTGAATTTTAAATATGAAGTTTTCTTAGCAAAACTGACAGTGAATTCTTCTTGTGCATATATTAATTTAACCAGCCCACATCCTTTTAATAACCCAGTCCTTATTGCTAAGAATTACATAAGCAGGCGCTGTCTTGGGTTTGCCAGGTTGAGTTTAGCAGAGATTTATGTCCCTTCAGGATTAGCACAACTTGCTGAGCTTCAAGGACTGAGGGTCCAGCGCGAGTCACGCTGGGGACTTGCCTGCAGTTCTCTTGTCCTCCAGCCTTTCCTAACGAACCAAGCTGGTCGTGCTGGTTTGCCAACAAATTTCCTATTTACTCTTCACCAGAGCATCAGTTGTGACAAATAAACAGAAGAAGGCAGCATTTCACTGAAAGCATTTTATGTGCTGATTAAGACGCTACACAAAGAGAGCTCCTCCAGGTGCACGTGAAGGCTGGGTTGCAAAGCAGCTCTCGCTGTGCCCAAGGGGGCTGTGCTTGGGGCTTTGCAGCACTAGGCAGGTCAGAGTCACCGAAATACAGGTATTTCTGAAATCTGGCAGTCCAGAGCCAGGGGAGTGCATGTCTCTTTGCCATAGCAGGGGGGTGGTTTCCACAGAGATTGTTTAAATGGTACCTATGTTCACACGTGGTGAATGCCTTCCCAAAGGGGTGAGTGCGGTGCCTGGTTTGGAGAAAACGGGATAATTTTTATGATCAATAAGGACATGATAGCAATGTACCACAATAAGGGCAAGCAAATTCCATGCTTCAAGGACTGTAACTGCTTACCAAAGAGGGCAGGAGGGGACTGATGCTGCTTTTTCCGTTCTTTGGGCATGTTGGGCATGCAGGAAAGGGCTATAGGGTTCTTGGTCTCCCTCTTTAAAGCATCAAGCACCAACAAGGAACTGAAGCAAGAACCGAGACCTGAAACCTGGTTATAGCTCTGGATAAACGTCTCGTTCTGCTGGAGTCAATGGCAAACTCACTGCTTTCAGTGAGGTCAGGACTTCACCTTGTCTTCGGCTCAAACAAAACTGCCTGTTCGTGGGGAAATAAATAAAACATTCGAAAGAGGTGCTCATAGGGTCAAGTTGCAATGTGTGTACATGCAGAAGATGTATGTTGCTTTGTGTCGGTGTGTAGCACGAGAAATATGAGGCCAAATGCTGAAGTCCTTCATTTCAGGCCTTTGCTGGGTTTTTTTTCTCTGACTTTGCTGCCGTTGTAGCTCCCATGTCGCTGCCGGGCTTCCTGGCTTGCACAGAACCACCCGCTGCCTTTGAGAGCAGCACGTGGTTGGGACCATCAGGAAGATGGTTTTGCTTTTCCTATGCGAACAGCAAGCGCAAGGGGTTGAATTCAGCCCAGGTGTGCAAGCTGCACCTCCCTGGGGGGGTCTGAAAGCCCCCAGCATAACAAGAAGTGAGTGGGGCCAAACCCTGTGGCTCATCCCCTTTGGAGAAACCACCCCACTGCTGGAGGTCCCACTGGGTGAATGCCCCCATCACCCTCGGCTTGTGCTCTGCACTGGTTGACACGGTGCAGTGAAACCACAGAGGACAGAGGTGGGCAACGGCTGGGCTTGTTCACAGCCTGCCCGTGACCTTGAACATCTTTTCCATCCTTCCAGCGCATGATTCGGGGGAGAGCGCAGGGGCGGGGGCGGCGGCACGGCATCGAAACGTTTGTTCAGCAATCGCTGCGGAAAGAAAACTTGCTTCAATCTGCAGAGATGCCAACTGAATTTTGTTTTGTTTTGGTATTTTGGCGGCGAGCCAAGAGCAGGATGTTGGGAAGCCTTCAGAAGCTACTGCCTGCTTGTTCCATACCAAGCATAACTTTGTATATATTTTTATCTGCAAACTCGGTCCCACGCATCTCGATGCGCAAACAAGAGCCCTGGCTGCAGGGCTGCTCTTCCCGGGCGCTGGAGGGAATGGAGCTGGTTTCATCCCCTGTTTTCTGAAGTCAGAGTTGCACGAGCTGGCCTGCAAAGGTGTTTTTTTTTTCCCCTGCCAGCTGCTAAGAGGAATAGCAAGTGGTTGATTTGATTGGAGAGGGAAGGGAAAATTAAGCTCAGTACCCACTGGGGTCCCTGCTCCTCGCTCTCAGTACAAGGGGGGATTTCAGCGCGGTCGTGGCTGCGATCCTGCGAAGGTTGCGGTGAATTTAGGGGGTTACTTTTTGCATTTCACGTGGGGATGAGGCGCGTTTCTGCTTTGT